>NW_008328749.1:1728259-1753497 GCF_000622305.1 Nannospalax galili
TCTGCTCCAGACAATTTCAGTCCTCTACCTAAAAAGAAAAAAAAACAACCCAGACTCTTTTCATATGACATCATACACCAGTTAGTAGTGCTGAGTCTTCTTTTTCTAAATAATCTTGCTAAATAACTCTTTTCCAAATAATCTTTGATAAGTCTTACAAAAACTTTAGAAAACTTTGCTTCTGGATAAGGTAACAAAGAGGATTTACTCTTTTCTAATATAAAATGTATCTTTAAAATTATGCAGAAGAAGATTATGAAGAACAGTAATTATTAAGATACAGGAAGTAGAGGAGATGGACCCAATATTTGTTTTAGCAGATTGTCTGTGGAGATTTCCAGAGCTTATGCATTGTAGGTTAAGTTTGTGTGTGTGTGTGTGTGTGTGTGTGTGTGTGTGTGTGTGTGTGATTGTGTTTGTGTAATATATCTGGGTGGCATATGAAAAAAAAAACATTAGTGCCTTCCCCTAACATCAGGAACAAAGCAAAGTTGTCCAGATAATCAGTTTTGTTGGACAATCTGCTAGATGTCCAACTATTCGTCAGTAGGTGGATGAGTGGAAAACTTCTGGGACATCTATATACTAAGATAATACTCTGAAAAAAATCCAATGGTATATACAACTCCAAGAATAAATATATGAAAAAAAATATATATATAAAGTCACATACAAATAGTTCATAACGTCATAAGTACCACTCTGCTCATCTGTTATTCTAGAATATATAAACTCAGTTGTGGTGAGAGGAAAGCTGTCAAGGATTTGAGAAAAGAGAAGGTAGTAGAAAGGATAGGGAAGGTGTTTTGGACTCTAACATATATTCAAATCCTGAAAATTCTTTTTATGGATATATAAAAATGCCAAAACTTATCAAACTATAAACTTTCAATAACTGTAGTTTGTTTACCAACTGCACAATAATAAAGCCGCTCCAGATCTTTAAGATGGTATGTTTCTTTGTACGGAAACTGTCTTCCTTACTACAGATTCCATGCCTTACAGTAGTAAGGCAGGCCACCTACTTGATCAAAAAGAAGAGGCAGAGGAGGTTCTTGACCACTAGGTTTCAACATCTCAGGTGGCTCACCTCCAGGCTCAGATTTCACTTCAGTAGGCTCTGCTGTAATAAGTTTTCCCACTGCAGATTGGCTTGAAGCAGCCTCACCTGCATTAGGCCTGACCGCAAAAGGTTCAGCTGGAGCAGGTTTGGCTTCAAGAGACTGGCCTGTGGCAGATTCAGCTGGTATAGATTGGGCTGCAGCAGGCTCAGCTGAAGCAGGTTTGGCTTCAGCAGAGTGGCCTGCAGCAGATTCAGGTGCAGCCACAGTTTGGTTCTGAGCAGGTTCCGGTGTTCCAGGGTGCGCTTGAGCAAGTTCTGGTGTTCCAGGGCGGGCTTGAGCAGGTTCCTGTGATCCAGGGCGGGTTTGGGCAGGTTCCGGGGGTCCAGGGCGGGCTTGGCCAGGTTCAGCTGTACCAAACTGGGCTGGAACAGATTCAGCTACCCCAAACTGAGGTGAAGAAGGTTCAGGTACAGGAGATTTGGGTTCAGCAGGCTGGGCTGGCCCAAGTCTGACTGGACCAGGCAGGCCTGAAGGAGATTTATCCACAGAGAACTCAGGTACAACAGCCTCAGGTACAACAGGTGCAATAGGGGGTGCAGGGGCCCCAGGAGGCTCAACTGCAACAGGTGGGGCAAAATAAATTTTTGCAGGGATGTTGAAGGGGTATGGCCGGGGAGGAGGAGGAGGAGGAGAAGCTGCAGGAGCATTTGCTGAAGCATCGGAGGGGTAATTAGCACCTTGGTATGGGTAGTGAACTTTAGAAGAGGTACTAATCCAGGGATAGGGAGATAGCCCTCTTTCAGGCTCAGAATTTCCAAACAATTTGGTGATGGCATTCCCTTGGTGACCATCAAAAGTAGGCAATGGAAAAGGTGGCAAATTTTCATTCCAAAAGCCGAAAGGGATATTCAGAGATGGATTAAATGGGTAGCGGTTGCCATAGTAATCCTAAAGTGAAACAAGAAGGTAATTGTGTCTGTTTATACCCCAATCTATATATTACATATAGCTGTGATGATATATGGTAAATAATTTTTAACAAGAATGCCTAGTCTTTTTTAATGCTAATATGCTTCCATAATTTTTGAAATGGAAATAATTCCTTCCTTCCTTCCTTTCTTCCCTCCCTCCCTCCCTTCCTCCCCCCACCCCCTCCGTCTTTGTCTCCCTCTTGGTTTTCTGAAACAGGTTCTCATTATGAACCCGTGGCTGGCCTGGAACTCACTGGGTAGATCAGGCTGGCCTCAAACTGAGAGATACCAGTCTGCCTCTGCCTCCTGAATGTTGAGATTAAAGACCTGGGCCATCAAGCCTGGATGAATTGGAAATAATTTCTTAAGAAAATTAAATTTAATTGAGCTGAAATAGGTCCCGTGTTCGACTCCAAAGGGGAGATGAGAAATAGGTGGTGGGTCAGCACTAGACTGAGAACTATTTGAGACTGATTGCTGCTGGGTGAGGGAGAGTATGGCCACTGGCATTTGCAGGCCTATTCCCTCTAGCCTCACTCCTTCCCATACCTGCTGCTCTTGGTGCCCTCTAAACTGCCCCACTGGAAGCCTTCTCTCCATATGCCCTTTCCAGAGACAGGACTCTTTATGTTTGTCCTTTTTCATCCAAACTTCTATTCTTTGAAGATCATGCACCCTGAATTGTTGTCAGGAAGGCAGGCAGAGGATATGGAGAATGAACTTTATTTTTCACATATAATTTTCCCTGTGATACTTGTGTTTTAAATTAGTCCCTTAATAACATTGCTTATCGATTTATTCTCAAATTTCAAATTCTTTCTTTTGGTAGGACCTCTGCCCAGTCCTCTGGTTGATCTGTCCCATGCTGTAAGACTTCTAGGGAGCTCAGATCACACAATTATAATTTACAGAAAATAAGGATGTTTCTTATTTATGTATACATAAAGTTTTATTTCCTATCATAAATTTGTGACGTTTTCATGAGTAGGCACTCTTGGTTTGCAAATCAGGTTCTTAGACTCTTTGATAGATTTGTATACCTCAAGTATAATTAAAAGAACTTTGAATTTTGATAAATAGCCTTTAAAAAACATGATAAACTATGCTTAAACATTTCTTATATGTTTAGAGTTTGTCAGCTGATGGAGTAATTTTCTTACATGCATTTCAAATTATTTTCTCAATGAGCATAGCCTCATTTTTCATGTTTGTTGGAAAATATTGCCTTCCTTGTCAACAATAATTTCTTTTAATGTCAAATTTTGTAAGATTAGGTTTCATTTTAAACCACTCAATAGAATGAGCAAACAGTATCAATGGACAGGATATCAGTATGGATACAAACATTACATGATGTATAAACATAAGTATGCTTATATTTGCAACTTAAGTGGACCCACCAGAGGAAGAGAAGTGAATGTGTTCCTAACAGTATTCCCTAGTGTTTCAAGGAAAAACATAATAAATATTTAACACTGTTTGATGGCAAATTATATTTTAAAGCAAACAAATAATGAAAATTACATATTGATATATTCAAATATTTATAGATATGAATATATTTTACCTCTTCACTGGACGAGGAAGATTTCTAAAACAACAAAGAAAACAAAGTTTGTTTTAAATTTGATATCACTGAAAGAATAAGTCCTTAGATCTCTGCTTACATTTGGAATGACTGTGACTTGGAATTTTAAGAGCTATAGATGTTTGTCTTTTCTTTTTTCCTATGACTGTGAAAGATCTTTTTAAATAGGATCCTGCTATGTTGCCTTGGGCCTACTTGGTTCTTGATAGGTAGCCCAGGCTGGTTTCAAGCTCCTCCTACTTTGGCTTCCTGAGTTCTGGGATCACAGGCATGCAGCACAGTGAGTGGCTTTCAATAAACATTCTTACAAAGTGGACGTGCAGGGCTAGGGAGATGGCTCAGTCAGTGAAGTGCCTGCTGTGCAAGCATGAGGAGCTGAGTCTGGGTCTTCAGCACCCACTTAGAAGTTAGATGCAGAAGCGTGTGCCTATAATCCCAGTACTGGGGGAAAGTTTGGGTGCGAGATAGGAGGATGCCTGGGGCTTGCTGGTCATCCAGCCTAGCTGAAACCTGAATAAGTAGAAGATCCTGAATCAGTAAGGTAGGGAGTAACTAACAAAGATAACTGGTATTGACCTGTGGCCTCCACATATTCATGTGATACATATGACACACACATACACACGCACTTGCACTCATACAGACACACACCCTACATGAACACGTGAATATATTGCACATGTACACACATACACACACAAAGTGAACCAGGTGGACATGCAATAATTGCAGTGTCCTGCTGGTTCTAGTCTTTCTATACTGTTACTTAAAGGTTTTATTCATAATCTATTTAGGAACCAGGAGACAAATCCTTTTGTTCAATTTTATATCTGCTAGCTTTTTTTAAAATACCAGATACTTGCATTACATTATGTATACTTACTGATGATTAGAATATTAACTCAAAAGAGAATTCAAAATAACATTCAAAACTGTCTCAGTTTTTAGAACCTTTAAAAAGATTCCACTTCTTTGCCATAACTTTTATGGCTTTTAGTAAAAATGTCCACATCCCAGTCCATTTCTCTTGATTTTCTTTGCCATGTTATCTGTCTACAGCATGCTTGTGGTTAGGTACACTTGTAACCCACTTAGCATGCTTTTGCCATCTGCTTTTGAGACAAAAATGACACTGAACTCAAGAAAAATCAAACATTAGTTAATAAGTACTTTTGTCTCCTACAAGGAATAAATTGTTACTTGCTATGCAGAAATCTCCCAACTCCTATACTTGTTTCTAGTATCAAGATAAAATTGAGTCAGGAATAGTGGTAGATGCCTACAGTCCCAACACTGGGGAGGTAAAGGGAGGAGGATTAAGATTTAAGATCTTCCTCAGTCGCTTATTGAGTTCAAAGTCAGCCTGGGCTACATGATCCTTTGTCTAAAAACAAACAGCCCCTCAATGACAACCAGCCAACCAACATACAGACAAAATATACAATGGAATATAGAGCTGCCTGGCATCTAATGCTTTGTTCTGTTCTAATCTCTCATGGAAACAATGCCTCTCTGTTTAATTAATATCACTTAATTTAAGAACAGATTAAGGAATATTATGCATAGTATAATATGAAATAAACACACTTAATATTTCTGGTCACTAGAAATTAAGATTGTTGATAAATATGTTAGCATAAGTATATTTCTATTTCATTTTTGTCATCCAATTTTAGGAGATAAAGCTAATCTTAATAGCAATTTTAATAGCAATTGAAGTCATTATTGTCAAGAAAAGAGAAAAACTTTAAATATAAATTTACTTTAAGGATGAAACAGATGTAGTTTAAGTAAGTAAAAGTGTTACCTTATAAATGAAGGGATAGTGCCTCTACAACAAAGAAAATTACATTTAAATTTGGTTAGTTACTGGTAAATGCCTGTATTCAAATTTTCATATTACTGTAGAATTTGAAAAGCCTTTATAATTTCTTCATTCATCAGTCTGAATGAAGTCTCATTGTCATCAAAATCATCACATACTTTTGGCTAGGAGGTTTATGATGGCTGACTTGGTTTTAGTTTGAACTATTGTGAACGTACATCAATCTTTGTCATAGGAACAACATTCAGCTCTTATTCATAGATGGTATTTTGTTCTTTTACTTCCCAGGTGGTGTGTGTGTGTGTGTGTCTGTGTGTGTGTGTGTGTGTCTGTGTGTGTGTGAGAGAGAGAGAGAGAGTAGGGGACCAACTAGATAGGCAGCCCAGAATGGTATGTGTGTAGATGTGTCTAGATGTGTATGGTGAGGTATGTATGTATATGTGAGTGGTGTGTGTTTTTCTCTTGCACTTCTTGACAGATATATATCCTTTTTAAAAAATATCCTTGTTTTTTAATGACACTTTGCTATATCTTATAAATTCACCATGAATCGGGAACCAGAGAATAAGAGAATAAAAACTGTAGTAAACTCAGCATATACTATATGAAGAATCAGACATTAATTCAGGTAATTTTAGAAGACAAAATAGTATTTTGAAGTTTGGCCAAGGTGATAATAGTAACAATGAAAAATATGAAGTAATGGGGGCTGGATAGTTCAGTGGTTAAGAGTACTCTCTGTTCTTGCAGAGGACCCAGGTTCAGTTCCCAGCACTCATATGACGGCTAACAACTGTCTGTAACTCCAGAACAGACACCCACTTCTGATCTCCACTGGCATTGCATGATACAGGTATACTTGTATACACACAGGCATAACACTTATACACATAAAATTAAATATATATATATATATATATGTAAATATAATCTCAGGTAGTTTGAGTTCCTACTATATCCTAGACACTCTGCTAAGCACTTTAAGTATCATCTGTTTGGTACTGAAAGTATTATTTGGGATTAGGTGTTACTGCTTTCTCAAAGAGAAAATTTAGCACATGAATTGGTTAGGATTAAGAATTTGCCCTCTGGCCACATATTGTGGTACAAACCTTTAAGCCCAGCACTCCACTTGGGAGGGAGGGGCAGGTAGGTTGAGGCCAAAGTGATCTACATGTTGAGTTCCAGGCCATCCATAGCTAGAAAGTGAGACTTTTTTTTTTTTTTTTTTTTAATGCTCTCGGAGTTTAATGCTCTCTAGAGCTCTGTGTACTCTCACATTACACTGAGGGTCACTAAGTCCATTGACTTGTGCTGGTGGAGCATTCTTTGGGCTCTGCATAGATATCTCAGCAGTGGACTTCACTGCTAGAGAAACCTTATGAATTCTATCTACATGGGATTCTAATTCTCTGTAGTACTTTCTTTTTCCAGCTCCCTGTTTTTGAACTTCTTTTCCTTCCTGTTGATCTGATCCATGTTTTACAACTATATTATTTTGCCTTTAAAATTTCCTTTGAATGAGGCCTGGAGAGATGACCCAGCAGTTAAGGGCTTTGGTTACTCCTGGCAGAGGACCTGGGTTTGGTTCCCAGCACCCACATAGCAGCTAACAGAAGTCTGTAACTTCAGTTCCAGGGGATCTGACACCCTCTTTTGGCTTCTGTAGGCACTGTAGATGCATAGGTGCACTACATACATTCAGACAAGACACTCATTCACTTAAAATAAACTTTAAAAAATTTCCTTTGAAGATTATGACATAACCAACTTCATGCCCATAACATGTTTCTCTAATACATTTTTATAAAATTTTACCTTTAGCATGAACTTGTTAGCATTATTTGATATTTATACCCATTGCTACAGTTTTTGAAAGTCCAATTACTTACCTTCCTTGCAAAAGCGACACATATGACACAGGCCCAAAGAAGTAGCTTCATTTTGATTGACCCTGTGAACATGAATATTAAAAATTGTTTTTTTCCATAAAATATTCAATATTTTTTTTTTGTTAGAGAGAAGCAGAGATGAATAAATTCGCTAGTCTGACTAGGAAGACTCTTCACAGATTTGGTCCCTCTATTTAACCCGTGTTAAAGTGTGACATTACAGACACTTCTTTTTTTTGCCTTTTCTTTCCAGTAATTAATCAAGTTCTAACTAAATTGTCTTTTCATGGAAGTCAACCCACTTTGTTATTCAAGAACCTGTTTTGCAATTAATTTGTTTTGGAGGGTTTACCAGGAAATAGACCTGCTTTAAGTAGTCATACTGTGGGCGTCTTACTGAAAGTTTGCTTTCATGGATTCAGTAGGAAATTTGTACCATCTACTTGGAAAAATTTCTCAACCTAAACATTTTGCCAGCATACCCTGTGGCATATTAGGCTTTTAACTGACCCCAAATTCTCTCTTAAGAATAAAAGGTTACTCATATGTTTAGGTAAGTTTCTTGGTTACATTCAGTTTTCTTCAGAGAACAACAACAGATCTCTAATTGCTTGACAATTAGTTATAGCTTTTCCCTTCTTCAAATCATGAAACATTTCCATTCTTACAAAAAATGTGCACACAAGGAAAAGTATTACGGCATCATAAAGGCTTAAAAAATGTGAAAAACACAAGTAATTGATGCTTTAAGAGGTTTGTGATCTAAATAAATTTAAATGTTAAATATTTCTAAGATAAACAATGATATGCACCTATTTCTGGTTATCTAATGGCTGTTTTTATAATTACCTCCATAATTTTATTTTCAGTAGATTGTAATTTTTGTGAAGGATATATTTTCATCCTACATGTACCTTTTTTTTAATAATATGAGGAAACTTTAATTTTTGATGAAAATGTGAATGTCTAGGTTGCAGGACTAGTAAGATAGTTTAGCAGTTAAGACCACTGGATGCTCTTGCAGAGGACCTGGATTTGATTCCCAGTACCTACATGGTGACTAACAACCATCTGTAGCTCCAATTCTAGGGGCTCTATCACCCTCTTCTGGCCTCTGCAGGCTTTTCACACACTGATAAATTTAAATCATGCAGGCCAAACACTGATCCACATAACAAAAATACCTGTGTTGTAGAAGTAAGTTTATAGAAGAAGGCCTGGAAGAAATATACTTAAGCATCTTATTTTTCAGCTCCTGCTTAGCTGCTTACCTATTCAGAATGGTTTGAGGCACTTATTGAATGGTCTCTGAAATGCTCTTTTGTGTAGCACACCAGGTGTTTACTGAGACAATTTAAGAAAAAAATATTTGTTCTTCTGTTTTAAAATTATAAATATATATGAATAGTATTAGCGAATCCTGGGAAAATTCTAGTAGCTTGGAGTTTCATGAGTTATTTATTTGCTATTCATTCATTTATGTGTGTATGTGTGTCATGACATTCATGTGGAGGTCAGAAGATAACCTTTGGGAGTTTGTTCTCTCCTTCCACCATGTGGATCTCAGGGATCAAACTGAGGCTTGACCTAAATTGCCTTTTGCCACTTAGCCATCTTTCCAGGCCCAATTTAGTCTTAGAGAGGTGGAAATTTGTAACTTTTTGTGTTGCATTAACTTTGTTCTTCACTGGGAAGAGCAAATTCCAGAATCCATTGTACTCACATGGGTACCCTATGGGGTGGGTGGAGGTTCATTTTGAGATGTTTCCTTCATTTCTGATTTTAACTTATTTCCTCTCATCCTATTTTCTCTCTTACCAAAATAATCATATCTACTTTTGTTAGCCAATCATATCTACTTTTGTTATCTACTTTTGTTAGCCAATACATTGCAAACAAATAGAAAAAGTAATAAAAAGTTAAGTGGATCTTCTTGAAAGTATAACATGATTTATCATTTCAAAATTTCCCTGTGGTGCATCATAGAATAGCTCTATATATTCATAAAATATTCATCCTGAACACTTGTACACATGAGTACCACTAAGTGGACTCAATACATACATACATACATATGCACATATATATGTGTATGTTTATAAATGTATGTGTGCATATGTAATAATTATAGTCAAAGAAGAGGTCAAGTAATTGGTAGGGAGTGAGTGGTGGGAACATGAGAAGATTTGAAGGGATATTGGGAGGTGTAGAAATGATGCAAACAAAATACTCAAGTATGACATTCTCAAAAAATATAAAATAAAATCAATAAATTTTAATTGATTAAAAATATTTATGTATATTTAAGTGTTTGTGTGAGTATATGCATGTACATGTGGGGTGGAGGCCAGAAGAAGGCATCGGATCTCCTGGATCTTTAGATAAAGGTGGCTGTGAGCCACCTGACCTGGGTGTTGGAAATGGAACTGGAACCCTCTGGAAGAGCAGTATATGTTCCTAACTGCTGAACCATCTCTCTAGCCCAAATGTCTATAATTCATCCTTCAAGCTCACCGTGTGATTATTTTGAAAGAAGCTGACAACTCACTGAAAAACGTTTATGAACTAATGATTAGTCACACAAGTTACCTTATGTGATGATCTTTCAAAACTATCACTTTTATCCCTAACTGGATATCTGACAAAAGATTTTATCAGCTATTGCCAGCCTATTGTATGGTGCTGTCTGAGTAAGTTAGGTATTCATCTTCCTTACTCTGTTATTCTTTTGGAAGCGTATTAATTTGGTCACATACAATAGCCCCAACCTAGAACTAGATCTGCATTTTGTCTCAGTATGATAAAATTCAATGAAGCTCTAATGAATTGGAAATTCCAGTAAAGATCTAGTATTCTTCATAAAGAATATACAGAAGTGTTTATTCCTGGCAGAATAATTAATAGCTAATGAATAAAAATATTATATTGGAATCTTTAAAAAAATCCCCTCAGAAATGAAATAATCCAAGATGTGTTAATATTTAAAAATCTTCTGACAGTCTCTTGTCTCACAGTTCTCAATATATCTGTACATATAACTTGTGATTTAGTTTTTTAGAATGCTCCAGAAACAAACCTTTATTTTCAAATAACATAATCATTGTATCCTATTTTCTTATTTTTTAAATCAGTTTTTTTTATGAAAGAGGGCTTGATTCTATTCAGTTATTATCAAAGGTATGAAAAATCCAAATAGATGAACTTTTATACCAATGCCTGAGTAGGCTTGGATTTAGAAGGTCCAGATCAGGACAAGAAGAGAATGTGAATTCATCATGTGTTTGTAGTCCTACTAGTAAGGTCTATCTCTCTGAGATCAAGTGAGAATCTTATGAAATCAAGAGCTTTTAGCATAGAAAATGGATACTTTGTTTCCTGAGTAGAAAGCAATGGTCAGAGGTTCTGGTCCTGATCTGAGTAATCTGCCTCACTCCTTTTCCTATAGAGATATTTACAAGAAAAGTCCTTACGCACAATTGGCCAACATGCAGAGAACAAGAAGCTGCAGAGTGCTCATCCCTGAATAGGACATCTGTTTCAAACCTCTGCCTTCCAGGGCTCAGGGATCATTGTGGAAGAGGAGATGGAAAGATTTTAAGAGCTGGAGGGGTGGATAACCACAAGGAAACAGAGTCTTGCAGACAGCTTGTAGGTTACTCATATGAACTCACAGCAGTGGTGACAGCATGTACAAGTCCTGTGCAAGCTCAAACCAGACAAAATTCCAGCATAGACATGGGGAAGTGGGTAAGAAATACCAATGCAGCCTAAGGAAATTTTGGCAATTGATGATTGCTAGGAGGGAGGGAGAGAGTGTGTCTTACAGGGATGGGACTCTTGGTGGGCCTAGTGCATGGACCCACATTGAAGGGCATTTGGGGACAGAGAGAGAAAGGGAGAGAGAACATTAAATTGGGTGGGGGCAGTGGGGAAAGGTATGGATAGGGAAGGAGATCTAAATACCATGAACTATATTGTATGAAAATTACAAAAGTTCAATAAAATTATCTTAAAAAAGAGTCCCCAATTCTAACTTTATTCTTCTATTTGAAATAAATTAGTATCAAATCTGAAAAGGAAAAGGTGTCAATTTGGCTTTGAATAACTTTCCTTATGCCAAGGAGCTAGGAGATGTGGGAAGTTACTTCTACAACATGAAAATAAAAGACACATTTATGAACCACTTGAGGCTTAATCTTAATTGCAATTTGGAAATATTCACTATGTATTTTTCAGTATTATGTGTTTGTCACAGAAAGCACAATAAGGAACTTCATGCCTTACTTCAACTTATGCTAATTAATATTAAAACTTTTTTTAAAACAATGTGATTATTTGGTATTTGTGTTGTAAATGTGAATTGTGTAGATTTCACAGTAGGCTAAGACACTTACTTTTCTCCCCCAGTAGCCTGCATAGAACCTTCCAGTCTTATGAAAGCAAGCCAGCAGGGAGGAAGTTTCCCAGTCAGTGCCAACTTGCTTTACCCATATTCTGAGACCAAAATGTGTGGTGTGTTCAGAAATAGAGTCTTATCAATAAATTATGGTGGGCAACTAAGAGAAATGACAGTAACTTGTATTGTTTTGAGGTCTTTGGGATACTCCTGACCAACAATTCATGGGGAGGTATTCCATACCTGGAATTGGGCTTTTTATTTGGCAACTTTTGGTTTCTGAGAGAAGCATTATCCCCTGTGTAACTCTAATTAAACTTGTATATATATATATATATCTTATATAATATGTTTCCATATGGATTTTGTTCAAATATCCTTAGCACTGATTATCCCCTGACTCCTTTCCACACCCACTCATCCCTTTCTCCACTTAAGCCAAACTCCTCATTATTCCCCCATCCACTTCATATCACCTGTGTTTTACTATACCACCTCCCATATGTTCTTTTTACCCTGTCACTACCCAAGGGTCCCTTTTTAATTTCCTAGATTCTATAGGTACTCCAAGTTAGACCAATCTAATAATGACCTATGTGGCAATATATGCCCAAGGATGCAATATTGGCAAGAATGTAACAGGGGAAACTAACCACTTTCTGATCCGCTTTAAAGCCCATTTCACAGGAGTAAATGCATGCCTGGTCTATAAATCTGGCCAAGAAAACATGTCTGGGGAATGCATAGGCACCAGGGGTGAATCTACCACTATTTGTTAAATGGTCACAGTATCAAACTGCCTTCTCAATTTGTACTTCAATGCTTATAGGTTAGTATAGCTCTCTGATTTTATCAGAGAAATTTCTTTGTGCAAGGTAATGCAGAAACAACTGATCAAAGTGCAGAGAGTAATATTCTGTTGTGTGCTCAGCCACAAATGGAATATCTGTATTACTCCCCCCTCAAAGGCTTAGGGACCATTATAGAAGATGGTGTAGAAAGATTGAAAAAGTCAGAGGTCAGGGAGGACCAGGGCATGAAATAAGGCTCCTGAACTCATGAGCTCACAACAGCTGTGGTTGCATGTATAAGATCAAGCTATTCAACATTCCATTCAACTCACAATCCTCCATCCTTAGCTGAGAAGCTATTGACAACTGGTGGCTTTTGAGGGAGGGAGAGTCAATTTTCTCTACAGGTATAATCCCTGGTAGATGAACCATGCTGCAGAGGATGGCTGTACACCTTGAGTAAATGGGCAGCACAAATTGAAGTTGGATAACTAAAAAAGAGGATACAAAGTTGAAAGAGGTGAGAGGTTTGAGGGTGGATCTGGGTGAAGTTAGCATCAGTATTGGGAAAAATATGAAAATACATTGAGTAGATATAAGAAATTATCAAAGAATTAGTAAACATGTTTTAAAGAGAAATGTGAATTGTGTATTGTGAATAAACATTGGGAACTGAAGAATTTATTACTGACAATCTTTTAAAAGTGTCCCTATCTAATAATAAATGATGTTTTTACATAGTATAGTCTGTCAATCCCCTAGTCATACACTGAAGTAATATGAGGTGACCTATTTGATGCTCATTTGTATCCAAACAATGGTTATAATAGTTAAGAGGAGTGAGAGAACACTCACTTCCATGTATCATATGTCTCTTGTCAACTAGAATAGTATGATTCTCTACACTAACTGCCTTGCAGAAGAAAAGTGTGTTTATGTGCCAGAATCAACATATTTACATCGTTTTGTACTGAAATATAGCATGTATCTGGCATTCACCAAAAAAGAATATAGAAAGTCAAGGTAAAATGCCTGATGCAATAAAAAAGAATGATTAATGTTGATACAGATTTTGGAAATCTCAAACACAATAACTTGAATAACTTTAATATGTTGAAGTTTCTGGTGGTGAAAGCAGGCAAGATAAAGATCACAGAGGAAATTTCATCACAGAGAAACTTTTAGAACAAAATTCAACTCCCAGGAATAAAAAATTCACTAATGGAGAAAAGGTATGCTTTTGATTCATAGACTCAGTACAATCCAGGAAAGAATCAGAAAACCTGGAGATATTTCACATAGAAATGATCTAATTGGGAATCCAAATGTAACGTGTGTAATACTAATCCCAGGAGAATCAAGGTGATAATAAGACAGAATATAGAAATAATGGCCTTTGGAGTTACAAAATTAATGACAGACACACAAAGCACAGATGCAAGATATATAGAGAACACCAAGTAGGTTAAGCGCACATACACACACACACACACACACACACACACACTAATTATCACAGAAAATTTGTTAGAATTTCATGTAAATAGAAGAAAAATGAATGAAACCCCTGAAAAAGATGAAAGAATTTTAGCAAAATATAAATATAATCCTTTCAAAACAAGTGTTAGACCATGAACATGCACCTTTGTGCCAGATCTCATAGCCTGAATCGGGCCATATCTTGCAACTCTCTTTGGGACAGAGTGTTCAGATATCTGTGATGTGACTTGAAAGCTGTCTGGTACTTGGCTCTTCCATGCTTCTTGTCACCTATGCTATGCTGAACTAAATCACATGATGTGAAATCTCCTGCCACCACAAACAGGTTATAAGTCATACTTTTCCTTTGTTATGGCGATTGGTCTGAGACTCCTGGGGGAGTGCTGGGGAGGTTGCTCTAAAGCCTGTTCTCTGAAGAGGCTCCATTGCTTCCCCTGCCATCCCTTTACGACAGCTATATATTTCTATCTCTCCATATCTTTCTCTTTTATTCTCACCCTTAGTTAAGTTCTTCTAAAGACTTTAAACAGAAGTCTCTCCTTCCCTTTAAGGCCCCATCATGTTCAGATTTCCATATACTGTATTGTTTCTCTCTAATGCTCTCCCTCCCACCTTGAAGCCCAATCACGGCCTTGAGACCCTTTCATTCTAATAAACCCCATTGATGGGATTTATGTGTCAGCTTTCTGGAGTGATTGATGATTTCATTTTTATTTTGCTAAGGAGAAATATTTTATCAAGCAAGCATCACAGAGTAAATTAGTAAGAATACAGATAACAGAAAAAATTTGAACAATACACTGTACCATCTTGATGTAACTGAAATTTACAACTTATTCCAATGAACAGGGCAAAAAAATCTTCATGTGGAATATACCCCAAGGTAAACCTAATTACATTTAAAATAATAGAAGTAATTAAGAGTATGTTCCAATTCAATATAATTAGGCTAGATAGCATTAACAGAAAAGCATTTTAAAAGTTACTAAATTAAACCCTTTTTGTAAACTTATTTTATGTGTATGGTGTTTTGTCTGCATGTATATAATTGCACAGTGTGCCTGTAAGGCCTGCAGAGGTCAGGAAATGGCATATATTTCCCTGGAACTGGAATTGTGGACAGTTGTTAGCTGTCATGTGGGTGCTGGGAACTGAACCCTGGTCCTCTGCAAGAGCAGTTAAGAGTCCTCTGGTCTTAACCATGGAGCAATCTCTCCAGCCCAAATTACTGAATATTTTTAAAATAAACATCACATTGTTTCCTAGGTCAGTCACCAAATAACCGTTTTAATTGATTAATTTTGATTTTTGACATGTCCATATAGCTAAATAATATATTCTGATTGCTCTCCTGGCTCCACTCTCTTATGTCCTGCCAATGCTTGTCAACATGTCCCTAACTATGACAGTCACTTCCCCAGATTTATGACATCTTGTTTTGTTTTGTGATCTATTCAGTTTAACCAGGGCTACCTGTATGACAATTGTCTATCGGATCCTGCTGGGGTCATAACAGGAGTGTGAACAGGATTGTTGAAGACAATGATTTCTCTTCTCTCTGAATCTATCAGTAGCAAATGGTTCAGTTGAAAGGGGTGGAACTTACTGAGTCCCTCCTTTATACATCTGCTTATTGACAGGCCCATTCTTGTGAGGACTCAGAGCAGATATCTGCAGCTGTTGTGGGTTTGTGATTAGAATGACTATGTTTTGCCCAGAAGGTATTATTTCACACCCTTTGTCCTTATTTTCTGGCTCTTATATTCTTTATGCTCCCTCTTCTACAATGTTCCCTGAACTTTAGAGAAGAAAGTATACTGTTTATAGCTGAGTACTTGCCTGTCACCTATTCTGTGCACTGTGAATGTGAATGTCTGCATTCACCATGGTTCACTGGAAAGAGAGGATCCTCTGATTAAGAGTGAGAGTAGCAATTGTAACTATAAATACACACACACACAGGTCAGTCATCTATCTATCTATCTATCTATCTATCTATCTATCTATCTATCTATCTATCTATCATCTATCTATCTATCATCAATCATCTATCTATAGAAGGCAATTAGACATAATGTCAATTTAGGTAAACAACAGAATTAAGTTCTCCCCTAATGCCTAAGTTCTCCTCTGCTGTGGGATTTTGACTTTGATTTCAATATCAAGCATACATTCCTTCCTGTGGAGTGGGTCCCAAACAAATCAGAGGAGCTGGTTACTCCCCACATCAGTAGTGCCACCATTGTGCTAATAAGCACATTCTGCTCATCAGGTTGGTCTTGTAGACCACATGATTCACAACAGGTAATAACACTGAAGCCTTTTCAAACCCTGTAGTCTGAACCACATGTTCTGGGACCATGAAAAATAGACCGAAGGGGGCAAGTTTCCAGCTCAGTCACAGCTTGTTTTTTCTATATTGTGCATCCAGTGTTTGTCATATCTTCAGCAAAAGGCTCTTACCATCTAGTTATAAGCAACCAAAACTGAGGTCTCTGGAACCTCCCTGACTAATATCATATTTTAAGTAATCTTCAGTTCAGAAAGGTTGTCTGATGGTAAATTAGGGTATACTCCTTTGTTTGCAGCCTCCTCTTTTTCAAATACTCTTTGGTTAATCATTCTCCCCACTATCTCCAGGGAGTTCATGACATGTACTTTTATTTTGTTAATTTCATTCTTCACCATTTGCATTCTGTTTTAGATTTCCCTGATACCTTGGTTCATTCCTTTTTTCCCAAATTTTGCAATCAGTATTTAGTCTTAATGGTTAAACATTCTATTTTGACAAATGTCTACTCTTATACTCAGTTCTTTCTCACCATCTTCTCTCTTTTCTTCTGTCTTTTCCTTTCTTTCGTCATTCAATGGTTATTGAGTATAACCATAAACCCTAGAGATTTACATGAGAAAAAAATCCTGTACATAAAAGGGATCTAGAGTCAAAAGTAACATATGGAAACTTGAAATGACAGGATCAAGGCATTATTTTCTGCCAATGAAGAAGTTGAAAAGCTGTATTTAAACTTAGTTCCTTAATTCCAGAATGCAATATTAAAATGTGTATTACACATTGAAGTCCTTTATTATGAGATTCAACAAGATAGAAATGTGTGCATTATTTTGACAACTGGAAGAAAGAACAAATTATAAGCATATATATAAAGTTCTTGAACCAGATAGTATCCTGTTACCTTGTAGCTGTGTAAATATAGAACTTTTTCACCTATGAATGATTGCTAAACTTTTGAAAATTTCAGGAGGTTTAATTTACAAGGTAAATGTTCTGCAAAGAGATATTGTTAAATATGTTTCCATAAATGTGTAACTCATGGCTGGATTGTTATAATGTGCTTTATTTTTAATATTTTCTAAATCTTCTTCAGTGGTGTCACTAAATAAGGAATAACAACACCAAACAGGGAGGAACATTCATTAGCAATCCATCTCTGTCACTGAGGTAACCTTAAGGTGGAACTTTGACAAACACTTGATACTTGTTTATGATTGGAAAAAGAAGCTGGAGTAGGTTATATTACAGTTTAGTTTGCTATAACAAAACATTATTTCCAAAACATATAAGTTCAGTATTAGATCATGTCTTGAGTAATGGGGATTCAAGTAAATTGATGCTTATACCTATTCCTTGTATTACAGTTAATGCTGGGAAAGCAGAAAATGTAGAAAGATAGATATTAAGTATGAATATATAAATTTTGGGGAAGGACAGGGCAGATTAGCACATTTATGATGGATCTAGAGTATTAAAAACCAATTTTCTTCATCAGGTCATATGTCTAAATTTAAATGATTAAGCAGATCTGACTATATAGTAACCACATGTAAAATTAGAAAGTAGTGACTAGGGTCAAAACCCTAAAGAACACCAATGTGTGAAAAGGAATTCACAAAAATATCTGAGAGAAACAGTCAAATAAAATTATAAGAATTATTGGGAGTATGTCAATCACAAGAAATAAATGAAGTAGTGTTCTTAGAAAAATAATTTTATTTCTGGTGTACTTTTCTCACCTTTGAGTTATGATATTAGCAGTTATATTAGTAATAAAATAGTATTTCTGACAAGTGAGATTAATTGAGACAGTATAGAAGATACCTTGAAAAGTGCTGCCTAAACATGATCATGTTTTAAGAAATAAAATTGCTATTATAAGTTCTGACACAATGTAGAAAAGGGAAGAAAACTGAGAAAATCTTAAAAGTCATGAAAAAAGCTATTAGCTTTGAAGCAGAGGAAGATCACAAAGCCTTTGAATCTTGAAGGAGAGAGTTATGTTCAGATTTAAATCAAGTTATCAGCATATCATACCAGGAGGTGAGTAGTGTTTATGCTCCATGGACCCAATATTGTCTATGAAATAGAAGGGAAGATATTTTTAAAGCTTAGGGAATTTCAAGGAAGACATCTAAATTTAATGCCAAAAGGAAAAGTTTGAAAAGATGCCCTTAGTGACTAATAAAGTTTAGAGAATAAACTTACTTTGAGACTCAGATGCTTAAAAGGAGTGGAAGTAAACATCCAATTTAGTGTGTAACATGGTCTGGGTGTTTTCCAGGTAGAGTTGCTTCAGTGTAAAGGAGCAGAGGAGAAGTGAAGCCAAAGAGAATGTAAGAAAGAATGTAGTGTCCTCAGATTGCTAAGGGATGGAAGGTTCTAAGAAGACAAAGAAAAATTCTTTTGGCTTATATCTGCTCTAGCTTTTCTATATATACAATATATGTATTTTCTGAAAAGCTGTTGAATCTTCAGGCTATATGAGAAAGCAACAGAGGCCAAGAGGAACTGACAGACTGGACATACCTGGAGCAGTAAGAACGGATTTATTTTATGATATCAGAGATAAAGACTTCATTCTTTGTCGTTTCATTCAAGACCTCATGTAATGTTGCCTACAAAACCCTTCAAATGCCTTCCCCTTATAGTCAAATGTTTAAAACAGATTTCTCAACTGAAATAAACATCATCCTTATCTCTTGTTCCCTTGCCTTCCTGTACCTTCTCCTTTCCCTCTATCTTCTCTGGACTTACTACTCCCTCAGGTTTCCCGCATAGCTCATGCAGGTACCTAGCAGTTTGCCTTTGTTATTTCTTCATTTGGTAGCACCATTAATGTGGGCAGCGGGATGGATAGCAAGATATATAATCTGTGTCTGATTTTACTTCATGGTGACAATGTGAAATGGGAGCGTAATCTTTGGTAATGGTTTAGATTTATGCTGTGACAAATTTTAAGTAGGAATAAGCAGCAACATGATAGAGTAATTACTTAATGGAACCATGAAGTTTGAAGTTGTCAGTTATGAGAAGTAAAACTGAAATATCTACAAAGTATGCAATGCTATCCTGGAGGCAGCCCAGATGATGAAATTTAACTGTTGAGGGACAGTTTATACTAGCAATAGAAGCCTTGATGGTCAATGCAAACAACAGAAATTACAATTACACACCAAGGAATACACATGAAATTTTATTTTTTAAAGAAATCTAATTCAGTGACACAGAAAAAGTCATGAAAACATATTAAATAGTCATCAAAATAGCTGAGATGAAACCACAATATTGACCTAACATATCAACATGAACTAACAGGATATAAGCAGTTCAGGAACTGTTCTGTAGTCTTCTTTTAGCTCAGTGTTTCTGTCTCATCTATGTATCCATTCAAATATACTGCTACTATGAAGTAATTATGAAAGAAAAGAAACTGTAGATGATGATGGATTTTCCATTTAATCCTGTAAAAAAAAGGCAATATTGGATTTATGTTCCAGAAGATAATGTTTATTTGTACTCAGAACACATACACACTCGTCCATTCTAGTTCAACGTAATGCTATTTCTTACTATTACTAGTATTTTTCTGATGTTCCAGGTGATGCCTAATGCAATAAGAGTTTCATAACTATTTATGCTTATGCTAGATGGCCTTGATGATATCTGTGAAGTACAGAGGGTAATTGTTTTCTGTTTAGAAAGATTTGAACAAATGTTTGAGAGTTAATATGCACCTTCAATCTAACATACAAAAATAGTATCTCTATGCATTTATCAAATGATGTATATTTCTAGTTTGATCTATTTTGAGGGAATGTTTTAGCTATTTTTATTTTCTAAGCTTATTATGTATGCAAAATATTACTAATTCATATGTTTTAACATTTTTGATTTGATAGGGTCATAGATTTATAATTTTAAATTAAATTCTTCAAATGGCATTGCACATTTTTTGTTTTCTCTGTTTCTCATGTGCTTTTTCTTTTAATTGAGCACCCTTTGCCTTTTTTTCCCCTGGGTGCCTCACTTGACCTTGTGCTGCCATGTCTTTCTCCTACTTCTAACTCAGACTCTACCATACCATATGGTCTGTGTTCTTTTCTGAAGTCAGGCTTAAAGAATTTAACTCTGGTATCTTACTTTTGTATTTCTTAGCCACTGGCATTATAGGAACTATGATAAACTTTTAGAGAAAATGTAGACTGAATATATGAATGGAACAAAGATTATTTCTATTTATAAACTATAACTTTCTATTTCTTAATGTAACATTTATGTTGTTATTCATTACAGATTATCATTTTCAGTTGTCTGACCACTTTCCATCAATAATGGGGCCTAAATGGTAGGACAAAGCAAAATAATTTTGTTATAACATGCTTGAAATTAGCAAAAAGCTGCATGTAAAGCCTCATGCATATCAGTTGTGCAATGTTTGATTCTTGTGTTAAAAATCTGTAATTAATTTGTGGATATTCCACCTTCTCAGGATTATTGTGAACAATTTACTTAACTTGTAGTGAGCATCACATTTCTATCACAAGTGTATCTCAAATGAGGAAATATTAACTTCCTCATTGGTTTTTGTGAGTATTAATTATACTCACAAAAATATAGTAAATATAGGTGAAAGGCTAAGAATTGTGACTGGTTCTGTAATCCCCCAATAAATTATTTTTACTGTTAATACTTTTTTTTTTTTGTGGTGTAGAGATCAAAATCAGGCAAAAACCATGGGCATGCTAGGGAAGAGCTCTGCCACTGAACTAATTACCAATCCAATATTTCTGTTTTGAATACTACTTTGCTATGGTGCTCATGTACATTAAGGACAATAAAAAGACTAAGACCCTGGCCTGAAATTATTGTATAGCCCAAGCTGAACTTGAACTCAAGGAGAGCCTCCAGAGTTCTGTGTTTACAGGTATAAGCCACAACACTTCGCTATAACCTGCATTTGTGTGTGGGAAAGTAAAAAGGAAAATTTAAAGTATTTCATAAACTAAAATTTTTTTTAATGAAGTTGAACAGACATAACTTGAAAACATTAAGAACAAATTCTTCACATAAAAATCCCACCTTAAGCACACTTACCAAAATAAAGTAGAAACAGTTAATTCAAGAATCTTAAAAGTGTCTCTTTAAAATAGAAAGATCATATTTTATTAAAACATATTTCTGATAAGTAAAAAATATAGATCTCCATGGAAATATTTATGACATTCTATTTTTTTCAACTAGATATAAACCTTGGGCACAAATTCTTATTTCCTCTGATGCAATGAAAATATCTTTGAATGTTACATGTATATCATTAGAACTGTTATGAAAATACTGAGAAAAGAAGGAACTGGCTTGGAGTAAATATCTATTCATGTCATGCCTCTGATACTAAATCCCACATCGTTAATATTAAATTGGAGATTTTCTAGGTTCAGTGTCCTGTTGGACCCTATTTATCCCCATGTTAGAGAAAATATATCCTAAGTTAATTTTTAAAATGAAATGGAAAATAAATATCAATTGGAGCTTGTTTCAGCTACTTTCAGAATTTTAGAAGCTTTTGTAAACTGGAGAAACCCATTATCCGCTTTGATTTATCTCTAAGATTTGCTATAAGAATCAAGAACTGAAATTTTATAGGAAAACATCTAAAGTTAAAATTAAGGTAAATTTAATCTTTATTATTATTTTCATTTATTCTAGCTGAATTTGCTTTATTATATGATTTATAATTAAATTTTCTGCCAAGAAATTTTTATTCAATTTTATTTCAATTTTTACTTCCGAACTTGCTGAAATTTTTCTTTCATTTCCTTAGCTTTCTTTTACCAAAAATTTAGGTAATTTTTACATTGAAAATAAACTTATGTTTAATTTATACTTTATTACTTTATAGGTTTCACCACAGAGGAGACATATTGGTAAAGATCCTATGGGCTCATAGTTTCCTGATATTGCTGAAAACGATTTGCATACTGAGGCCAGGTGGTCTTCCTGTATTGTTTCATTTTGTTCTAAGGAGAAAAAAGAAGTGTGATTATCCCAATGTCCCATGTATCATGAAAGACATGTACACAATGAAGGGAATGAAATCTTCATTTGGATAATTCTAAATAAAGCTAAGTGGGCCTCACAGAAAGGTGGCTTATTCAGACAAAAGCAGCTCTGAGCTTACAGTCACAGATGAAGTATAGACTTAAAGCCGCCTTTGGTTAATACAGACCCAAAATTCTTAAGTGAAAACAAGCAGAAAAGAAAATGAGAGAGTACAGTAGAAAAATAAGAAGATAGCTTATTTACCAAGACAAATATCTCAACTCGTGGTTACTTTCCATGTGGCAGAGAAACACTTGTCCTCAGAGTCAGATCCGGTGTGAGACTTAATTTTGTGGCATTTGCAAAGAGCTCTTTGTAACGTGCTCACACAGTTTATAACTGATGAACATTTTAGACTTAATTTTGTGGCATTTGCAATGTTTAGCTCCTTAAGAAAAGTAGATGATGGAACAAAGAGCTCTTTGTAACGTGCTCACACAGTTTATAACTGATGAACATTTTCTTCCTCTATATTTTATTTTGAAACATCTAGGTCAACCTACATTTATTATTGTATGGATTAAAACTCAAATTAAACCCAGGAGTATCTTCCCTTGGGATGAATTCCAATGAAAAAGAATATATTTTTATTTATTTGTGTATGTGTGTATATGTGCTTGGATGTCACAGTGTATGTTCAAAATTCAGAGAAAAACTTGTGGGAGACAGTTTTCACTTTCTACCACATGGGTTCCAGGGATTTTTTTCAGGTCAACAGGCTTTACCCACTGAGCCATCTTGCTGGCCCCCTAACTTTTATAAAGGGGGAAAATCAGTAGTATTTTAGAATTGCTACGGAATAATTGTTGTATGTATCCCTGTGTATAATAATCATGGTACATTGGGAGAAAGCTCTGTAACAGTTTTGATGAGGTGCAAGGAAGACTTCTATGGTAGTTGGATTTGTCTTAAAATAAGCAGGGTATGGTGACTTATACTTGTAATCTCAGTGGGGGGTGAGCTGCAGCAGGAGGATTGCTTTAAGTTTGAGTCTGACTTAGGATACCTAGTGAATCCTAAAACAACTTGGATTACAGAGTTAGACTCTTTCTTCAAAGATAACAACAACTACTACAAAATTTGATTTTGCTTCAAATTTTTTGTCATTAGGATTTCAGCAGTGTCCAGATAGATTTGAAATGTGTTAAAAATGCTTGCATGGGAACCAGGTGTGGTGGCACATGGTTTTAATACTAGCACTAGGGAGACAGAAGTAGGTGGACCCCTGTGAGACTGAGGCCAGCCTGGTCTATAGTGAGTTCCCAGCTAGCTGGGGCTACAGGGAGACCCTGTGTCAACACAAACAAACAAGAAACTTTATGGAAAGGTTACCAGATAGTCTTGTACATTCTTTGCTTCCTCAGCTATCACAGTTTTCTGATAAGAATAAAGAAATAAGTGTTATGAAATGCAAAAGAAAATGTTCTGGGATGTTATTTAATTAAGTTCATTGAATAAAATTACTTACCTCAGTGAGAAGAACCTCAGTAGATTCCTTAAGGAAAGAAAATGAAAATCAGTTCACTGGGATAATCTACCCATAATTTTGTGTTTAACTCTACAGAAGGGAATGAGGGAGGGCTGATTATTTTAACAATTCAATGCTGTTTCTACTACCAAACACACCCTGTTTTATGGGAATAGTTTATGTACTAAATAAGTGTAAATATTATCAATCTTTACTTTGTCATCAAAATGGTAGTTTATTGAAAAGGCATTTTATTTCAAATTCAAATTCTTTTTAAAAAAAATATATTTATTTTTATTTTATGTGTGAGTGTATTGCCTGCATGTATGTGAATGCACCCCTGTAGTGCAATGCCGTGGAGTTCAGAAGAGGGCTTCGGATTCACCTGGAACTGGAGGTAAGAATGGTTCATAGTCTCCATGTGGGTGCTGGGAATCGATTCTGGGCCCTCTGCAAGAGCAGTCAGGGCTCTTAACAGCTGAGCCACCTCTCCAGCCCCTCAAATTAAAATTCAAATTAAAATTCTTAATTTAGCCTCATTGTTTTTATAATGCCAAAGTTTCAAGGAATATAACTAGGAAGGGGTAAAGAGACAAAAGAAAGAGAGGGGCAAAGGGGGAGAAAGAGAAGAGAGGAAGAGAGAAGGAGAGAGAGAGAGAGAGAGAGAGAGAGAGAGAGAGAGATTAGATTTGCTGAGGTGTCTGACAGAGCCCTCATGCCTTTACTTGGAAGACTACTGTTTTCCTTAGTGGCCTTGAGTTCCCAGTTAGAGCAGCAGAGAAGTAAGCTTGCTTCCCAGGCATTGAGGAGGAAGACCTTAGGTTATGCCTCAGGCCTTAATACACACCTATGCTGCACCTTTTCCCATGACACTACCCCACTGTCTTCACCCTAGGGGCTTATCCTGCTACAGCAGGTATTTCTTTATGTGTGATTTACACAACTCCTAGCTCAGGTCAGAAATCAGTATAATAAAGATAGAAGAGAAGTTTAATCATAGTAAAGGCAATTGAAAGTCCTAGTTTGGCTGTAGTTTTAGAAGTGCATGGTGCCATGGAACCAAAATTCAGCTGTGTATTATTGAAAGCATGGGATAAGACAGCTTGCATAGGCAGGGAGTTAATTTCAGACCTCTAAAATAACTGAGTCTGTGCCTATTTTTTACAATGGTTTTTCTTTACTTCTCTTGGATATTTTGAGGATGATAGTGATTTAGTGGAAAAGCACTTGCCTAATATGCATGAGGTTCTGTTCCCAGAATACATACACACACACACACAGAGAGAGAGAGAGAGAGAGAGAGAGAGAGAGAGAGAGAGAGAGAGAGAGAGAGAGAAAGAGAGATGTG
>NW_008328749.1:1753508-1785884 GCF_000622305.1 Nannospalax galili
TATTTCATTAAAATTAACAATGCCTAGTTTCCTTAAAACAATAATCCAATAGAAGAAACACAGTATTTCTCCATAAAGTGGCTGATTAGTTGATTTTTAAAGGCATCATTTGCCTCTCTTGATGAAGGACTAGAAGATTCCTTGAGAAATTAAAAAAAAGTAATATTAATCAACTGAGGATAAGGGCAATTCAATCTGTACAAATATATTCATAATATTTGTGGAATTAAAGATTTTGCTTTTATCACAAGGGTACCAATGTGACAGAGAATGGAGACCAACTGCAGTAAAATTTCCAGTAAAAGTAGTAAAAATTGTATCTTTTTATTTTTTCTATTTATCTTTTCAATTTATCTTTATAATTGAATTTTTGTGATTTTCATACAATTTAGTTTGATGGTATATAAATCTCTTGCTCTATCCACACCTCTTATCATTGCCCCCACCCAATTTTATGTCTTGTATATATATGGCCTATAGAGTCTGATTTCTGCCCCCAAATGTCCTTCAGTGTGGGTCCATTCACATGATTTCCATCCCTGTAGGACACTGTATTTCTCACTCCTCCCAGCAGCCATCACTTGCCAAAAGTTCCTTAGGTTGGGTTGGGATTTCTTACCCACTTCCCCATGTCTATGCTGGAATTTTTGTCTGGTTTTGAGATTGCATAGGACTTATGCATCCTGTTACCACTGCTGTGAGTTCATATGTGCAACTGACCATCGGAAGCTTCTTTATTTTTCTTTTTTTAAAGAAACAGTGGCAATTACTTAAAACTTAATCTGTGGCTAGACCTCTTTTTTAAAAAATATTTTATTTATTATTATTTTATGTTTATGAGTGTATTGCCTGAATGTATGTGAGTGTACCCATGTTGTGCAATACCATGGAGGTCAGAAGAGGGCTTCAGATTCTCCTTGAACTGGAGTTAAGGATGGTTCATAGCCACCATGTGGGTGCTGGGAATCAAACCTGGGTCCTCTGCAAGAGCAGTCAGTGCTCTCAACATCTGAGCCATCTCTCCAGCCCCTGTGGTTAGAGTTCTTATGTGAAAGAAAGGTCTTAACAGAAAGACCAGGCAACTGTGAGAATCAGAATTAAGAGGTTGAGGGAAATTACTGCATTTTCAAATACTTTGAAAAATTACTATTAAATTATTTGACTTGACCATTATATATTATACACATGTATTATAATATCACACAGTACCAATTAATATCTAAAATAATAAATGTATGATGATAATTGATATCTCTAATTATCAATTAAGAATAGTTAATCAATGGAGCTCATACCTGACACTGATACCATGCCTAGGAACCTAAGGCTAGACAGTCACAGGCCATGGGCGAGAGCCTAATACTGCTAATAATAATACTCCTAATAATTCTGCTAAATGAATATAGTATAAAGTTTATACTGACTGATTTCTAGTGACTTGTTGTTATTTATACTTATAGATTAATTCATCTATCAACTCTCAGCAGGGAAAAGCCCTTATATAGCAGATGCTGATTAACACTGAGAACCATAACCGGCCAACGTTCAGAGAGTAAGAGGCTGCAGACTGTTTTTCTCTGATTAGGATGTTTATATCGAACTTCTGCCTCCCAAGGTTCAGGGACCATGGACAGAAAGATTGAAGAGCCATAAGAGGTGGGTAATCACAAGGAAACAGTTTATCAGACAGCTGATCAGTTACCCATATGAACTCACAGCAATGGTGACCGCATGAACAAGTCCACATAAGTTCAAGTTAGATAAAATCTCAGCATAGATATGGGGAAGTGGGTAAGAAACCACAACTCTACCTGAGGAACTATTGGTAACCCATGGCAACTAGAAAGGAGCAATTCAGTCTTGTTTAAGGGTGAGACTCTTGGTAGGCTGACCAGGTGCCAATGAATGAACCCACCCTGAAGGAAATTTGGGTACACAAACTTGACTCTATAGGCCTTGATAAATGCTGGAGTATAGGAAATATGTTGGGGGCTAGTAATGGGGGTTACAGATACAGGAAGAGATCTAAATATAATAAAAATATTTTGTATGAATTTTACAAAAATTCAATAACAAAAGGAAAAGAGATATGTATTAAATTGAAAAATAGTACATCACATTAATCTAAAATTAAGCAATTTATAAATAAGTAAAAATATTGCAATAATAGAAGAACATTTCAAGAATATTAATATTTTAGTTGTCTTTTAGAAATACAAAGCAAACAGTTTATATACAAACAACTGTTGGGGCTGGAGGGATGGCTCAGCAGTTAAGAGCACTGACTGCTCTTGCAGAGGACCCGGGTTTGATTCCCAGCATCCACATGGTGGCTACGAACCATCCTTATCTCCAGCTCCAGGAGAATCTGAAGCCTTCTTCTGACCTCCACGGCATCGCAGGACACAGGTGCAGTCACATACATGCAGGCAATACACTCATATACATAAAATAAAAATAATAAAATATTTTAACCCCCCCCAAAAACCCCCAAACCCAACTGTCTGGAATTCCTGTTTCAAGGGATCTAATGACCGCTTCTGGCCTCTGTAGACGTTATTTGCAATGGTATACTAACATACATGCAGATGAAACACTCAAAAATAAACATTGGTTACCACGTCAACAATTTTCTTTCGGATCTCCTTAAAGAAAAAAATGGAGTAACACATTATTCTCCCTGTATTTGTTATTCCTAATTTCTTCTTGGGTATATAGAAGGAAAGTTTTTGTTTATAATTTATTAAAAAGTATTTTAAATTAACTCGTGTTACTTTTTGTCACTATTGTATATATCCCCAGATGTGACAGTATGTGAGAGGCATAAAATTTGTTAAACATGTATTTTTGGATGAATGAATTCCTAGGACTACTTTAGGCAGCAAATACAGCAACTTAAATATTTATGTGCTTATTTTAAATATGTGGAGCTGGGTGAAATGGTTACAATGTTAGCAATAATTTTAAAAATAGAAATAAAATAATTAAATTAGTAAAATAATTGAAAATAATTTTAAATAACTTAGGTTATTAGGAGTTACCCAAATTGCCAGTAGGGAATTGGGATGCAGACAGCTCTGGCTTCTTCTATGCTGAACAGGGAGGCAGGGTGAGGCAACTGGGGTACCCCTTCAGTGGGTCTATCTAAAAGACTCCCAAATTTCTGGGTAACCTCTTCAGATGATGGTGTGATAAGAATAGAAGGTAGGAATTGGCTAGGCAGTTAGGGTAAAAAGACCCCAAAGAAAAGTAGCCAGTTTCTTGGCTAAAACTCACAATGTCCTTTGGCCTCGTAACAACATACACTGTCCCAAAGACCAAAAGTTTCAAAAGAATTTGGGAGCTTTTATCTAATACTTAAAAGATTTTAGGGTTACCTTTTCAGAGGGGAGAATGTTAGAGTAGCCAAAAGCCCCATTAAAAAATAAACAAATCAAAGAAGAAGAAAGAGTACATGAAGTTATCAGAAAAAAAATGATGGAGATATATGGGAGGAGTTGGAGGGGAGGGAGTGGGCATGGATTTGATCAAAATACCTTATATGCATGCATGAAATTCTCAATAAATTATTTATTTTAAAAAATGATTTCAAATTTCATAACTCTTATCTGTAGGGAGAAAAGAAAGTCCTTGACTGGTGAATAGGGGATGTGAAGGAGAAATAAAGGCAAGAGTAGTTAGCATTACAAGTTCTAGACAGAAAACCAGAAAAAGGTCAGACAGGGCAAATTTCAAATGTTCATAACAGAGTCCACTGGGATTTCTTGACAAAAGCTTCCAAAAGCATCCCTCTGTTGGATTCCTCCTCATTTTTCTTTTGTCTGACAAGGCTGGACTCGAGAGTGATGGATTCAGGATTTGCTTTCAGGTATTTTGATAGCTGTTGGAGTGGATAGAATCAGTGTAAATTCCATTTCAAAAGCTTCGAGATAACTGAGGGGTTGCTGAGGTATATGTATGACCTGAGGATATGCACACTGGAAAGCCTTTACCCAGCATAGGTCATGCCTTCTCTTCCTAGCCTTCCACAGAGTGAATAGTTTAACCCTCCCCAAATCCAGGAGACCATGTGTGATTAGGGCCAAATTACACAAAGTTGGCTGGGAAGAGTGGCTGGATACCTGGTGAGGGTCCAATGACCCTGCTTGGCCCTCCTTTAATGAATGAGCACAACCTTCAACAAGCCCAATTGTGATGATGTTTAGTGATCAGGCATAACTGAAGTCATGATGATGGTAGTTATTTCATGCAGTAGAGACTGCTGTACAGTATCATCTTCCTGAAAGGACATGTAATTTAAAAGGATTTGGTGCTAGGATTCACATATGAGGGAGAATATATGTTATTTGTTTTTCTGAGTTTTTGTTACTTCACTTAGTATCACAGTTTCTAGATCCATCCATTTACCTGAAAATTTCATTATTTTATCTTTCTTTACTGCTGAATAGAACTCCATTGTGTAAATATACCACATTTTTTCAACCACTCATCTGTTGAGGGGCACTTAGGTTGCTTCCATCTCTTAGCTATTGTGAAAAGAGCAGCAACAAACATGGCTGTACAAGTGTATCTACAACAGAATGAGTCCTTTGGGTATATGTGGTATAACTGGGTTATATGGTAGGTTCAATTTTAGTTTTTAAGAGTTCTCCACACTGTTTTCCACAGGAGTTGTGTGAGTTTGCAATCCCACCAGCAGTGAATGAACATTTCCCTTTGTTCTTTTGATCCTAGCCAGTCTGATTGGGATAAGGTGATACCTTAGGGTGATTTTAATTTGCGTTTCCATAATTACTAACAATGTTGAGCACTTTTTGAGATGTTTCTTAGCCAACTTTATTTCTTCCTCTGAGAACTCTCTGTTTATATCTTTAGCCCATCTTTTAATTGGGTGTTTTGGTTTCTTGATTCTTTGTTTTTTGAGTTCTTTATATATTCTGGATGTAAAACCTCTTTCAGATGTGTCACTGGTGAAGATCTTTTCCCATTCTGTGGATTTTCTCTTCACTTTTGAGGTTGTTTCTTTTGCTGAACAGAAGCTTTTTAGTTTAATGAATTCTCACATGTTGATTACTGACCTTATTACCTGAGCAACTTCTGTCTGATTTAGAAAATCCTTTCCTACACCTATATCTATAAGTTACTGCCAATATATTCTACTAATAATTTCAGGCTTTCCAGTTTCACATTGAGGTCTTTGATCCATTTGGAGTTGACTTTTTTGTAAGGCAAAAGATAAGGATCTCATTTCGTTCTTCTACAGGTGGAGATCCAGTTTTGCCAGTACCCTTTGTTGAAGATGCTGTCTTTCCTCCACTGTGTGTTCTTGGCACCTTTGTCAAATATCAGGTGGCTGAAATTGCATGTTCTCAGTTTTGGATCTTCCATGATGTTCCATCAATCTGTATGTCTATTTTTGTGCTAGTACCATGCTGTTTTTATGACTATAGCTCTGTAGTATACTTTGAGATCTGGTATAGTAATCCCCCCAGCATTGCTCTTTGTTCTCAGGGTTCTTTGGCTATCTGAGGTCTTTTGTGCTTCCACGTGAAGTTAAGGATGATTTTTTTCTAATTCTGTGAACTATGTCATGGCATTTTGATTGGATTGCATTGAATCTATATATTGCTTTTGGTAGGATGGTCATTTTCACAATATTAATTCTTCCAATCAGTGAGCATGGCAGGTTCTTCAATCTCCTGGTGTCTTCCCGAATCTCTTTCTTTAAAGATTTAAAATTTTTCATTGTAGAGATCTTTGGTGTCTTTGGTCAGATTTATTCCAAGATAATTTTTTATTTTGCAGCAATCATGAATGGGAACAGTTTCCTGTATTCTTTCTCCAACTGCTTATTATTGGTATATAGAAAGGCTACTGATTTTTGTAGATTGATTTTATAACCTGCCACTATACTGAAAATATTGATCAGTTCTGGGAATACTCTGGTGGAACTTTTGGGATCTCTTAGGTATAGTATCATATCATCTTGAAAAAGTGATAGTTTGACCTCTTCTTTTCCAATTAGTACTCCTTTAATTTCCTTCTCCTGTCTTACTGCGCTAGCAAGAGGTTCAAGCACTATGTTGAAAAGTAGTGGAGATAGTGGACATCCTTGTCTGGTTCCTGATTTTAATGGGAATGCTTCCAGTTTTTCTCCATTTGGAACGATGTTGGCTGTGGGTTTGATGTATATAGCTTTGATTATGTTGAGGTATGTTCCCTCCCATCCAATTCCCTCTAGGACTTTGAACATAAATGCATGCTGAATTTTGTCAAAAACCTTTTCTGCGATGATGATGTGGTTTTTGTCTTTGAGTTCATTCATATGATTAATGATGTTTATTGACTTGTGTATATAGATCCATCCCTGCATGTCTGTAATAAAACCTACTTGATCATGGTGAATGATCTTTTTGATGTACATTTGTATATGGTTTGCAAGTATTGTATTGAGAATTTTTGCATCTATGTTCATTAAGGATATGGGTATATAGTTTTTTTGGGGTTGTGTGTTTACCCAGTTTGGGTATTAGAATGATGCTGACTTCATAAAAGGAATTTGGGGGTTCTCCCTCTGTTTTTATCATTTTGAATAATTTAGTTAGTATTGGTTGGAGGTCTTCTTTAAATGTCTGGTAGAATTCTGTTGTAAATCCATCTGGGCCTGGGCTTTTTTTGGTTGGGAGGCTTTGTATTACTGTTTTGATTTCCTTATATGTTATGGGTCTGTTTAAACTGTTGGTCTCTTCTTGGTTTAACTTTGGTGGTTCCCATGATTTTAGATATCCATCCATTTCTTTTGCCTTTCCAGAATCTTAAGTTGCAGTGTTAGGTCATTTATCTGGGTGCTTTCTAATTTTTTAATGTGGGCACTTAGAGCTATAAACTTCTTAGGACTGCTTTTAAAGTGTATTGGAGGTTGTGTTGTGTTGTATTTTCCTTTTTGTTGGATTCCAGGAATTCATTTCTTTCTTAATTTCTTCTTTGACCCACTCATTGTTTAGGAGTGTGTTGTTTAATCACCATGAGTTCATTTAGTGACTAGGGCTTTGTCCAGTGTTGACTTTTGAGCTTTATTGCATTGTGGCCTGATAGAATGCATGTAATTACTTCAATGTTTTTGTATTTGTTGAGGTTTGTTTTGTGGCCCAGTATGTGGTCAATTCTTGAAAATGTTCCATGGGGTGCTGAGTAGAAAATGTATTCTTTGGTGCTTGGGTGGAATAGTCAAAAGATGTCTGTTAGGTCCATTTGATGTATGGTATCATTTAATTCAGATAGCTGTTTGTTTATTCTTTGTCCAGTTGACATGTTTAATGGAGACAATGGGGTATTGAAGTCCCCTACCTTTACTGAGTTGGAGTTAATCTTTGTCTTAAAGTCCTATATTGTTGTTTTTATAAATTGGGTGCACCAGAGTTTGGTGCATATATGTTAAGGATTGTAATATCATCTTGGTTAATTGTTCATTTGATCAGAATGAAGTGACCCTCCTTATCTCTTCTGATTAGTTTTACTTTGAAGTCTATTTTGTCAGATATTAGAATTGCAAACCCCTGCTTTTTTCTTAGTGACATTTTCTTGGAATATTCCTTTACATCCATTTACTTTAAGGTAGTTCCTGTCCTTGAAGGTGAGATGGGTTTCTTGCAGAGAGTAAAAAGGTGGATTTTGTTTCTTAATCCATTCACTTCGCATATGTTTTTTGACTGGGGAGTTCAGTCCATTGATATTTAAGGTTATTATTGAAAGGTGTATATTGGTTGCTGTCATTTTGTTTCCTGTTTGTGGTCTCTGTGTAATTTTGTGTTTCCTCAATTATACCTTTGTTTATTTTGTTTTGCACCTGGGGTATAGTTGTTTCTCTCTCTGCTGACTGTATTGCTTCAAGTATTCTTTGAAGGTCTGGTTTTGTGGACATGTATTCTTTCAGGCTATTTGTGTCGTGGAAGAGTTTTCTTTTCCCTTCGACTATAATAGACATTTTTGCTGGGTAAAGTATTCTGGCTGGCATCTATTGTCATGTAGAACTGGAAATACCTTGTCCAGGCTCTTCTGGCTTAAATAGTTTGCATTGATAAATCAACTGTAGTTCTGTTGGGCTTTCCTTCATTTGTGACTTTATGTTTTTCTTTTCTTGCTTTCAGTATTCTCTCTTTGTTCTGTACATTTAGCGTTTTTACTATGATTTGTCATTTGGAGTTCCTTTTCTGATCCTGTCTATTTGGTGTTCTGTGTGCTTCCTCTATTTGTATGAGGATGTCTTTCCTTAATTTTGGGAAATTCTCTTCTACATTCCTGTTTAAGATCTGGTTAATGCCATTAACCTGAAATTCTTCTTCCTCCTCTAGTGCTATGATATGTAGATTTGGTCTTTTCATGGTGTCCCACATCTCTTGGATATTCCATTCCTGTGTTTAAAAAAAAATTTTCTATAGTCTTTGCTTGAGTGGTCCAATTCTTCAACTTTATCCTCCAGTGTTGATATTCTGTTTTCCATTTCATTCATTCTAGTGGTGGGTGAGGTTTTCCCCTGTTGTTTCAATTTGGCTTATTGAGTTTTTCACTTCCTTTTTCATTTCTGCCTTATTTTTCTCTTTTGTGAACCAATTCAGAAGTTTATCCCTATCTTCTTTTAGTTCTTTGATTTGTTTGTTCATGTATTCTTTAAATTCATTCAATTCCTTGATCATGTTTATGATATTCTTTTAAATTTAGTGTCCTGGGTTATATCTAGGGGCTTCTCCTTGGAGAACTCCTCTACAGGACTAGTGGAGTTTGGTGGAGACATAGTATTTTGGCTTTCCATTTTATTATTCTCTCATTGTGATTTTAGCATGTGAACTTCTTTCTTTTATGATTATGATATGAGAATTAAGTTGAGATATGCTTCTGTTTGTATTATCTGGGTGCCAAGCCCTTTCCTTATTGGTACCTTATTGGTACAGGTTTCAGGTTCTCTCAGGTTTTATTTTGGAGGGAACTGATGGCTTCAGATCAGCTATTCAGGAGCACCCACAGAAGCCCAAGTTAGGTTCCAGGCAGGCACACTCAGGCTTCCTTCTAAGACTTAGACCCATATTAGCAGGAACTCAGAGAAAATTTAGGAAATTCCCTAAGGGTGTGGGCGTGCTCTGCTCAGTTGTTCTGCTGGGTTCTCAGCCCCTGTGCCAGAGGGAGGGCAGAACCCAGTGCTCCCTGGCAGTGTGCTGAATTCACAGCCACTACACCAATCACGGGTTACTTTTAAGAGACTATTAGGTCTCTGTTTGAAACTGGTACTTGCAGTTTAGAGAGAAGGTAAGATGTTACCTAGGCTCCAATAGGGCAGAATTCAACCTCACTTAAAGCTCCTGGCTCAGGGCTGTCACTACACCTCTTCCTTTCCCACGTACCTTTTCTAATCATATTTGCCATATGGATATTCCTACCATAATAGTGACTCACCTTTGTCCTAATTCATATCTTCACTAACTTCATTATATAAAGAACCCTCAAAATTTTAAACACATAAGAATATTCAGCTAGGCAGGTGCTCTTTGCTGAGATGCAGCACTTGGAGAGCCATCACACTGTGCCACAGTTAGATATTTCTAAGATTAAAATGGCAGAAGGTAAATGGCAGGTTCTTGATTTGACACTGGTGAAATTTAAGCTGTCCTTCATTCTAGAGTTAGATATCTGCTATCTACCATGTAAGAGCAATACATTGGAAAACATTGGATACTATGGATATAGTCAATTTCAGTCTCGCAACAATGACATTACATTTGGGTAAGGACTTAATGCAAAATCTATTGCTGAAAATATGCTCTATTTGAATGAACCTGCTTTCTTCCTTTCCTTCCTTCCTTCCTTCCTTCCTTCCTTCCTTCCTTCCTTCCATCCATCCATCCATCCATCCATCTGTTGTATGTTTGCTTGGTTGGTTGATTGGTTTTGATTTTCTGAGACAGAGTCTCATGTATAGTCCTTGCTGGCCTGGAAATTGCTATGTAGACCATACTGGCCTCAAATTTAGAGATCTTCCTGCCTCTGCCTCTTGAGTGCCAAAATTAAAGGCATGCCATCATGCCCAGCTTTGAACCTGCTTTTTGATGTTAAAAAAGTATTTCCTTTTACTTAGATGAACAGCCATAAGATTCCTTGAGAAATAACAACTAAGAAACAAAATCTGACAATCCTCTAATTACACTAAACACTTCTATGACAGTGTCCTCATGTAACTCAGTACAATGTACAACGAATATATACCAATTCAAATTTTATAAAAAAAATTATGAACTGAAAAATCAAAGTCTGGCAACAGCATGAAATGTTCATTATTTGGACAATGTTAAAGATTACTTTAGCTAGGTCTAACCCCACTGACATGATTATTAGTATATGGTTAAAGAAGTGAGACAGATTAGTTGACTGCTGGTCTCTTTTGGTAAAAAGCAAAAGAAATAAAAAGCACCTTATCACTGGATGGAAATTCTGCAGTAAAATATGAACCAATTTGCATGGCTACTATTTAAGTGGGAAGGAGAAATGATCATTTTTCTAAAAGCAACTTATTCTCCCCGTTATTAAAAAGAAAGATTTATAAATGTCCCCAAAGCTATTAAGATTGTACTATTTCATCTTATATTATGAGTGGAAATTATTATTTTTTAATTTATTATTTTTATTTTATGTGTATGCGTGTATTGCTTGCATGTAGGTAAGTGCAACCATGTGGTGCAATGCCCGCGGAGGTCAGAAGAGGCTGTTGGATTCCCTGGGACTGGAGTTATGGACAATTGTTAGCTGCCATGTGGGTGCTGGGATTCGAACCTGGGTCTTCTGCAAGAACAACCAGTGTTCTTAACCTCTGAGCCTTCTCTCCAGCCCCATGAGTGGAAATTATTTAAATAAAAATTTCTCACCATTTGTGGAATATTCATTGTAGTTTTCTTAAATGAAAAAGAAAATTAATTACATATACTTTTCTCCAACACTTTCTTCTGGATAAAGGGCAAGTCCCCTTTTCCATAAAGGGAAGCATCATAGTGAATGTGCTGTCATTACTGGAGTCTTGTTGAATTACACCAGAATTCTCATTTGGTAATAAACACACAGCCAGTGGCTGACTAGAATGTGAGCACCAGGAGGAAGGGGCTTTGCCTGATTCATTAATCTCATCTTCAGAGTCCAGGAAAACCTCTGCAGTATATATTGTTGGGTAATGAATGACTACACAAAGTAAATTAAGATATTGAATGAAAATAAATTTATTTTCATTTTATTTAACATTATTTGTTTTATGCTGTATTATAAAAACATCACTAGGCTCACAAACATGTTTTAGGCAACACATATGTTATGCTTCCTTATGAGGTTATTGATTTAAATTTAAATGAGCCAATTAAGAATAATCATTCAATTAACCTAAACAGGTTACTACTTAGAAAATATAAGTAGGAAGTAAGAAAAGAGAGCTGGAGAAAGAAGAGAAATGCGGATTGAGGATTTTAAGAATGAACACCATTAAAAGTTGAATTTTCCAGAACCAGTGGGATCTGTGAATAAAGTACAGCAATTGATTCATGCAAGTATATTTTATTCCATTGTATTATAGAATTAAAACAACATGATGCAATTTGGGTCTCATTCTTTATAAATAATCTTGGTTTACAAATTTGATTATTTTGAAAAAATTCACAAATTTAAATTAATTTCAATTGAACCTAAAGCAAGAAAATCTTATTTTATTCATGTGATTTAGATGGGAGATCAGTATATACCTTACATAATGTAGTGCAATGTTCTAAAAAAGAAACAAAATACATACCATTTACTGAATTGCAATATGTAACAATTTCTGGTATAATGTAACAGAAAAACACAGGTGAAAATTATTTATTTAATAACCACATGATTAGAAGGAGCATTTCATTACAAGCATTAACATATTCAGTAACAGTTTCCAGAGCAAACATGCATCTCTTTTAAAACTGGCTGTAATTTTTTAGGTTCACAGTTTAATTAATACAGTTATAGATCCTATAAGACATAAAACCGAATGAGGTTTTAACCTTTAAAAAAGATCTCCATTTCATTTAAAAATATACTGTTTCATACAGACTCTTTTTAAAGCTATTAACATTTAGATGTTTGCACATGCGTCTGTAATCTCTATGTATTTGATTATTACTAGTCACAGTCAGTTACTTTCTGAGATCCTTGACACCTGAGCATGGATATAAAATCATCAGGTAGATGTCAATGGTAATGTTTTTCACCTCTGATAATTAACATGAAGCAAATTTTTATGTATCGTTCTCAAATATAACTCATTTTTTGTGTGTGTGTATTTCATACAGAACATCCCAAACAGGAAGGTCTACTCTCTGTCACTCAGCGGTAATCAGTCTCCAGCAGTTTCCAGGACCATTCATCTTATTCATCTACATACCCATATCCCAAATGGCACCCTCCCATAGCCTCCCCCCTCACTGGAGCCCATTTACTTTGTCAACCCTGTTACTGTCCACTGTGTTGTTGGTGCCCCCATTTGTTCCCTAGTGCTTGTCCATCCTCTGAATCTAGTCAGCCTATCTAGAGTTCATTGTTTTATGAAGATCAGCTCTTCCTCATTTAGCAGCAATCAGTTGCCAATATTCCTTTAGATGAGATTGGGGTTTACTGTTCATTTTCCCAGTTCTATGCTGGGTTACTAGCTGGGAGTCTCTTGGGCCACCCTGGCCAACAACTCAAAGGAAGGTATATCCTGTCTGGCATTGTTTCTTGTGTATAGGCTATACAAAAAAAAACAATTAATGAAAATATCTCTTTTTTCACAATTGTAATTAAAATGCTCATTGCTCATTAAGAATGACATAGTGCGATAGAAACAAACATCATCAAAGATTAATAGATTAAAATGGTAAAGTTTTACCTCCCCGGGAAGAATGATTTCATCCTTCTCCTGCTTAAACTTCTATAAAATAAAAATTTATTTTATAATTTTGATATAATGAAAAGTTAAAATATATTTAAGAAATTAGGACTTACTTTCTGGGAGATGTTGAGGGTGTCCTTCAAAAAAAAAAAAAAAGAAAAAGTTACTCATTCACTTCATTTGTATTTGTAGTAGCTATAAAGTTTCAATCCATGTGTGTCATTCAGTGGATATATACCATACTTTTCTGAATGCTAGAACACAGTTGATGAAAATTTCACCTTTTATATAATTAACTTATTGTATTCCAGATAACCAATTAATTCTCTACTATGCTGAAACAAAACTCTCAAGCATAAAACACAAAACAGAAAGAAAAAATTATTTCCTCTGTATGATTTCCAATGTCCTTCTATTTTTGCATCCTTCTGACACCTTTCTTTCTTTCTTTCTTTCTTTCTTTCTTTCTTTCTTTCTTTCTTTCTTTCTTTCTTTCTTTCTTTCTTTCTTTCTTTCTTTCTTTCTTTCTTTCTTTCTTTCTTTCTTTCTTTCTTTCTTTCTTTCTTTCTTTCTTTCTTTCTTTCTTTCTTTCTTTCTTTCTTTCTTTCTTTCTTTCTTTCTTTCTTTCTTTCTTTCTTTCTTTCTTTCTTTCTTTCTTTCTTTCTTTCTTTCTTTCTTTCTTTCTTTCTTTCTTTCTTTCTTTCTTTCTTTCTTTCTTTCTTTCTTTCTTTCTTTCTTTCTTTCTTTCTTGCTTTCTTTTTTTGGTCTTTTTGAGACAGGGTCTCCCTGTAGCCCCAGCTGTCCTGGAACTCACTATGTAGACCAGGCTGGCCTTGAACTCACAGAGATCCGCCTGCCTCTGCCACCTGAGTGCTGGGATTAAAGGTGTGTGCCACCACACCCGGCCTCATTTTCTTTTTTTTAAGATATGAGGGCGCAGGACTATGAGGTGGCATTAAGCACTAGATATTAGGGCATTGCTTATCCACCTGGGCTAAAGAAATTGCATAGTGCTGAGCACTCAGTGGGACATCTATATCACACACTCTCCTCCCAAGGTTCAGGGATCACTGGAGAAGATTGGGCAGAATGATTCTATCAGCCAGAGGTGGTGGAAAAATACAGGGAAAACATGTTGCCCAGACACAATAGGGCATTTGCACATATGAACCTACAGTGCTTATGACAGTGTGCACAAGTCTTGTGCAAAGCCAAGCCAGACAAAACTCAGCATGGATGGGCGATGTGGGCAAGAAGCCCCAACCATAGCTGAGGAACTATTGTCAATTGACAGCTGCTGGAAGAGGGAGAGTCAGTTTTCTTTAAGGGTGTGATGCTAGCCAGGTAGGTTGGCCAGACTCCAGGATATGGTCCCAAATCGAAGAGAACACAAATTAAACTTAGAACGCCCTAGCCTGGAAACTGTTGGAGACTGATTACTGCTGGGTGACGGAGAGTACACCTTCCTAAAGATATAGATAGGCTGACTAGACTCCAGTGAATGAACTTGCACTGAAGAGAATCTGGGTACAAATGCTTGACTGAATAGGACTTAACATATGTGATGAAATGCATGAGGCTCAGTGGGGGTGAGGGGGGGATGCATGGGGAGTGGGGTCCAAATTTGATTAAGAACTTTGGTATGAAATGTACAAATACTCAAAAAAATCAAAATGAAGCAGAGGACATGAAGTGGGGGTATGTCTGAGAGGAGGTGGAGGGCCATATGAATATGATCAAGATATAATGTATAAAGTTCTCCAAGAATCAATAAAATATAACTTTAAAATAAAATAAAAAGGAGTCGTTTGAAAATTATATTTAATATGGATCCAGAGAAGCAATGGTCTTTATTCCAGCCTAGGGGAAGGGCGCGCGCACACACACACACACACACACACACACACACACACACACTTCTAAGGGAAACAGAATTAGTAAATTTATTGTATTATTGGAGGAGTCATCTTCTACATAAAAAACAAATGTCAAACACACACTTGACTTGTACATCTTACTTAAACTATGAAGCTACCATACAAGTCTAGTTTTGCTGGCAAAGGAATTTTATACATATGGTTCTGGGAACTTTAGTGGAATAAATTTCCTTTACAATACTTTTCAGGTTTCCTACAACATTAATAGGTAAATTTTCCTCAGATAAATATTTGTTACGGCTTCATAGTTTCAAAAGGTGGTTTGACTTTTGGTTTTTAAGTTTCAATCCTGTCATAGTTTAAAATATGGCATATGCATGATTACATAACAGAATCTTAAAATGTCTTACTATCATGATGTTATATTTTATCTCATTTAGTTTATATCAGTCATTGCAATTAACATGGGGCTAGTGATGTCAAGTAGCAGAACAAGGTGAAGATTAAATTTTATGTGAATTTTCATATCTGCTCAACGTTATCTTTTTATTAACAATAGATGAGTATCTAAGATCTGTGATCTGTCACTTGCTATTAAAATCACTGCAGTTTTATCTGAATGGTGTTGTTTTATTTAGAGGAAGGACAGAGAGCCATTAAAGATTGGAGAAAAAAGGAAAAGTGTGGGGAGGGCTACCCAGTGAAGCTTGGTAAGGTGTTGTTGAAGCATTAATTTCTGAGTTCCATAACTGTACTTCATACCCAATATCTGTCCTTTAGTTGGCTTCACATTTAACAAATAGCAAACACTAGTTAAGATTTATGAATGAAGTGTTGTTGTCACAAAAGAAGAAAAAAGTTCTGAACCCTAATGAAAGGCCATCACTCTGTGGAATGGAAAGGTGGTGGATGTGAAGGATGGATAGTGTGGTGTGTCAGGTCTGAGAAGGAAATTCATTAGCTGCCTTTGAGAAAGTAAGTAGATTGCATGTCTCTTCAAAATATATCCCATGTAATACCCAGTTCCATGATTATCACTGTATGACATGAATATTATTATAATATTTTCACTAGAAGACCATGATTTAAGAAGTAAAGGGATTGCTTTGCATTAGGATATTCTGAAGGTAATGTACAAAGTTAACCCATTTCCTGCCTAATCAACTTAGAATTTGAATTACTGTAACTCAGAATTTTGATTTGACCTTGTTTTAGTTGAAATCTTCATTTTTATCTGTGACTTTCCTGTTATCTCAGAGAAGTGTGCCAGAGGAATGAAAATAATTCATTGTTAAATTTAAGCAGATATATGCCTTTTAACCTATAGAAAGCTCCCTAACCATGTAAAGAGAATATTTCATAAAAAGCATGCCTACCTTTATATATTTTATAAAATGTAGTCATTGATTTTTATGATTATAAGTGTAAAAGATGACGTACTAATTTCTATTTCTTGAGGCCTTCCCCTGTCCATTATCTTCACAATGGGCTTCTTCTTTATACGCTTAAATAAGAATAAAGGCTCTTTAATTTTCTCATTTTACTTACCTGCTTGCAAGAGCAACAGTCAGAAGGCAAGATGAAGAACTTCATGTTTCCTGAGTCCTGTGAAATTTATATCTATATATATGTATGTATAAAATGAGACTTCATTAGTTGTATATTAATTTATCTTTGTTTTGTATGATAGGGAAAGGGGAATGAAGACTTGGAAAGCAGATTAATTTGGGAAACATGGGTGTGCATATGACCAGTTTTAGAAAAAACGTTTTATTTATTATTTGATGTGTATGAGTGTATTGCACACATATATGTAAGTGCACCTGTGTTGTGAAATGCCTGCAGAGGTCCAAAGAGGGCGTCAGGTCCCCTGAAACTGGAATTATGGACAGTTGTTAGCTGCCACATGGGTGCTGGGAACTGAACCTGGGTTCTCTGCAAGAGCAGCCAGTGCTCTTAACCTCTGAGCCATCTCTCCAGCCCCACAAGTTCTTTATAAGGAAACCATAATGTAAAATCTTGATGTCTAAGATGTGGCAACTTCTTCCATGCATAGCAAATTATGAAGATTATTGCTTATGTGTATAGCTAATTTATATATTAATTTACTCACAAATTCAATGGCTGTCCTACCATATTTGGCAATTATTCTAGACCTGAAGATACAATGATATACCTAAAACGTATAATCCATTAGGATACATGATTTTTTAAAAAAAGTTTATTTTATTTTAAATTATGTGTATATGTCTGTGTGTAAGTACAAACATATGAGTGCATGCACTAGTAGAGTCCAGAAGAGGAAGCTGGAGTTATACGTGATGAGAGTTGCCCCCCATGGGGGCTGGGAATCGAACTCTGGTTTTCTGCAAAAGAGGTAAATACTCTTAGCCACTGAGCCATGTCTCCAGCCCCAGGACACATTATTTCTAATCTGTTTTCCATCTTGGAAAGAACAAGGAGCAGGAGTGCAATGTGCAACAGAAGTTCCTTTGTCAATGAGTTTTTAGCTGAGCCACAACATTAAGTCTGACTCCATAACTGGTTAAAGAGGAAGGGGATCTGATACTATGTTGGGCATCAGGACTTTAGGAGCTGAGGTTTCAGCAAGCCATCAGTGCCCTGCATGTCATGCATCCAGATAATAACAGACTTTGCAGGATGTTTTCCCAACTCTATTGGTCTCTAACACTTTGACTACATAAAATTCTGTAGGCTCTTTGATCACATATCAACTCAACTTTCCCAAACATATTGCTCAATATAAGAAACTATTAGTTAAATATTTGGTATCTAGTTACCAAAGTAAGTGCTCATGAAATACACAGGGCCTTTGATTCCACAAAAGCCTCATTATAGTGACCTTGCCTTCCAAGTTAAGACTTTGATACTTCATAAGATAGAGCAATGTAGTAAACAGTTTCTGTTGTTTATATGTTAGTTTTCTCTACAAACAGAGAAAAAGAGATTGCTCTCTGTATGAGTTTCTTTAATTTTTTTGCAACATCACTAGGCTTTACAAATATCAGGAATATACAATAACAAAAGAAATGAAAATATTACCTTGTTTCCTAAATGGAAGACAAGCAATGCAGGCAGAGAGACCTGAGATGAGTTATCATAGCACTATTTAAAATTGCTTCTCCATGGTATGGTAATGCTGTACTTTGAAATACCCTTAGATGGGTTTGAATTCTAAGAAGTCATGGTGATTAGAAGTTGATTTCCTGTCTGTTTTGTGTCACATATTCTGGGGAGTGTTTCTACTAAGGTTGATTTGGACCCTGATAGCATGAAATGAGGATGTGGCTATGCCCAGTGCTCATCTGTGCTCTGTGTTCTCCTTTGGTTTGTACTGCCTGTGTTGTCCAATAGAAGTTCCTGCATTTTTCCTAGAGCTACTTTGATGTCTCTGTATTCTAATGTGTGCATCTAAATCAGGGTTGTATACAATTTTAAATTCTATATTCTGAAATCTATTAAGGCCATGTTGTCTCATTTTTGCTACTGCCATATTGTTGACATTTCTTTGAAATATTTTTATATATTTATAATGAATTAAAACTGTTAGAATTATCTCTGCTAACAAAACCCAAGAATATTAGTTTTTGTTCAAATGATGAAAATTTGAGATTTCTGCATAAAATGCTAATTTCTATGCATTTATATCTATTAGAAGATGGATCATTTTAGAAGCCTAAGGCTTTTGGTTAGCTGAAAAATTGATGTTTAAGCATTAGGACATTAATATTTCTGATACATTTGTATAGAAATCTTTACATTGCTTATCATATATGCAACTATATTCTTAGCATAAAGAAGACCAATTATTAAGTATTACATTATAAATCTAGTAATGAATAGCAATTTGAAAAAACATACTTCCTAAATTCTCAGAATAAGTGTTAACTAAATTCAAATATTTGCTTTGCTGATACAGTTCATGTTTGCGCCTCATTTTCCTTTTCTTTTTTGTTTTGTTCTCTTTCCCATACTATTATATAGTAAGAAAATGTTTCTTTGGAATTTGTGAGTTAAAATTCAGAGAGCAGCACCTCTTAGTGTTTGGAGTATTGACACTAACTACACACAACTTTCCCAGTAATTAGATACCAGGAATATCAAAGGGAAAGTTACTCTAATATTACCAGAAGAGGAAAGGAGATTAACAGTCATGTGATGGATGAATACATGTACCTGGACTCAAGTCAGGAAACAGCAATTTTCATTCCAGTAATTTTTATATTGAGTGCTGTGACAGCTTGTCACTTCACTTCTTTATTGTGTGATCTTTTTTGGAATTTGGTTACGGGTCAAATATATATGAGGATGAATATGTTTGTGTCTCATTTGTGCAAAATATATTTGATTACCTTCAGGATATTTTGTAAGCTAATTTGAATAAATTATTCCTGTGAAACAAATATAATTTAATAAATGACATACAGTTAAATATAAACATAGCTCTGGAAAATATTTGACTTTTTTAATAGGATGAAAAGAATTTTTGCTAAATTTTCTCACACACATGTACACATGGCAATTATAAGAACAAGAATAAAGATGATGAATAGAAACTTGATCATATTTTGGATCTCAGTAAATTAGATGTGATGAAATTGAGTTCCTTGATCCAAGTCCTACTTTTGCTGTACTAAAATATGGTTGCAGTAGTGTGAAAGTAAATTAAGATATATATGCTGATATCAAGCAGCTTACTCCTCCTGACTCCCCCTTTTTTGAGACAGGACCTTGCTATGTAGTCTCAGCTAGCCTGGAACTCACTCTATAGACTAACATGGCCTTGAACTTTCGAAGATCCTCTGTGAGAGCTAGAATCATGCATCACCATACCTGACTAAGCAGCTTGTTTTCTGAGGAACATATGTAATCTATGTTAGCCAAAATGCTGTTTGGGGAACATAGTAAAAATTCAAAACATTATGAGAAAAACTAAAAGTCTAAAATGCACATTATGAAAGGTCAGGTCATCTCATTGGATTTACAAGAAAGAGAGGAGGAGATGGAAGAAGTTAGAAGCCTCACAAATATGGAAATAGAAAGTACCCTGATAGGCAAAGGAGTGTGGTGTGTCAGGCAGTGGAAGAACTGAGACTACAGATCCTCAGGAGAAAGTATCATACATTTCACTATGAAGACAAAAATAATTAGAGGGGTATGTGGGTAAAGTGGACAAAGGTAACAATTTAGAGAGTAAAATTCTAAAGACCCACTTATAGAAAAACAGTATAGGTGATGTTAAAGGAATTACTGCGGAAAGTTTGAAAGAAGACATGGCAGCATATTGAACAATAAAGAATTCATTGTGTGCGTGTCTATTGTGAAAAATACAGCTGAAAAAAATCATACACACTCCCCACTCATTGAATATACTATGGATGTGATCTTTTGCTATAGTTCTGTTATCCAGTTGTGCATAGGCGGAGACAGAGGCAATTACGTAAAGTATGAAGTGTCTCTTAATGGCATGCATCAAGACTAAACAAGTGAGGAAATTTAATTTTTTTTTAAGTTTTGAGAAATGGTATCACTATGTGATTCTAATTAACCTGGAACCTCAGATTTCAGTTATCATCTTGCTTCTACGTTCTGAGTGCTGGGACTATAGGCCTGCAACATCACACACATCTAAACAGTTGTTACAGAACTTTCAAGAAACAGTAACTATATTCTCTGATGTGTTCTACAATGACAAACTATGATATAATAAGTATATTATACCTTAATGTGGAAATTAAAGTTTAAAAGGCGTCAATAGTGATGACATAAGCAATTGTGCTTGGCTTTTATCTTTTGAATGTATTTATTCAATTATTTTTGTTAACAGAACTATTTTACTGCATTGTGAAGACATTAGACCAATGGGTGAAAGATCTTACTCATCAACCTACTACAACGGCCATTTTTGAGAAACAGAGCCAAAATTTTTCTGATACTCTGTTTTTAACCTGTTGTGACTTGCTGACTGAAAACAGATAAATTTGAAATAATTTCAGTATCCATTTCCTTTCTGGGCTTGGAACATTGACTAGGCAACACCCAGTTTTGTCCAAACCCAACAGATGCATTTTTCACCCAGAAAGTTTAGACCTCAGCAAGAGACTCATTCTTAGCGATATTTGGGAAATGAGCATCCGTGGACCTTGTCTTTAAGGGGAATCTAACCTGATACTTGATCATATATATTATGCACCTGATTACCTGTAGTAGGAACAGAAGTTCCTAGTTCCCCACCACTTGTCAATCTGGATTCGCTTTATCTTTACAGGGAGAATGTTCTATGTTGATATAACTGAAGTCCAACTGTGTGACCTTTCAGAGTCATGTCTACAATGTCTTGGATGTGGAAAGTTTGATTTCTTAGAAATGTCTTCATTCTCACAGTAGATGTGACAAAGGGAGAGAGTCCCCTCAATTTATTTATATTAAGAACATGGACTATTCTTCACAATATGACATAACAAATGTGCCGTGGTGATCCTTTTCCACATGCAGGGTCTGCCCAGGGTGGTGAGCCAGGTTACGATGCAAGAAAAGAGGTAATCAGAGCAACACTGTCACTGGCATTATTTTAAAATTAGAATAAGGAATATACTGGATCAGCTGATTTTTCCTGCCAGAAAATTGTAATTGATGGCTTAAAAACCTCAAAGGATTGATATATAATTTGAAAAAAAGAATGGGGCTGGAGAGATGGCTCAGTGGTTAAGAGCACTGACTGCTCTTGTAGAGGACTAGGTTCGATTCTCAGCACCCACATGGTGGCTAACAACCATCCATAACTCCAGTTCCAGGGTATCTGACACCCTCTTCTGACGTCCACGAGCATTGCATGACATAGGTGCACTTACATACATTCAGGCAATACACTCATTAAAAATAATAAAATACTTTAAAATAAAAGAAAGGAAAAAGAATCCTTGCTCTTGGCCAATTAACAATTTACAAACATAAATTGATAAAATAGGGAAAATATTTGTGTACTATTAATATGCAAAAGGAAAGTTTAAAGATTAAAAATAAGAGGAAGTAAGAGATATATGAATGAAATAACAAAAATTTTGTGTCAAACTATAAACAATACATGATAATATCTACTTATAATAGTTAAGAGAATCTGTCTTACTCTTTTTCTCTTTCTGTCTCATTTCTATTTCTCTTTTGGAAAAATTCTTGAATTTATGGAGTCATGGGCAACCTACTCCACACCTCCAAAGAAAGCTCACTCTGCTGTCACACAGCCATCAACTCCCAATAGATTCTTCTCTAGAATGGGGCCTCACAGGCCCCTCCTTCCTTGCTGAAACTTTTAACTGACTTGATCTTGTGCAACTCACCAGAGCTGCTGTGAATTCATGTGTGCTTCCAAGTTTTCATGATAATGAATCAGGGCTATATCCTTCCCATTAAAAATGCACATTTTTCCTGGCTGTTGCAAAAAGAAGCTTCTTTGCTGAGTGGTGTACAGTATGCTTGTCTGTAAATATAAAGATCGATATTTAGCATATAGTAAGAAATTTCATTTGTCTAAGAGATATCAAAGGGATAGGGTTTTCTCTAGGATCTATGTTCTATTCTGTCATGTGTATTTGGCTGAGTTTACAGTGTCACCCATGAGTTCCCTCCCGTTGAGAGGGCTTTAAGTCCAGTTAGATAGCTGTTGACTTCCCCCCAGAAAACAGTGCCACTACTGCACCTGACTGTCATGGTTTCTAGGCTTTAGGGATGGGTTGGATTATTGATTGTTTTTTCCCTTAGCAGTTTGCATATCCATCATCTAGCATTATGACAGCCAAACTTCAGTTAGAAGGCTTCCAGGTCAGTTCCTCCTTCATTGCTTCAATTCCTGTCTTCAACAGTAGGGTCTTATCTACTAGCTCTGGGAGATAACCAAGAGGTTTGGCAAAAGCCTGTGTTATTTTGGGAGTCTCCTGGACCACCTTCACTGACCACTCAAAGGGAAATCTCTTCTGTCTGGCACTGTGTTCCTTGTCAAGCGGCCCCCAGGTATACATATGAATTAATGTTCAGACACTGTAAGTGCATTTCTTATGGGGTTTCAAGGGCATCACATTTCCCTCTGAATTTCCTAAGCCTCCAAGATCCATTCACCTCTATCCTTTTTTCTCTTATCTGACCTCCCTCCTCCCTCCCTAATCCCAGGGCTCCTATTATGCTCACCCTCCCCACAATAGCACCGGCCTCCTACCATTCTTCTCTTGAATACCCCCGGCACATACCATGGCCCCTTGCATGTCCCTCCCTTGTCTCCTCCCAGCCAAACACTCCTACTTTCCTCACCTCCTCCCCTTATAACACCTGTTTGCTACTATCCCCCTTTCATGTTCTTTCTTTTCCTTTACCTCCTTGCATCCTTTCCATTTTCCTGGCTCCTGGTGATATGTCAGAATTTATATACTCATATAAGGGATTGGTGCTACAATCTGAAAATGAGGGAGAACATATATTGCTTTTTTGTGTTTGTGCTACTTCACTTATTGTAACACCCTCTAGTTCCATCCATTTATCTGCAAATTTTATAATTTCATCTTTTCTTACTGCTAAGTATTGTACATCTGGTCAGAAACAGAGCATATATGTCTGAGAGATGCCCAATACTAGGTGACACATCTACAGTCAAACCTCTACAACTAAGGCTCATGGAACACAGCAGAACAGGGGGTAGAGAGAAAACTAATGCATCCCTCAACTCTCATCAGTAAAACTTCCTTATACAACAGAGTGTGGTGCACACAGAAGGCCACAGGTGGCCAAGTTTTAAAGAATAAGAGACTGTGGAGTGTAGCATAGGACACCTATATGGAGCCTCATCCACGCAAGGCTCAGGGACCATTGCAGAAGAGGGGACAGAAAGATTGTAAGAACCAGGGCTTGTTCATCAACACAGGAAAACAGCCTGAAAGCTTGCACATGTGAATTTGTGGCAATGGTAGCATTAATCACAGGATCCAAGCAAACTCAATCAAACAAGGGCCCAAAGTGGAGGAGAAAAATAGGTATTGGGCTGGTATTAAACTGAGAACTATTGGAGACTGCTGCTGGGTGAGGAAGGATATGACTTACATAAGATCTCTAGATAGGCTGATTAGACTCCAGTGGATGTATTTACACTGAAGGAAATTTGGCTAAAAAAAAAAAAATTTCTGAGTGGATAGGACTTAAATGTATGGCGGAATACATGAAGTCTGGTGGGGTAATGGGGAGGCGGGGTGGGGGAATTACAATAGCTCAATAAAAAATATATATAATAAAAATTGAAATTATGCACTGCTGAGATATATTTTAAACATATTTTGACATATTTGATACATTATTTTTCTTTCTAATTTTCTGTTTCAAATTTTCTTTGTTTTTGAGAATTTCATGCAGGTATACAATAAAACATGATCATATACATTTTGCATCCACTCCAACTCCTCCCATGTACCCACAAACGTATCCCCATCCAATTCAGGCCTATTTTTGTTTTGTTTTTGATAACCCACTCTGTCGAGTTAGTGGTGTTCACATGTGCATGATGTGGGACCACCTGCTGGGACATTGGAATCCTGCCAGTGGCCACATTCTGTCCCTTCCTCCTCTTTTCTTTCCTTCTTTCTTTCTCTCCCTCCATCCTGTCCTTTCCTTCCATGTGCTTCTTCGACCATCAGATATAAGGAGGATTACAAGCACTTATGTGACATTGCTGAGTAGCTATTCCTTGAAGGGGTCTATTATTTGAAGCCTGGTCAACATGTTCAGTGTCACATCCTTAAAGATGTGACATCCTCGCTCTCCCAGCAGCTATTAGCTGCCAATAGTTCCTTAGCTAGGCTTCTGGCTTAGTGCCTACTTCACCCCCCATGGCTGGGATTTTGCCTGGTTTGAGCTTTCATAGGCCTCATTTACACTGTCACAATTGCATTTGGGACACAAATTAGACTTGATAGACCTGAAAAAATAATAAGAATACCTGAAGTTGGGTGGGTAGTAAGGTGAGGGTGAGATGTGGAAGAGGTTCTGCATATGATCAAAATACATTGTATAAAATTCTTAAAGACTAAATAATCAAAGAAGTAATACACTGGTATGGTAAACACAATGAGTTAGAATTAAAATGCAAACAGTGCTTGATTTCACATAATGAAGAAACTACTTCCTTTGGGATGGTTATTATTTTTCAAAAATAGGACAAGATATAATAATGAGGATTGGTGAAGCTGTGGAGAAGGAACTCTTATTTTAAAAAAATATTATTTTTATTTTACGTGTGTGAGTGTATTGCCTGTATGTGTGTAAGTGCACCCATGTCATGTAATCCCACAGAGGTCAGAAGGGAATGTCAGATCCTCTGGAACTGGAGTTAGAGATGGTTGTTAGCCACCATGAAGGTTCTGGGAATTGAACCAGGGTCCTCTGCAGGAGCAGCCAGTGCTCTTAACTGCTGAACCATCTCTCTAGCCCCAGAAGGAACTCTTACACACTGACCATGATAATGTAAATTAGTGCAACTATCACGGGAAACAGCAATGGGATGCCTCAGGAAATTAAGATTGACTGTACATATGTTCTAGCAATCTGACTTCTGGTTATGTAGTCAATGCTAACAAAAATCACTATTTTCAAAGATATATCTGAAATCTTGTGGTTATTGCAACAATATCATAGCTAAGTTTATAGTTCAAATTAAAAGCCCGTAAGTTAATGAAAGAATAATGAAAATTGCTGTGTATATAGACCAAAGGAATATTATATAGCCCTATTAAAGATTTCTTGTTATTTTTGATAATACGAATAAACCCAAGGCACAATATTCTGAGAAACATAATCAGGCACAGAGAGACAAATAGTATGATATCACTTATATACAGAATCTAAGAAAAAAACCAAACTTGTAGATCAGAGCATAGAATGATGGTTATCAAGGACTAGGTTAAAGGGTCATTGATTAGGGAGCTATTGGTTAAAACACATAAAATTTCAGTTAATTAAAAGGAATGTTCTGAGTATCTATTGTACACCATGATAATATTGGTAATAGCTTATTTACTTGAAATTATGAAACATTCTAAGTGTTCTTATAACAAAGCACAACTGTACAAAATAATTGATATGCACTTGCTAGATTCAGTCATTGCACACACCATAAATATGTACAATTTTATTTGTGCATTTTTAAGAAATGTGATAAATATAAATGGTAAATTTCAAGTGACACTGATTTTACATAAGTAAAGATATAAAAAACACTCACAGAAACTTGTACCCTGCATTTTATTTTAGGTTACTAAATTATATGTATTACAATTTATTCAAGTTTCAAAAGGACAGGGCAGGTATGGTGTAGATTACACTTGATCTTAAGTATAAAGACTGCCAAGTCTAAATACAAATTGGCATTCTTCTGTCTACAATCTTGTTTGCAGTAAGCAGTGGATGACTGTTGAAGACTGATGTTCCAGAACATGTGCTTCTATCTTTCAATGAAGGAAGAACAATAGGTTTTCTTTCAGGAAGAATGCTCTGCTCTTAGAAGGGTCAAAGTCCTTCAATTATAAGACACAGCTCAACAAAGAGTTACTGATGTTAGCATGGTGCATAAGGGTATAACTGATGGCCAAGTTTTATAACACAATCTCTGATTTATGTTTGTAAATCTTCAAGGACACTCTATAACCATCAGATTATACTGAGAGAAACTCAAATCTGGAGAATTCTTAAATTCTTTTGTCAAATTCTTATTGTCACATTCTTTTCAAAAATTCAAAAATTTCAAGCTGGGCATGGTGGTACACACTTTTAATCCCAGCATTTGGGAGGCAGAGGCAGGCAGATCTCTATGAGATCAAGACCAGCCTGATCTACATAGAGAGCTCCAGCCTAGCTGGGACTATAGGGAGATTGAGTCTTTCAAAACAACAACAGCAACAATAACAAATTCAAAATTTCATTTTACTCCCCCTACAAGAGCTTAGATTTATGTTATAGTACTGTTCCATCTTACTGCAATAAAGAAATATAGAAATGACCTTTGAATGCAACTGAGTGGAAGCCACAGTTTTATGTTGTGGATTCTAAATGAAAATATCCTAACACTACCCTGAAGGTGCATGCTGATTATCTTGAGACAGACATATATGCAGAAATGTCTAGGAGACACGGGGTACATGTGGGAGTTACAGGATAAACACAGTAATTAAAGTCATTAATGTGGGTAAAAGAGACAGGAATCAGCACAGTCAGAGAAGTATGCTGAAGTCAGTGTCCTGTACTGTAGTGTACACATGAAACAAGAGGACTCCATGAAAATGCTGGAAAGAAATAGTCAAATGAAGAGGTATTTAAGGAAGTAAATATTGCAAGTGGCTTTAGCAGTATAGTAATGTTGATCTTAAAAATGGCTTTGGAAATCTCCCCTCCTTTGCACTAGGAAGAGTCTGAGAAGGGTTGCAATTAGGTCATAAAATGTTTGGATGAATTCAGAAATGAAACCATCAAATTTTTGCCTTTGTTGAGAGCTTTTTCTCTTAATTTTATTATAATTATTTATTATTATTATTATTATTATTATTATTATTATTTGTGTGTGTGTGTGCATGCAGTGAATGCAGGTGTGTCTATGCCAGAGCAGATGTGTGAAGGGGAGAGGACAACTTTTGGGGGGTTGGTTTTTCCCTTCACCTTTCCTCACAGAATCCAGGAATGGAGCTCAGGTAATAGCAAGTGCTTTTACTTGCTGAGCCAGCCCATCAACCCTATTTAGCAGTTTTTATTATAGATTCAATATCTTATTTATTGGTTTGTTCAGGTTTTCTAGTCTTTATTGCTGTGTTTGGTAGGCGACTTGTCTCCAGGAAATTATTTGACCCCGTGAGGTTATGTAATTTGTAGATAAACAATTATCAACAGCAGTGTGTGTGTGTGTGTGTGTGTGTGTGTGTGTGTGTGTGTGTGGTGGGGGAGTGGGACTTGATGTCTAGATGGCTGGATTGAGAAGGCAGGGAGCCCATGCCTTTCAGTGTTCCACTGTTTCCTGCCATCTTTTGACTCCTTCCTTCTCAGTTGAATTTCAGGACTCCCTCTGCTTTTCCTTCTGATGACCCCATCAGTGACCTGTGGACTAGAGTTCCACTTCTAGTTCTATCTGCCTCCTTCTTTCAGAAATCATGTGCCTCTCAGAAATTCTGCTGAATAAATTTTCTTTCATATTTCCATTGCAACATATAATCTGGAATCTTTAGTAATAAACGTGTGTGTACATTGTATAGTTGGATTTTTAACACATAATTCTTTTGTGAATCTGTGTCCATTGTGATTACCATTGGAAAAACTTGTATAGAGTTTTATTGCAAGCTTCATTGATCAAAATTGATACAAAAAATAATCATTCTTCAAAGCATAAAAATTTGTTCCTTAATAATTAGTATATGTGAAAAAACATTACCATTGAAATCTACCTGATGACTTTATATCCATGCTCAGATGCCAAGGAGCTCAGAAAGTAACTGAATGTGAGTAGTAATAATCAGATACACAGAGATTAGAAATGTATGTGCATCTTAGTGTCAATTGTATTAAAAATGAATTCTTCTAAAAAACTGATACAATTAGAAGTAATTTCAAAGTAATGATTATTGTTGTGTGTGTTCATTTTGATTAAGCGCTGTGAAATTCCATGTCCTCCCATTCTCAATATAACGTGATGAACTCACATGGTTATGAAGCAGTCTGGCACAGAGATTCCTTTATATGGGCATACATACTGAAAAAAAAACTGCAGAGGAACGTTTTGTAGAATTGACATTAAGGTAGCTCCTTCAATATTTCAGTGATAATTTGTTGTCCAAGGAAAGTTAATCTTAGTAATTATTAAAACAGAACAAAATTCAAAAGAAAATTAACTAGCCCATGGTAGATAGATCATCTGCATACATTTTAAAACAATGACCATGAGTGTAGATTTTGATTCAAGAATAGATAACAGGAAAGAGAGTAGCACAGTGAGGTAGTGATTAAGATCCCTCTTGACAGTTCTATACTGTTGAAAGAATTGATGCTGAAATATTACTCCTAAAACTAAGAAGGAAGTAAGTATATTTATCCTTTAAAGTCTCCTCTCCCTGTTTTTCCCCAATCTCTAAGTTTCCAAATGTTTGGCTCTGTAAACTGCATCACCAAGACATCATTTTTTTTTTTATGCTGTGTAAAGAATTGCTGCATTGTTTGGTTAGTGTCTTTACAATTTAATTGTTTACTATATAAATCAATTTAATATTTTTATATTCTCTCAGATTGCCAGATAATATAAATTGTGCCACATCAAAATTTTCTATCATGAAAATAGGTGAATGGATGGATCTAGAAACTTATACTAAGTGAAGTAACACAGACTCAGAAAAACAAACAACGTATGTTCTCCCTCATATGTGGCTCCTAGCACCAAATCCTTTTAAATTTCAGGTTCTTTTAATAAGATATGCTATATACCAGTCCCATCTGCATGAAATAACTACCATCATCATGACTTCTGTTGAGCCTGATCACGAAGCATAGTTACAACTGCACTCATTGACGGTTGTGCTCATTCATTAAAGGAGTGCCAAGCAGGGTCACTGGACCCTCACCTGGTATCCAGCCACTCTTCTCAGAAAACTAGTCCAGCCTTGGAAGACAAAAGAAAAATGAGGAAAAACCCAATAGAGGAATGCTTTTGGAAGCCTTGTCAAGAAACTCCAATGGACTATCACTTGAACATTTGAAAATTGCCCTCTTCTGACTTTTTTCTAGTTCCCTGTCTAGAACTTGTAATGCTAATTACTCTTGTCTTTACTTCTCCTTCACATCTCCTATTCATGATTCAAGAACTTTCTTTTCCCCTTAGAGACAAGAGTTATGCAATTTGGGAGTCTTTTCGATGGACCCACTGAAGGGGTACTCCAATTGCCTCACCTTTGGTCCCTGTTCAGCATGGAAGAAGCCAGAGCGGGCTGCATCCCTATTCCCTATTGGCAGCTGGGGTAACACCTTCAGAGGATGGCTTGATAAGAATAGGAGGTAGGAATTGGCTAGGCAGTTAGGGCAAAAATACCCCAAAGAAATGTAGCCAGTTTCTGGGCTAAAGGTCAAAATATCCTTGGGCCTGTTTGCAACACACTCTGTTCCAAAGGCAAAAGAGGTCAAAATGTCAAAAGTATTTGGGAGCTTGTATCTAATCTTTAAAATATTTTAGGGTTACCTCTTCAGAGGGGGGAATGTTGGAGGGGAGAAGTGGGCATGTATTTGATCAAAACATCTTATATGCATGTATGAAATTCTCGTTTTTGTAAAAGTTGAAAAAAAATGAAAATAGGCAAAAAGAAAAAAATTTCAGAAATGACATCTTACATGTATCTTTCTTTTAAAGTATTTTATTTTTTATTTTTATGTGTATGCGTATATTGCCTGCATGTAGGTAAGTGCACCTGTGTCATGCAATGCCCATGGAGGACTGAAGAGGCAGTTGGGTCCCCTGCAACTGGAGTTATGGACAGTCGTTAGCTGCCAAGTGGGTGTTGGGATTCAAACCCAGGTCTTCTGTAAAAGCAGCCAGTGTTCTTAATCACTGAGCTATCTCCTCAGCCCCTCACATGTATCTTTCTAAATAGGGTAAAAAATATTTTTATTTCATGGTAGAGAAATCATAGTAGAAAACTATCCTTGAATCTTGATAAAGAAGTTATTGAGGGTCTGGCAAGATGGCTTCAGTGGTTAAGACCACTTGTTGCAAAGGACCTGGGTTCAGTTCCCAGCATTTACATGGTAACTAATAACTGTCCTTAACTTTAGTTCTGGGGTATCTGACACTTTTTATGGCCTCCAGAGGCATTGCTGTACAAGGTTCACCTACGTACATGCAGGCAAAAATACATATACACATAAAGTAAGAATAAATGAACAAAAAAGCTATGGTGAATCAGTCATCTTTCATTTATTTGTCAGGCATGCAATGATCATATCTGTGGTGTGTACACTAAAGACCCAAAGAAAATGGACTGCATTATTTTCTTGATTTCAAGAAACTGATCAGCAGAGATGATATCAATGAATAACTTCAAAATAGAATGGATTATGGTAAGAAAAAGGAAATAAAAAATAATACACAGTATATTCCAACATCAATAATATAAATTTTCAATGTTTTAAACTATTTTTTGTTTATTCTTTGAAAAGTTCAGATATTTCTACAATGCATCATACAGGATCAGTAAAGAGATACAAAGAAAAGACTAAAGAAACAATAGTTTATTATACTGGAAGAACAGCATTGCTGAATGCAATGTTGCATTTCAAAATATTTTAGTAAAATCTGTATAATCTGATAATATATAAATCAGTGTATGATACTGACTAGGCTGGTGGACTCCCTCCATTAATGAATTAAAAGACAGAAAGGATGCTCAAGACAAAGCAAAAATAAGGTTTAGTGGCAAGCATTCAAGACTCTTCTGGCAGGGGAGGGATCCCAGTCTCTAAGGGGGTCTGAATTTTATTGTGTTTGTGTATTCCTCTCCTGATGATGATTCTCTCCTTTCCTTTTTCTATTGGTATTGAGGTGCTTGTGTGTCCCTTCTTGTCCTAGAGATTGGGTTTCTGCTTTTGTCCACTCGCATGAAATAACCACCGTCCAACCCCTTGATTTGGCATGAGTATGGGAGCAGGTGCATGGGTAAAGGAATGATTGCTGGTCGGTTGGGACCCCAACCCTCCCTTTAATTTGCAGCATTACACAGAAAGAGAAACTTGCTGAAGTTGAGGGGAAATGATTGTTTTACTTTTCAAGATAATGGAAACTTAACTGGCAAAGACAAAGCCTTAAGGGGTCATGACAGCCCCTTTCTTCTGTCTCAGGGCTCATGGACTCAGGGCTCATCTGAAGTTCTCCTTTGGAAAGTTGTGGGAACCTTAGGGGGTAGAGTGCCACTAGAGGAAGTGGATCCCTGGGGTGGATTGAAGTTTTATAGCCCAGCAGAGAGTCCCAGCTGCATTGCCTGCCACCATTGGAGCTATCTGCACCATGCTATGCCTTCTGACAGATGCACCCTTGTAAACTCTTTCTCCCTTAAGTGGCTGCTTATTAAGTACTTTGTCACAGCAACAAGAAAAGTAACTATGTTGTAAAGGTTGCCATTATCAGGTCAAATTATGGAAACTGAGGAGAATCCCACTGGATGCTAGGAAGCACAATAAAAATGTTGTTACAGTAGAAGCTTATGATAATAATAATGATAATAGATTATTAATAAACTTCCAAATGCTTAATACTCATGCCATCTTGGATAAAAATAATGCAAAAATTGGGGCTGGGGAGATGACTTAGCGGTTAAGAACACTGGTTGTTCTTGCAGAAGACCCACGTTCGAATCCCAGCACCCACATGGCAGCTAACAACTGTCTGTAACTCCAGTTCCAGGGGATCCGACGGCCTCTCTGTCCTCCATGGGCATTGTACGACACGGGTGCACTTACCTACATGTAGGAATCACAGTCATATACATAAAATAAAAATAATAAATA
>NW_008328749.1:1785917-1786614 GCF_000622305.1 Nannospalax galili
ACTATATTTCAAAAATCTCATGTCTAAGATGAATGTCCTTGTGCTAGAAGGAAAACATAAAATTTTCTTAAACCATTTTTCTCATATATGCAGATAAGCACCAGAATAAAATTAGGTACACTACTTCTTTTGACTAGATTTTATTGAAATTAGTATTCATATTTTGCTACTACATTTTTTATCAACTCTTTCAAGCAGTAAAATACACACACACACACACACACATCCTTATAAATTCTGATGTCTTCCTGGTTTTATTTTATAAATTTGTTCTCAAAGGAAATACATCATTGAGATCATAATTTTCAAGCAGATCTCATTGAACTACTTGATTGCTGCCACATGAATGTATCCTTCAAATGAAGCTATGTAGGGGTATATTTAACATATATAGAGAAACAAGTATTGAATTTGGAGCAATGGCTCAGTAGTTAAGAGGACTGACTGCTCTAGCAAGAAGACCTGGGTTCAGTTCCCAGGACCCACATGGTGGCTAACAACTGCATGTAACTCCAGTTCCAGGGGGTCTGATGCCCTCTTCTGGCCTCTGCAGGCATTGAATGTACTGGTGCATTTTCATACATGCGAGCAAAACTTTCATACAAACAAAATAAAAAGTTTATAAAGGTATTTTCAATTACTCCGTTGTTTATAACACACACACACACACACACACACACACACACACACACACACA
>NW_008328749.1:1786844-1787155 GCF_000622305.1 Nannospalax galili
GTCTCTCCCCTCGTGGGTCATTGGTCACCGGTCCACGAGGACAAAGGGAAGAGAAGCAACGAACAGGGTCAGGACGGCCAGTGAGCACTGATGGAAGAAAGCCCTTCTGGGGAGGCAGGTTCAGTGAATCAAACAGCTCCAGACTCAGTGAAAGAGCTCCATTTATTCAGAGGGGCTTAACAAAAATATAGGGTGGAGGCAGTAGCCAGTGTTTCAGCTGATAGGTGCTCATAGTATGCTTTATTTACATGTGGCAGTAGGCTCCTATCATCAGACTATCCAGGCAATGCCTAATTATCATATAGAAAAAA
>NW_008328749.1:1787515-1793676 GCF_000622305.1 Nannospalax galili
CAGGATCATACAGAAACTAGTGTATCTAAATAAACAACTGAATAATTCAATCCCATTGTTTTGACAGGTGATTTCTAGCATTTTATCTATGTCTTAATCTCTATTACATCCTCTGTAGGAACTGAAATATTTTTTCTAAAAATATACTTTGTGGCAGTAATTTTTTACATCTAAAATTGAATTTTTGACAATTTCATACAATATACTTTGATAGTATTTAGATTATGTCCCCTACCAGCACCCCTTTATTGCCCCCTGCCTGATTTCATGTGTTCTAGCATTTTATCTATGTCTTAATCTCTATTACATCCTCTGTAGGAACTGAAATATTTTTTCTAAAAATATACTTTGTGGCAGTAATTTTTTACATCTAAAATTGAATTTTTGACAATTTCATACAATATACTTTGATAGTATTTAGATTATGTCCCCTACCAGCACCCCTTTATTGCCCCCTGCCTGATTTCATGTGCTCTGTTGCATACATCAAGGCCAGTCATTTTTAAAATGAGTTGCAGTGTGATTAGTCAAGCATTTCTCTCCTTTCCTTGTCTGTATTTCTATCTTTTTAATACTCCTTTGTAATCTCATTTATTTATTACAGTAGTTCTCAAGTAAAATCCAAGGCACTTAGAATGATATAGGTCAAGTGACTCGATAAGGTGCGATAGAAAAAAAAATTAAATATTATTTGGATGTGAAGTTCCAAAGTACCATTTTGGCTATGAAGAAAGGAATTTACCAACTAATTTCCAAAGCCTCTAAGTTCCTATTTTGGAGACTTCTATAAGGTGCGATAGAAAAAAAAAATTAAATATTATTTGGATGTGAAGCTCCAAAGTACCATTTTGGCTATGAAGAAAGAAATTTACCAACTAATTTCCAAAGCCTCTAAGTTCCTATTTTGGAGACTTCTGGGATACTCCTATATAAAACTGGAAGGGAGGTGTCCCACATCTGGCACTGAGATTTTCATTTAATAATTCATACCTCTGGTGGAAGCATTGCCCACCCATGCAGGTTACTGTGTTAAAATTCCTCTTTAAATTGTATTTTAAAAAATTATCTTAAAAATGTTTCATAAGGGCTTTTCATACGTCGTTAGTTTTGTTTAAGTCACAGCTGATGCTTGTCCCATCCTTGCTTAAACCTTCAACCCCCAGTGTTCCCCACTTCTACTTTTCTATCAAATGTATTCTACTATCCCCTCATGCCTTGAGGCCTCTTCCCCTTCCCCCTCATGGTTCCTTTCTAGTTCCTGATATTCCCTCCTTTTAATTCAGCCCTGCAAGAGATGTGAAGTTAATGCTTCACAGCATGAAAGAAGCAATGACAATTACCATGAAGGTCTTTTTGTCTTGTTTGCAATCTCATCTTTCATGAACAGATGGCTTCAGAAGTGTGATAAGTAAAATACAGGCCTTGCTATTTTTCAATAAAGGGAAATAGGGCTTAAAAAACATCTTAATGACCCAATTCCATGCTTTGAAAACCAAATAAAGTTTCATTTAGAGATAAATATTTAACAAATAGCTATTGTAATTTTACTAGAACATGTCCATAGACAATATTTGCCAAGATTTAATCTAACTTCTTCAATTTTTTTTGTCTTCTTTTGAGACAAGGTCTCCAGCTCCAGCTGGCCTGGAACTCTCTATGTAGACCAGGCTGGCCTTGAACTTACAGAAATCTGCCTGCCTCTGCCTCCCCAGTGCTTGAATTAAAGGTATGCACAACCATGCCCAGCTGATTTTATTTTTTAAACTACTATAGTTGTGGAAAAAGTATCTTACTATCCATTGATACTAATGAAAATGTTGAAGTCTGGTGAGTCCTAGAAAGGCTTCAAATCTTTCAGGTCTATTTCATTATCAACAAATGCATTTGTTAAATATATTCCTATTTCAGTTTGCTAAAATATAAATCTTCAAATTTTCAATGAAATGTGAATTTATATGATAGCATTCTACATAAAAGGGAAAGTCACTCAGGATGATTTAATTCTAATTTCAGAAATACAAAGATAGACATCCAAGAGAGGAGATAGATTAGTCCAAATAGGTATAAATTCATGCTTACATGTGAGGATTTTGGTATTATCAGGCTGTAGATAATGCAGAACTTTTGAGCTATGAAAAAAGAGTGTCAGTGTAACATGTGGAGGAGTTGGACAAAGGAAGAAAACTGGGAGAATTACTAAGATCTAAAACCTAATCAAAAGAGCAAGAAGAGTTATACATAGGCCAAAAACTACAACTTCCTCCTCTTCAAGTTTGCCAGTGACTGAGAATCAAGTCGATATATAGTGATAATACTGCACATGATAGTTCCTCAGTAAGCTTAGGTGTCATAATCATGGTTGCTCCTATCACCACAGTCATTCATATTCGAAAGGATAGCTTTGGTACAGAGCAAAGCAAAAGAGGGAACTTAGCTGTGGAGCATCAGCATATTCTGAGGTACCGTGTTCTGAGGGTGGATTAATACCCATCCTTACTAAGAGTGGCCTGGTCTCTAAGTATGAGAAAAAATGAAGGGAAAAATCACACAGTAAAAATGCATTTAAATTTTTAATGTTTTGGCAAGAGATACTGTGGTTCCTGCCTCAGAATTAGGGATGAAAAGACATGAGTTAAACAGTACAATTGATATGGTTCCACAATCCAGAGTTAGCATGTTCACTGTAACTCCCAAAGAAGAAATAAACAATATAGAAAATATCCCACAATATCTTCTTTTGATTCAACATTGTTGTCTTTTCAAGAAGGTTTTCAGGTAATGTTGGCATTTGAAGATGATGTGGTAGATGAAGAAACTGTATAGAAATCATTTCTCTACTCAAACCTATGAAGAAAGAAAATGGTAGGTTATAAAAAAGTATATTCTAGAATTTATACATAATATACATATATATGCATGATATATATTAACGTTCAAAGAGATAGGATTGCCCAATTAATTATTTATAGTCAATGTTAATGAAAATATTTTGATGTCAAAATAAAAGCAATTAAGTATTAAATGACTAAATTATGGTTAATAGCTAAATTCTGCCTTATGTTTTTGGAAAGTATTCTATGCAATGCTTCCAGTAAGTGAGAAATATTTACAATCCTGTCTTACCATTTAGTACAGTGATTATAAGTAATTGATAGAACCTTTTTATATGTGCATTGCTTACTCATGTACACATTGGTTGGCAGTGCTAACAACCTCACATATTTATATGATCATGGCACAGGGCTTAGATTCATGACTAGCCCATTTTAAGCACTCAGTAAAGATCAGTTATTATTACTATATTTTTTCTGTTGTCACATTAGTCATCTATGTTTATTACTTTATTGCATATACATATAAATTTTGAGCACTGAAAATTCAGGCAATTTGGATAGACTAAAAGGAGATAAATCAAGGGAGATGAAATTTCATAAGGAAGAAAAATCTAACTTTTCAGTGAAAATATTAGAAAAAGTAGAGAATCATATAAGGTCCATCTCCACTGTAGTTCACAGGTGTTGTGAGACTATAGATGACATTTTCCCAGAATTGGATAATTATTATTCCAAGAAAGAACTATTAGTATAAGTGGCTTAAAATTTAAAATAAAAAGAGGCAGAATAGAATAAGTCTTCATATCCATCCACCTCCCTCTCTAGAGGACTAGTTGGATATATCTTCCCCGAGGAAGAAGCATTGTATGAAATATAAAAGGAAAATATCAAGTGTGAACCAACAAGGTCTCTTGCGCTCTTGAAAATTTCTATCAGAGCCATTACTTCTGGATGAATGCATCCCTATCTACTAAGGAAATATCTACAATTTATTATTTTTAAGTACTGTAAAATTATATGCATACAAATTTTACAGACAACTAATTTGTGAATCAAAAATTTATAGTAAATGTTAAAATCTTTTTCAAGCAAGCTATGATTTAAAGTGTAATTGAATTGTTTAAATGTGATTTTATATAATGCTATGTGCTTAACTAAAAGTGTACTTAAATTGATGCTCAGTGTCTGGGCCAAATGCCCTTACCCATGCTCAGGATACATCAGTTGATTCAAGAACCTTAGATGTATCTCTGAAAGAAAAAGAAGCATGACACATTTTTTAACTCTAAGGATGCTTGCATATCACTTAGTGCATCCAGGATATTTTCTATGTATCTTATATTAAAATCTAAATTATTAATTTTACTTTGAATAGTGATTTTCTTCTAATGCTACAAGTCAGGAAACACAATCACACCCCCAAAATAAAAATAGGAAATATTATCTAGAGAGCTGTTAGATATGGGGCTCTAAGATTTTTTGATGCCAATTTGTCTATATTTATACAAAAATGATCAATTTTAGGGGTTCTGTTTTCTGCTCTGCCATTTATTCTGTATGTTAGAAGAAAAACCAAAGGCTTTGATTAAGTTAAGGTAGAGCTATTAAATAGTGCCTGGAAGTCTATTACACTCTTAGATTTTAAATTATGCTTCAAAATAAAATTAATATTATATGTTTCTACCTCAATAGATTATTATATAAATCAGGAAAATCTTAACTCTTAAACATTGCATCCCTTTGCTTTATCTTTCTGAGAAGCACTGGACATAAGATATTAGAATCCAATATAAATGCAAATTTTTGTCGTTATGATTGTTACATTCACAATTATTATAATTCTTGCAATTATAACTATTATTGCAGTTGAATGTTTAATTTTAACTGTTGCCCTGATGCCATAATTATAATTTGATTTAATTTGTATGTGAAAATATGATTACTTATTTCATTCATCATATAGTTTTTCTTGCTGAAAACAATATTTATATCTTATTTACACGGGCACGTACCACATAGTGGGCATATGGGAAGAAGTAATCCTTAATGAGAGCCCAAGGGTTTGCAGCAATCTGTTGTGGATGAACAGCCTGGGGAAACTGGGGGATGGTGAGCTGGTGAAATTGGCTGTCCTTGAACTAAAGAAATGAAAATATTAATAATCACTGCAGTTAATCCCTTTGAAGCATCAGAAGAGACATGGACAGAAACTAAGAAATTATAACTTTAACTACTTAGTGTTCTAGGGAGACTTCAGAAAAAGGAAAACTTTCTAATACGAAACTTACTGTAACCATTTTTGTGTTGTAGAACTGTAGAATTGAAGACATCTTATTAACTCATACACTCACACAAAAATGTGTAAGATGAAAAACAGAAACATATATTAGAAGGAAAGAGGAACAGTCTTAAATAACTCTGATAATTCTTGACAATATAATTTATATTCATGCTTATTCTTTGCAATCAGAGTGACTCAGAATAATTTATCTTCATTTTATTCTCTAGAATTTATGACTCTGATCCACTTAATTTTTCATAGCATCACTAACATTGCAGAATTATACTAGTTAATATATGTTATACTACATATACTAATATATGGAGTAGAGCATTCTAAGTACTCTATGTCACACATTTTTGTACAGTCTTCATTACAAATCTACATCTTATATCCAAGTTCTTCTTTAAAACTTGTTTCATTGACTTTGCTATGGGCGAGTGCAGAGGACAAATATAACTTTGCACAGGGTAATTTCCAGTTCTTATAAATGGAATGTTATTTTTTTAATTTCCAGAGAATGAGTGCATGGTAAACCCATGATTTTGACATGTGATTGATACAATCAATGGTGGAATGCTGCTGAAACCATTTGACATAAAGAGTGATCAAAGAACTGGTACTATAGCTTTCCTGAAATCAAACCTGTGTCTTTCAAATGAGAACTAGTACTATAGCTTTCTGGCATCAAACATGTGTCTTTCAAATGAGGTACATGTGACTTCAGACACAGAAATTGATAACAAGATCCTCTATGATTTGAAAATAATCACTGAGACCAAATTTTAAGAAATCAAGTCCTGCTAATCTATCAGAGAAATTTGAGGTGAACATTTTTCTATGTGGGTTAACTTATTTAAAATATTTAAAATAAAAACATCTTTTTTTTCTAATTTCAAAATGATCCAGAATTGTCAGATAATTTCTCAAAATAATTGTTCTAAAAATACATATATTTTCTTTCAGAGGTGCATTCTCATTCTTATTAGAATAACAATGACAATTACTTTTTAAAAAATTTTTTTTTGGAATTGAATGATGTGATA
>NW_008328749.1:1793693-1808290 GCF_000622305.1 Nannospalax galili
ATAATTTGGGAGATGATTTTACATATACATTCATATTCTATTAGTAGAATTATAGATAATTATAGGTTAAGATTGCTCAATATTAGCTTTATTTCTATTGCATATGTTGATGTGACTAATAAAAATGAGTAGCTACTAATTTGCTAAAATTATAACAGCAGATATCTGACATCTTTTAGATGTATTGTTTCTTTGTTTCATGAGACTGTCATTCACCTCAGTAGATGAGCTGCTGAAGAGTTCTTAAGAATTTTCAAAAATAAAAATTGAAGGTAAGAGATAATTGAATGTGAAACAACTATACAGACATACATAGATACACACCACACTCACACACACACACACACACACACACACACACACACACCTTTAAAAAATCAATGTAAAGCACAGAAACTATAAATGGATGTAAGTAGAAATAAATGAAAATATTTAATTGACAGAATTACGAATAACTAAGTGGAAAGTAAATCAGAGGTCAATAAAATTGAGTTTTATGCAACTAAAATAATCTCTTTCTGATTTATCAAAAGATGAAATTTCTGGGGCTGGAGAGATGGCTCTGCTGTTAAGAACACTGGTGGTTCTTGCAGAAGACCCGGGTTTGAATCTCAGCACCCACATGGCAGCTAACAACTGTCTGTAACTCCAGTCTGAGGGGATCCGACAGCCTCTTCTGACTTCCGTGGGCATTGCACAACACGGGTGCACTTACCTCCATGCAGGCAATACACGCATACACACACACACACACACACAAAGATGAAATTTCCAAACAAGTCAAATATAATATATAAAGCTAAAAACCTTACCATATCAATAATCTTCTTCAGGATATCCTTAAAGAAAGAAAAGAAGAATTTGACACATTGAAATTAACACTCTATTGAATATGACAAATTTACTCTTAGATATAGTAAGAAAAGTCCATTTACACAAACATAAGAACCATAATATATGTTTGCTGTTTGAATTATGTTTGAGTTCTTCAAATAATAGAAATGTACATTTACTATTTTAATCAAATGTAACCTCCAAATGGAGCAAGATTTTGCCTACTTTCGCCACTTTTCTATCCCCAAGATCTAGAATCTTGTGATATAAAGCTTGGTGACTATATTCCTAAATAAGCGAATAAATAGATGTGCTTAATTTAATCAGTTTAGTAAGAAATCTGTTATTGATACTGTGCTATTTGCAATTCTGCTAAATCAATATTTGTATATAAAATATTCGTATCTCTGCTTTGTCTTTGTATACAATTTGTATTAGAGATTGTTTCAGAAACATTGGTAAATATTTTCCAGTTAAATAACTCTAGTAATAAATTTTAAAACGCTGTGGTTTTGTAAGCATTAAAATCCCTAAATAATAGGATCTCCATTTCTCATAGGAAATAAAGGATTTCATTCATCAACTGATTCCTGCATGCTAAGTAAATACAACTCATATAATTGTTATACAATTAAAAGTAAAAGTTTATTTAATCGTGATACTTATGACTTACCTCCAGGGTGATGCTGGTAGATTCCTTATAAAAGGAAATAAATGATACATCTAAATTATGAATATGTTAAAATATTGCTCTCTATCATGCTGATTTTCATTATTTTGTAAACAAAATAAAAATGAATAAAACTATTAAATCAGATGATATTACATGTGCCTGTAATAACGTTCATGGTATAAAACATAGGTAGGAAGGTTTTCTTTTGGAATTAGCATAAAATATGAGAACTTGATTCTTCACTTGGGAAGCACACAGTTCACAAAACTAAGGACAGCCCGCATGACTCCTGAAGTAATATAATCATTGCTCAGTGACCTTGGCACAGGAAGCAGTAGTGGCCAATTTGGCATGATCCAGCACTGCACATATCTTTCTTGCTAACTTTGAATGTTGCTGCTTTAGTTTGCACCCATAATTGAGTTTTATCATTGCTCCCTTAAAAAAAATTCTGTTTTGTAAATCTAACCTTATGCATAAAACAATCATTTTAATTATTAAAAAGTCTAATGTAGAATTATCTGATACTGGGTGCCAATATTTTGTTTTCATTGGAAAACACCTTACCTCAGAGGAGTTTTCTTCCTTTTTCTGTATTAAAAAGAAAAAAAAAGTTTCAATTTATGACCTAACCAGATAGCCAATCAGATTATCTTCCCTTTCTTGGAATGATTTTTTTCAACCGGGCTTTCTTTGTAAAATCCTGGAGCTATTTGTAATTACAATGTACAAAAAAATCATTGTTCTATGTACATTTCTTATATTTGAGAGCTGGTTTAGGGTGAGATTATAGATGTAAAAGTTGTCACATTTAAAATTATAAGATACTGTCTGTGAAATGTAATAATGAATGCTATGCTTTTATATTCTCAGTTAAGGAAATATGTATTTAGTTTTATAACAAATACTGAAAATAATGGTACCAAGCAGGTATCCTCAATTAAATTAAAAAACCAAGCAAAGCCTTTTATTGATATAGATTTAAAATATGTGCGGCAAAATAATAGTATATTCATCACCTGCTGTTGGCTGTAATTTACTTTGAGCAAGCAAAAGGATTTTAATAAGTGAATGAGGTCACTATAGAAGGCAAAGATGAGGGAAAAACTGATTAAGACTGATGGAGTCTGAGAATGAAGAAATTAATGTATCACTTGTAAAACTGATCATGAAGTACCTTCTTCTTTCCAAGTCGCGCGCGCACACACACACACACACACACACACACACACACACAATCATATATAATTACATATAGAATATGTAATTCTTTCTCTATCTTAACTTTACCATCAAAATGACTTTGACGCAGGGAGACACTACAACACAATGGTGTATGTCAAAGGCACAGACTTAAAGGAGGTGGTAAAGATTGAGCATCATAGGCCAGTGTTGATCTTTTAAAGAGAAAATTTGGAGTTAAATTTGGGATTGACATAGGATTTCCAATCCTTTATGGAATAAGGGATTAAGTATAAATTAATTTTTAAAAGGCGATGCTACAGTATTGGATATCACATGTGTATAGTCATTTTTATTTGCACCAAGATCATTCAGATTTTTATGTATATAATTAATAAATCTTCATGATGTTGATTTATGACTCTAAATGCTTTGTCTCAGCAAAAGAAATCAGCAAAGCACTTCTACATCGGTTATAGAGTTAAATCTTAGCTATTTTTAAGAATACTATTATAATTAGATCCTCACATACTTTAGAATGGCACTCACACATAAGAGACTATTTGGAAGTAATTGTCCAGTTGCCATTCAATCCAGAATTTTGCTTAAACTTTTCTATTTTTGTCATGCATTCTGCATTTATGTTTAATCACTAGATATTCCAGATTATTATTATAAAAATGATAAAATTCTATTTTGGTTTAAAGGTTGACTCTGGAATTTAGACCTGTAGCCATGAAACTTGCTCTCACTGCTTCTGGATTTTCCAGACAGAGGAACAAATCCCCAGCAAATTCAACCCTATGATAATACAGTATGAGTTTTTCATTTTTTCCTCTCTGCTGTTCCAGTGAGCACCATGAGGCACGAGGGGAACTGTGATAACTTGTATGTCTTGCTTATCGCAGAGTTTCTTTAAAAAAAAATTGGTAGAACTATTAATTTGACTGTGTGATTGTTGGTTAATAGGTGAGATCTATTTATTGATCTTTTGCTTTCTACCTGTGTCATCTCCTGGACATGATAAAACATCAAAACTTTTCTATTTCAGATGAAAACAGATTTTAACATTTAAGATGTTTCTTAGCCATCTAGCACTCAAACCAATATCTGATAGCTGATTTGCTCTAATAATGGTGCTGTTATCTTAGCTTCTTGGGGACATTTAGATAAATCATTCACATCCAACAAACAGGAAGCACAAAGAAGGAGGGTCATGTGCCGTATAGCCTGCTTTTAGATAATGTTTGAAAATGGAGATAATGTTCTCTACCTCAAAGACAGGTACAACTTAACTTTTCTTATAATTAATAGGACATTTTAATAGGAATTTGTCTATATGATTTGACTTATCTTCTAGAACATGCTGTCAAAGTTGGTTTTACTTTCTGTATTTAGAATAACTGACCATTTTGCCTCAGTTAATTATCTTTCAAATGAAAGCAGAAGTGAAAACAGAACAAAAATGCTGAACATACCTGGGTAGAAGCAGTGCCAACTGTCTTGCTCTGGGCCCATGTGCTCATAGGTATCTGCTGTGGGAGAAAAGGCTGGCAAAACTGGGACATATAAAAGCCTTGGTAAAATTGCTTGAGTTTTTCCTAGAAGGAAAGAAACGTGCCAATATTTATGTGACTACTGAACATCCTCTATAGATCAGAGTATATTTATAAAATCAAACAAATTAAAACTATGTAGATATCTAACTATACCCAAATGACCAATATAACTTTTAATATAAAGCTCATTATAACAGTGAATAAAGTCAATTTCAAATCGAAGAAATTAATTAATTTAGGATTCCAGAGGAAGTAAACTTTTATTGAATGTGAAGGTTAGAAGATTATATAAGCAGGTAAGTTGAGCATTATCAAGGAGACGTTTGATTTTGCTGGGTTTTTTTTTTCACATTTGGAAGAAGAAAGCTGATACTTGGAATCTATAACAGTTTAGTTTACATTTCTTTTACCTTACTTCTTGATCTCTTACAGCATCACTTCCCTGGAAATCTTGTATGAGTTGATGAACACATACTAGTTTGCCTAGTACCTGTCATGCACACATACTCTAAGAACTAACTTTGATTTAGCTATGAATAATTGACTAGGAATTACTGCTTTAATTAAAGTTGAAATCACATAAAATAACACTTTCACTTTCCAAGAATTTCTAGTCCATACAGATTAAGTCAATGTATACAACACAACGATGTGTTTTTTCAGTTGCTTGGGTGTCAGTATCAGGTGGACACAGTAAAGGACAATGGCACAAGAGGATGATGCTACTAGCAGGATGTAGGCAACAGTGTGAGAAAGATTATTGGATAATCAATTGCCTAAAAGTATTCATGTTAGAGATCTTGTTTTGAACTGTACAATATGAAACTGTTCCGTTTGATAAAGCCTAGAATGGATTTTTTATAGTTATGTAATTAATAATTATTATCTTTTAATTTATTTTTGCTTTTCAAATTTTGTAGTATGTAGTCTATACCCATCCTCTAACACCCTCATAAAACATACAGAAGCAGTATTAGTACTTCCTTTTAAATAAGGAAGATGTAGCTTGGAGGAGTTAAGTAAACAACTTAAGATGCTGAAGTTGGAAAGAAATCTGTCTGATTTCAATGCTTCATTTTTTTCCTTACACTGAACATTTCTGTATCTACTGGAGATGGATTGAATCATCATATATAGTTCAGAATGACAAAATTATGTAGCATTTGATAATTTAAATTACCAATATTTTTTGCTCCTTCAAAGAAGCAGATTGGCTCATTATATGAGTACATGATATTAAAGAGCTCGCTTGGTTAAATCAGTTAAATTAAAAAATGCTTTTGGAGGTTTATAACACTTCTGAATTTAATTGGATTATCTATTTTTATTTTTATGACTTTAGTTAATACAATTTAATGTCCTTGTATTTATTCTATTTAACCCATTTATATGTATTTGATTTCATAGCCTTAAAATACATTCTTCAAAAATATCTAGGAATGACACAAAATTAATTTTATATAGATTGGGAGATTGATCTCTAGCTATATGCACATTTTACCTTCTGACCTGCAGAGGAGATTAATTACTATCTGTGTGGAAATCATTTAAATTCTTTCTCTACCTCATTATGCAAGATCATAATAAGTTATTAAATGAAAATTTAAAAAATCCTTGTGTTTGTCAAACCTATGTACACATACTTATAAACTCTTTTTCTCCCTTACCTCCATGTACAGGAGATTATTTCCTATTTTTCTTAAATGTAATACTATATTTCTAAGGTAATATATGCACATTATGTTATCAATAAGAAAACTAATTTTTATTGTAAATTAGTTGTATAACATTTTCTTGGGAAGAAATGATGTGATTCATTTGGAGACAAAGGATTATAAAATAGATTTTTTTATTTGAAGTCATAAATTGCATAGAAAACTTACCAGTTGTTTTAGGTTGACATTTTGCTCCTCAGTCTGAACACTTTTCTGATAAAAAGAGTGCATATGTTAGAGAGATGTAGACTGAAAAATTTACTAATGACATTAATTTAATTAGATTATAATTACTTACTTTACTGATTGCCTCAGCAGATTCCTAAAGAAAAAAATGAAAAGTGGTATAGCAATAGTTATATGCAAAGAATTTTAGTAGAAAGTCAGGGTAATTTAAACATTCAGAGCCCAAAGAACTAGCACTAAGATATTAAGCCATTTAAGGATTAAATAGGTTAAAATAAGTATTTAGAATTTGGCCACTCCTTTTCTTTCTGCCCAAATAATAACATGATTAAAATAGATTTTAATTTTCACACTTTATTAATAGCACAATATTCAGACAATACATTAATTCTATATCCAAAGTACAGGCAGGTAATCAAAACCAATCAGGCAATCAATCCATAAGGACAGGTATGGTGCCTCATGCCTGTAATCACAGCATACTTTGGAGACTGAAGCCCTAGGACTGCTATGAGTTTGAGGTCTGCTTGGCTACATAGTGAGTAGTGAGCTTCAGACCAGTCTGGGTTACAGAGCTATAGAGTTAGACCCTGAGACTCTGTCTAAAAATAAATGATAGAGATATGAAGAAAGGAGAGGAGAGGGGAGGGGATGGAAGACGAGAAATATGTCTAGTGAGATGGGATAAATTAACCTTCATGTAGTCTTTGTTGAATGACAGATGTGGCCAGAGGGTCTTAGTCTGAGACTGAGACTCAAAATTAGAGCCAATTTACGCATATTTCTTAAGACACGGGCAATGAGAAGCTTAGGGGTTATTCAAGGTCATGGGGCTCTGCACTCTAATCTAAAGCAGTGCCGTTGACTCTTTGAAGGCCCGCTTCAATCTGGCCTTGCTTTTCTCACCAACACAAGGTATTTCAAGTATTGGCAACCTACATGATATCTGATGCAAACCCTCTTCCAACCTGTTTAAATTTATTCTAAAAGTTTAATATGTATCAGAGTCATCTTTAGGGTTTAATAAAATGCAGAGTTTTTTGCCTCAACCTAGAGTTTCTGATTCAGTAGTTCTGCAATGGGCAATGCATTTATATAGTTTCAATTACTTCCAAGCTAATGCTGCTGTTACTCATCTGGGAGTCCCCAACCTCTTTGAGAACTGCTTCTCTAAACAATAAGAAAATTTCCAAAATAAAGCTATGATTATGGTAACTAGCAAGCTCTTGTTTTGGCTTGAATTTAAATTCAATCTCATATGGTGTCACATATACAACCGAGAACAGGAGAGAATAAATATTTTATGGACTCAGTCAATTTAAGCTATGATAGAATCATTTCATGTCCCATTTCTTCCCTTGAATATTTAAATGTATATTTCCTAGGGATTATCAAGTTATTACAGAATACTATGGAAAGGCCACTATTTCTTGAAAGTAATACAAAAACAAAAACAATATCTTACCTCACTGGATGAACTGCTAGCTGATGCCTTGACAAATAAAAGTAAAATTAAAACCAAAGAATTAGTAACAAAAAGAGGATTCTCAACTAATATTCATTGAGTATCATCAATTGCATTAACACTAGTCCATTAACACTATTCCACATTAATCATGTAATGGATCATTAGTATGAAAAATCAGAAGGATTAAAATAAAGTATTAAATCAGTCTTCATGTGAAAGTTATTATTGTTCACATTTGGAAACAAATGTGAAGGAGCCACCTTTTCAGTTACACAAATAGAAGAATCTCCATTGTGAACAAAAGTTCAAAATAAAGGGATAAAATTAGTTCATGTAGAGTACGATTACAGTTCTCGACATTGTCTTCTAGTGTATTTAAGGAGGAATACTCTGAATGTTCTGCGACCTAATACTAATGTCTCATATCAGGTATACTGTGGATCAAATGCAGTTAAGATGTATAAAAATCTGCCACCATTTCACCTTTTATTTGTAGTTTCCTAATTTAAAAAAGAATTAGATACATTGCTGCTACAACATTGCTCATAAAATAAGAGAAGCTCATTTTCCTTAGAGAGGCATATACTGATGACTTTATTTCATTTGAAGGGTTTTTTTTGAAATGTAGGCTTCACAAGGCATTTCCCACCTGCATTCACTCTTATGTCTAGAACACTGTTTTCAGAACAGTTCTTTTTTGATACACATTGGTAAATGAATGAATAGAAAAATTAGTTAAGGCTATGCTCAATAATTTAAAAAATTCATAAACATATCAATAAATTCATAAACATATCAATATTAGATATGTTTGATATACTAGAGGTGCTCAGAGCATTGAATCTATAATTTGAATAAATGTTTCATAAATATTCTAGTAAAAGAAAATTTCATTAAGTTTAAATGAGAAAAATTTGGAAAAACATTTTTAAGAAATTAAGTATTAAATAGCAATCAAATAATTAAAGTCACAGGAAAATTAAATCTTCATTCTTCATGAGACCCAATTGAGAAAGTGGGTTACTAGGCTCATTTATAAACTAAGAAACTGTTTTAATTGTTCATTGAATTAGAGTAAGTGCCTCTAATCTCGTTTTCTTAAAATTTAACACACTATGCTATCTTCAACTTTATTCAAACTTATACTTACACAAACTTACAAATTATTAGATTTGAAACGAAGTAATATTGCAATATATAAAGTAATAAAATTTGGAGCAATTATCCTTTCAAAAACAAAATTAAGTTTATTGCAATTCCTAATTCAATAGAATATCCACTAATTTAATATTAAATCCTTAAAAATCTGAAGTGCTATTTTATGCTATTTGAAATTAGGAGGTGAAGAGGTGATTGAATTAGCAATTCTTTTGGAGAAATAGCCCTTTGAAAATTAGGCTCAAAAATTAACTGCAAATATTTTATGGGTTCTTTCATATTATTACATAATGACTAGCTACGCCTATGAAAACCTTGCCTATTTGAAACTCAGAAATGAATAAAATAATAATTACAGGGACAAATGGGACAATAACTTGTAGGTAATAGAAAATGCACCCCATGAAACAACACAGACATTGATAAATGAATTATACCTGATTTGTTTGGAAGAACATATTACTGTCCTGCTTCTGAAAAGAAATAAATGACATTCATATTTTAGCCATATAAATGTAAACATTATTTAAACCTATATTTAATATAGGAAGCTATGACTTACTTCTTGGTAGGTGCTGGTACTTTCCTTAGAAAAAGAAAGGACAGTGTACTTTAATTACCTTTGAATTTGTTTTTATTCACACTGCCTAAGGAAGTATCAAGCCACACTAATTATGTAGTAGCAGGAGTTTTATAGTAGTGGTTTTGGAAATGACAACATCAAAGATGGAAGAAATAATGTTACTAATCTGGTGCATTATATTTATTAGCAAGTGGAAAAGTACTAAGATGTGATGCTGGTACATGTTTTGGTTTTTATTTTTATGATTTGTAACTTCAGCTAATAAACTTAAATTTTTCTATGATTTATAGTGCCAGTGTTACTGATCACAAAATGAAAATGAGCAAGGGCATATAATTTTCTGTTAGGTGCCAGAATATTCTTCATAATGAAGTACCTTACCTCACTGGAGGACTGTTCCTTTACTTGCTGTATAAATAAAAACAAACACAAAATTAACTTCTACAGCTTATTTAAAATGGCAACTGTATCTCTATTTATACTGCTTAATGGCATAGAAATTTGTAACAAAAATCAGGCAGGTGAAATGAGTCAGCAGGAAAGGTGCTTGCCATCCAAATCAGAGAGCCTGAGTTATTTACTGAGGACACACATACTGACAGGATAGAACTGAATCCTGACTTGCTCAAGCTCACCTCTGATTGCCACTTGGGAGGAGAGAGAGAAAGAGAGAGAGAGAGAGAGAGAGAGAGAGAGAGAGAGAGAGAGAGAGAGGGGAGAGAGAGATATAAAAATAGCTTAGTCAAACCAAAACGAAACAACTTCTTAGACAAATTTAGTATAATAGAGCTTCCTCTAAAAAAATTACTGAAGTCTCAAGTGTGATCAGCGCATAATGTCATTACTCTGAGATCCCAGGAAAACTCTGACACAAGTGCTTTTGAAAATCTTTAGCTACTATTTGCTAATGACACCAGATCTGTATTTTTTTTCAAATCTGGATAACTTTCTTAACTAAAAGAAACTACTTAGGCTAAAAATCAGAAGAGAAGAAATTAATAATCCTGTGTAATATTGCTAAAGGCATCATTTTATTTTTCTGTGTAAATTAATTGTTCATTTTGGTGTGAGTTTAGGCTTAGAAAGAGGTGGACACTCAAGGTCCTTTTGAGAACAAGAGTTATGATAATGTTGAACTATGAAAATCATTGTAAAATATGTATACATATTACTATGCTTACAAAGTATTTAAAATGTATTATCAATTATGTGTTCAGTGTTTTGTATCATTAATTTTATTATTACATCCTTAACAAGTTACACTCAAACCTAAACAAATTCCATGCTGCATTATAAGTCCTTGTGCTGTGCTGTGCTCTCTCTCTCTCTCTCTCTCTTTCTCTCTCTCTCTCTCTCTCTGTGTGTGTGTTTCCATGGGTGGATGCAGGTGCAGCAATACGAATGTAATATGTGAATGATTGTGAATGCCTGAAGCTGTCATTAGGATTCTTTCAAAATCCCTCCCCACTTTACCTTTGAGGTAAGGTCTCTTAGTTGAACTCAGAGTCCCTGATATGGGCTTGTTTAAATGGCCTGCTTGCACTGGGAATCCCCTATCTCTCCCCTTTGACTGTTGGAATTACAGGCTGCCTGCTGCCTATCTGGATTTTTATGTGGGATCATGGAATTAGAATTCTAGTCCTCATGCTTGTGTAACAAGAATTTTATCCACTGAGTCATTTCAACTATCCTACATGTCCTCATTTGTATTTTATCATGATTTCTAAACTATGATTTTATCAAGAATGACAGGATTCTTTCAACTCATTGACAACTGGCATTGGAATCCCAAATTATGGTTCTGGAGCTTCTTTATACTTCCAGGTCATGTGTCAGGATAGAAATGGCTCATCAGATAGTTCCAACTTACACATCATAGATGGGAGCTTCTCCTTTCACCTGTCATCTACAACCTCTGAAACATCTCATACAGGCCTTTTGTATTACAGTTATCCATCTTTATATTTCACGTAAGGGAGGGTCAATGCTTTCACTGATCATTGATTCCAAAATTACATGCTCAGCCTCTAGTCATTGTTGCCAGTGTTTGCATCTTTTGTATATAGTAAATGTTTCAGTCTTTCCATATCCTTAAGCAAAAACCACTACCATTATGAATACCTACACACTTACATGCTTTGCCAGAGCAACAGCCAACAGACAGGTAAAGATGAAGTACTTCATGGTTGCTAGGTCCTGTAGAAACATGTATAGAAAAATCAGTAATTGATCTTATTGCTGAAAAAATGGCATAATCATTTATTATTATACAAGATGATGGAAAAGGATAATGATGATGAATTTCATGAATATCAATATCACAATAAATTTTGAATAGGACATTCACTAAAACTGTGTTTGCTAAAAAGTGGAAGATTCATTCAGATAAGGTCAGTTTCCAGAATTAATCACACCATAGCATGCAGACTGACTCCCTAACAAAGAGAATTAGCAGGTGGAAATGATGACCTATAGGGAGTCAGAAGTCTTGCAAGTTCTAGCTCTACCCTGGATGGAACCCTGGAGATAAAGGAAGCCACCAAGTACCACTAGCACTCATCTAACACACCTAACAAATGGAACAAATGTCTCTGAGACCACTGTCAGCTGGAACAACCCCTAACTCCATAGCAATAGAGAACTCTATAAGTTTCTCTGACTGCCTGTAAATCAATCTTTTTCTCTCTGTTAAATTAATTTTAAAACGGAAATAAAATTATTCTAATATCTTTAAAATTATATTTTACTATTTTAGCAGATATTTTTAAAGCTCACTTTAAAAATGAATTTTGAATGTTTGCTCTGAATGAAATATGTTCATAACTTGATGGAAAAGGACATTTCAAATAGTTGCATTTACTAAGCAGTTGTTATATGGCAATCACTGTGCCAGACATTTTATAATATTTTCTACAAACTAGAATAATTTTCTTATGTTGCTATCCATGTACTTTTTTCTTCAGTTTCTACTTGAAGAAAGTAGTCCAAGGGCCATAGACATAACAGTTGCTAGATTTCTAAAAAACAGGTTATCTTACTCCTGACTTCAGAATACAACATCAGCACTCCAAGACCATGCCATAATAAAGTTTTAGTGTATATATATTAACAGCATTAAAATTTGAAAAGCATAAATGACAATCTCATATAAAAATTTAAAAATATCAAGCAGTTTATACTGAATTGATATTGGTATCTTAACCCATATCTTGACTTTGACAGTACAGAAGCGCAGTAATCGATTAAGCAACTGCCATAAGAAGAGTATATGAAATGTTACCTTGTTTCCCAAATGGAAGAAGAGAGAACTAGGTAGCAGATGATCTGCTGTCCATCAGTTTTGTGCTATTTAAACCCTGTTCTTCCATGATATGTTAATTTTGTGGTTTCAAATACCTGAAAAGTCACTCAAATTCTACGAAGCCACTATGATTTGGAATGTTCTTTCTGAGTTTTGGTCTGCAGATTCCAAGGAGTACTTTGACACAGTTTGATTGAAAACCTGATAACAGGAACAAGGAGCTAGTTCAAATAACAGCTTTCTGCACTTTGAGTGCAGACTCATCTCTTCTAAGTACTATTAGTTTTCTGATTCTAATGTTTTAAAAACTCCTTTCCCCTTTATTATCAAATTGTGCACAGCACACATTTGTGTTCTCATTTCATGATATTGTTTTTCTTCATTCACAGTTTTTCCTGAGCACCCCACAAATTTTCATGTTTCTAGGACTCTTCATCCTCCCTGTAATTCCCTTCCTTCATAATCTCACAGGGAATGTACGATAATTGCTATGTGACGTTTAAGATAATTTTAAAATTTAAGCATACTTATAAAAATATTTAACAAATCTCATACAGTAACAATTCCTTATATTGCTTTAATCAGTTTCTTCATTAGCTAAGTTAAGGTACAAAAATTATGTGTAGGCATGTGTTAATATATAACAATATGTGATTTGACAGATAACTAGGATATCTAATATATTGTGAGAATTCTTCTACATACTTTGAATAGAGCCAAAGGTAAATATTCCAGGCTTCCTAGAGTTCATATTGTAACAGGAAGGGAGACATTGAAATGTAATACATACATCTTATTTTCTTTTGGTTCAGTAAGTGGTATATTCTAAAGAGAAAACTGACTTGGAAAAAGAGATAAGAAGCTTTGTAGAGATGGAGTTTTTTTTTTTTTTTTTATATTAGATCGTGTGCTCAGAAAAGCCGTTGAAAGCAAAAAATAAAACCTGAAAGAAGACACTAAAACATGCAGGTAGATGGAGGAAAGGCATCCTAGTCCAGGCCTTGCAACAAGACCAAACCTAGAGTCTTAAAATAAGCAATAAACAGGAGGTTGTAGGCATTAGTGAGTGCAAGTCCTGGACAGCAAATACTACTAGAAAAATGTAGTGATGTTAGGGAATCTTTATGACTTTCAAAGGTTTTTTTACTATGAAATTAAACTTCTGACTCTGATAGTATATCAGAGAATAAATGTGCCCTTCTAATTTCAATAGCTGAAAGAAGGTCAAAATATATGATACACAGTTTTCTGATATTATGTAATAATAGTGGTCACTGAAAGAAGAGAAAAAATAGTGTAATGCTTTTCTCAGTTTATTACCTGGAATATATATATATGTGTTTGATTTCATTTGGTTTGTTTTTTATTGAATTTTTATGTATTTCATATAGAACATCTCAAACAATCTTAATTATCTTTATATCCACATCATCACCGGCACTCTCCCATAACCCCACACTGGAGCCCATATACTCTGCCATCTGTGTTAAGGCCCACTATGTCAAGTCAGTGTCTCCAGACATACCCCAGTGCAAGTCTATTCACTGAGGTCTAGTCAGCCTTTCTAGAGTCTCTTGTTTTTTATTTACAAATGCCAAAAGATTAAAGAAGGGGCCTTAAGATAGTAGGTGATTCTCTTTTTTTTTAATTATTTATTTATTTTTTAATTAAAAGAAGCTTTTCATTACAACAGCATTAACCAACTCAATAACATTTTTCTGAGCTAGGGTACATCTCTTTCAAAATTGGCTCTACATTTCTAGGTTTACAGATGAATTATTTCGCTTATATAATCTTTTACTCATTATCAACTCTATAAGACAAAAAATTAAATGAGGTTATAACATTTAAAAAATATCTCCACTTTGTTGTTAAAATACACAGTTTCATACAGAAAAATTCATTTTAAGGCAATTGACATTGAGATGTTTTCACATG
>NW_008328749.1:1809337-1816260 GCF_000622305.1 Nannospalax galili
TAGGCATTGTTTCTCTCTTGCCAAAACATTAAAGAAGGGGCCTTAAGATAATAAGTGATTCTCTTAAGCAGATACAGTTGACATTAGGAAAAATTAATACAGAATACTAAAATGGAGAAAAATTTAATGGTAGGGGAGAACTTGAGAATGAAATCTGGAAATCTACCTAAGGCTGTGGTAATCTCCTGAGTTTTGATTATCTTGAGTAAATATGAGGAAAAGCTGTTGTCTTTGAAAGAGTATCAGAGGGGCTGGAGAGATGGCTCAGCAGTTAAGAGCACTGGCTACTGTTGCAGAGGAACCAGGTTTGATTCCCAGTACCCACATGGCGGTTAACAACTGTCCATAATTCCAGTTCCTGGGGATTCAATTCCTTCTTCTGACCTCCGTGGGCATTGCATGACACTGGTGCACTTATATACAAGCAGGTAATACACGCATAGACATAAAATAAAAATATGAATAAAATATGAAAAGGAAAGAACATCAGAAAAGGACAGGTTGTACAATAGCTGGAGCTCAGAGAAGGCTTGGATTAGATCATAATGCCTCTGGTCAGTGCAGCATGTGTGTAATGCATGCATTGTTAGAGTACTTAGAAAAACATTGCTTCTTAGACTACTTAGAAAACTATTGCATTTCACTCTGTACAGTTCTCTGCTCTGCATTGCGTAACACTTAAAGCAAGGTAATGAAGGATGAAATTGTTTAAAATGTCTTTGTTGTGATTCTGAACACAATTTGATGATATTTGAAGTAATAAGCACATGGCATCCCCACAAAGGGTGAAGCTACACTGTCTTCTGTACAATATAAATGATTAGGTATGAAACAAACATAGGCAATATGGCTCACAATGAATATTTAAAAAAACCCTAAAAATAAGACAAATGACAGAATTAGTAAAGGAGCACAGTTAAATACCCGTCTTCTGGGTACAGTGGTTTGTGTCAATATTTCCAACTACTTGGGTGCCTAGCAGGTGGGTGAATCATGGTACAAAGCCAAAATTATCCTGATAGCTAAAACAGGAGAATAAATTTTAAGAAATCTACAGAGAACAGGGAATAGTTTAGAGGTGGCATGCTTGCCTAATGTGTATGTGCTTGTGAGCTCAGTCTCCAATGTAATTAGACATGGTAAAACAAAAAGTACAGAACAATATCCCTTATGAACTCAACTCAAAAGCAACAAAAGCAAGCTAATGTTTAAAACTGTACATCTACATTATGTATATATATGTATAAATATAAAGATATTTTTCTGTATGTATAAACTATATGTATATATAAATGCATCATGCTCAAAGGTATTTATTCAAAGGACATATGTTTAACATTTGAAAAATAAAACATGGGGCTGGAAAAATGGCTCAGTTGTTAAGAGCACTGGCTGCTTTTGCAGAGGACCTGGGTTTGATTCCCAGCACCCACATGGAAGCTAACAACTGTCTTTAACTCCAGTTAAACACCTTCTTCTGACCTCTGTGGGCATTACATGACATGGGTGCACTTACATATATGCAGGCAACACACTCATAAAGTATAAAAATAATAAAGAAAAATTAAAAAAATAATTCAATTAAAAAGAAAAATTAAGGCACACAGAAATATTAGCTAACTCAAAACCAATAAATCTATTAGTATTTCAATAGCTGAAGGGAAATCTTTGAAAAAATATAGAAACCATTTTGAGAGGAACAGAACAATAGCCAAAGAGGAGCATGCAGAGTCAATTTCCTTACTTGTGTGATACCTGGTAGGTTGGCCAGACTCCAAGGGTCAGACCTACACCCGAGAGTATTTGAGGAACACTGATTGGACTCTTCAGGCCTTTAAAAAAGGGATAGCAATAATAGAAGACATGAAGTAAGTTGGGAGTAGTAAGGTAGGAGTGACAATCAGGGAGAGAATCTAAATACGATGGAAATATACTGTGCAAAATTCTAGAATCAACAAAGATATTTTTAAAAGCATTCTAAGTCTGATAATTTGTATTTTGGAAGAGCAAAAACACAACAGCAAATATATTTAAAGGGATAAAATATTTTCTTTATAAACTGAGAAGTAAGGCAAGGATATCTGTTCTTATCACTATTACTCAATCCTTTTAAGTCAAGAAAATAATATAAGTAAAAGAAGTTAAAACTGTAAAAGCTGTTGCTAGTCACAGGTAACATGATTGTCTATGTATGTACAATAATAGTGTGATCACTAAAAACTACTAGAAGCCATAATCTTATCAAGGTTGTAGGATCAAATCATTATCAAAGTAATCAAATATATGTTTTAAAAATATTTTTTTATTTTATGTATATGAGTGTATTGCCTGCATATATGTAAGCACACTCATGTTGTGCAGTGCCCTCAGAGGTCAGAAGTGGGTGTCAAATCCCCTGAGACTGGAGTTACAGATGGCTGTTAGCCACCATGTGGGTATTGGGAATTGAACCTGGGTCCTCTGCAAGAGCAACCAGTGCTCTTCACCACCGAGTCATCTCTTAGCCCCTCAAATATATTTCTATAATTAATAGTCAACAATAAAAATTAAATAACATCAAGTGCAGTAGAATCAAAATGTAAATTTATGAAGAATAAATTCAACAAATGATAGAACTGTACACTGAAATTAAAATTCATAGCCTAGAGACGTGTTTATATAAATAAAGCAAGATTCCATCTTGAGCCAGATTCTTACCATAATTAACAATTGAGTTCTTCACAATTATAGACTTGACAAAATCCCTACCAAAACTCTTCAAAATTATTAGCAGTCAAGAAATTATGTTGCAATATAAATGAAATGAAGTAGTCTAACATTTCACAAAAGGAAAGTAACTTGTAGGGTTTGCATTCATGTTTCATGCACAGTATACAAATATTAAAAGTATATTACTGGTTTAAAGCCAGAATATAGTGAATGCAAGACAGTAACACAAAGAAATATGTCACACAGATTTGGCCCACTAACTGTGCTAAAATTTCAAGTCAGTTTAACTTTACACAACTGGAATTTGGGAAGTTGACTTTATTTTTATTTTTATTTTTTATTAAATATATATTTCCTTACATTATATCCTTTTCTCACTTCAAAATGAAATAAATATACAAAAATAATATCACAGTTTTATATAGGAAATGAAATACCTGATCAATAAATTTGATTATACTGTATTCATTTTTGTAAAATGAGAAGATAGTACATCAACATATTGTACTATTGTACTATCATTTTCTTTTTCAAAATAACAGAATAGTTTAATATGAAGAACAGATACGTAAAATTTCAAAAGTTATTATTCAAGGTTGACTCTTTTTTTCTCATTACTGAACTAAAATTTCTGCTTTGTGAAGGAATGTGTGTTAGCTTGCATTTTATGTTTTGTTTTGCTGTTTTAAATATAAAACTTCAGTGATTACATGGAATGGCAGAATTGATGTAGCTCAAGGATTTTTCTTCAACTTTGCAACAGTTCTCCTGTCACTGTGTGCACTTAGTGTTTAGTGCTATTTCCTATTAACTTTAAATAGAAATGGGACTTGTCACCAAAGTCACAGTAAATGATACTGACCTGTCCAATTTGACTGTCCGAAGGAGAGCGTATAGCAGAGTCCACATATGTCTAACTGCCATATGAAATGTGGTGATTTAAAAAGGTGAATAATATATTGTCTAGTTTTATATTTATTATTAAGTTGGAGTAATAAATATACCAATGTTTAGCATTTAAATCAACCAAAGCTTTTATCAGAATTTTTTATTTTGTTTTTAGTTTATGTGTATGAGTGTATTGCCTAAATGTATGTGAATGCACCCATGTCATTCAATGCCGCGGAGGTCAGAAGAGGGCTTCAGATTCCCCTGGAACTGGAGTTAAGGACGGTTCATAGCTGCCATGTGGGTGCTGGGAATCAAACCCCGGTCCTCTGCAAGAGCAGTCAGAGCTCTTAACCACTGAGCCATCTCTCCAGCCCCCAGAACTTTTTTTTATTATTAATATTTTATTTGCTTTTAAAAAATTTGTGTATGAGTATATTTCCTGCATATATGTAAGTGTACCCATGTCGTGTAATATCCACGGATGTCAGAAGAGGGCATTGAACTCCCTTGGAAATGGAGTTATAGATTGTTACCTGCCATGTGGGTTCTGAGAATCAAACCTGGGTCTTCTGCAAGAGCAGTCAGTGCTCTTAACCACTGGGCCTTCTCTCCAGCCTCTGTACCTCTGTACTATGTCTTTATTTATTTATTTATTTATTTATTTACTATTTATTTTATTTTTAAAAAAAATTATTTAATAACCACATAATTAGTAGAAGCATTTCATTACAACATCATTGACATAGTCAATAACAGTTTCCAGAGTGAAGATGCACCTCTTTCAACATTGGCTGTAATTTTTAGGTTCACAGTGTTGAATTAATACAGTTATACATTATTGTACTCAGTATAATCGACATAAAATATAAAATCTTAATCAGTGAGCCATCTCTCCAGTCCCAAAACTGAATGAGATTTTAACCTTTAAAAAAGATCTCCATTTCATTTTAAAACATACTGTTTCATATAGAAAACTCAGTTTTAATGCAACTAACAGATGTTTGCACACACATCTCTAATCTCTATATATCTGATTATTACTAGTAACAGTTACTTTCTGAGTTCCTTGGCAACTGAGCATGGATACAAAGTCATCAGGTAGATTTCAGTGGTAATGTTTTCCATATCTACTAACTAACATGAAGCAAATTTTCATGCTCCTCCTCAAATATAACCCATTTTTTTATTTATTGATTTTTTTGTGTGTGTATTTCATACAGAACATCCCAAACAATCTTATTCATCTTTATGCCCACATCCTACATGGCACCCTCCCATAGCCTCCTTGCTCACTGGAGCCTATATACTGTGTCATCCCTGTTACTGTCCACTGTGTTGTCAGTGCCCCCAGGCATTCCCTAGTGCAAGTCTGTCTGCTGAGTCTAGTCAGCTCATCTAGAGGTCCTTGTTTTAGGAAGATCAGCTCTTCCTCATCCAGCAGCAATCAGTTACCAGTATTCCTTTAGATAAGATTGGAGTTTGCTGTTCATTTTCCTCATTCTATGCTGGATTACTCTCTGGGAGTCTCTTGGGCCACCCAGAACAACAACTCAATGGAAGTTATCTCCTGTCTGGCATTGTTTCTTTTTACGTTCCTTTTAGCTATACACATGGAGTCAAAGAAATATACTGATCACTTTAATCTTTGGTTATACTTTCCTTTTGTGTGTTTAAGACCACACAGTTGACCGGAATAAACCAATTTAGTTTTACTCTTAAGGTGATTTGAGGATCTATCACTAAGGAGTCACATGAGTTTGGTAGGAGCACCTGGCTTCTTTTACCAGTTCCATTTGTGTGAAGATAAGTCAAACGTCAGGCTCGACTGTGGCTGCCTTAACTTGGAAACATGGAGGAAATGTTTCCTCTATGTTGACTCTTCTATTTGCAGACTGGATACTGTTTCAAGTCCATATGGTAGGGTCTCCACGACCTCCTTTATCAAGAGGACAGGTGACTCACCATAGATACAGACATTTTGAGAGATGCTTCATAGTCCTCTGGAACTTAATCAACAATGGAGGGCAGGAACAAAAACTGTCCTTTAAGTTCCTCGGACCAGATTAGTATAGGACTTGAAGTATGGTTGTTAAACATGCAAGAAGGTTAGTTTCACCAGTCTGGTACTTTTAATTACCATGCTCTATGTAGATAAATCTTGAGCAAAAACCAAAAGTTCTTAGATAAATCTTGACTAGACAAATATTATATTCCTTGAGCTACTTGTATGCACAATTTGTCTTTAGGTTGTTGGACCAATATGGTTCCCTCTGGTTTCTTTTAAAACCATGGTTTCCCCATTTAAAGTACCTCCATTTTTCTCATTTCTACCTTAATAATACCCTTCTCCTATGGTCCCACATCCCTTGAGCTCCTTCTTTCCCTTTATCCCCTAGGTTCCTTGTATACCCTTCCCTCCCCCCTCCAGTTAAGGTAATCCTATTTTTATCCATATCTCCCTTAGTAACACCTGTTTCCTTGTTCATCTCCTCCAGCTTCTTTCTTTTCCTTTACCTCTCTGGTTCCTTTTCATTATCCTGGTTCCTGTAGTTATGTCTGGATACATACTTATAAGGATTTGGTGCTAGGATCCACATACGAAGAGACCATATGTCATTTCTTTTTCTGAGTCTGTGTTACTTCACTTAGTATAACAATTTCTAGTTCCATCCATTTACCAGCAAATTTCATGATTTTATCTTTCTTTATTGCTGAGTAAAACTCCATTGTATAGATGAACCACATTTTCATTATCCACTCATCAGTTGAGGGACATTTAGGTTGCTTCCATCTCGAAGCTATTGTGAAAAGAGCAGCAACAAACTTGGATGTAAAAGTGTCTCTGCAATAGGATGAGTTATTTGGGTATATGCCAAGGAGTGGTATAACTGGGTCAAATGGTAGGTTCATTTGTAGTTTTTTAAGGGTTCTTCACACTGCTTTCCATAGGGGTTGAACCAGTTTGCAGCCCCACCAGCACTGGATGAGCAGCCCCCTTTTCCCACATCCTCTCCAAAAGTTGGTATCATTTATTCTCTTGATCTTAGCCAGTCTGACTGGGATAAGATGAAATATTAAAGTGGTTTTAATTTGCATTTCCCTAATTACTAGTGATGTTGAACACCTTTTAAGATGCTTCTTACCCATCTTTATTTCTTCTTTTGAGGACTCTCTGTTCAGTTCCTTAGCCAGTCTTTTAACTTGGTTACTTCCTTTTTAAAAAATTATTTATTTAATAACCACATACTTAGAAGAAGCATAATCCCAGCACTTGGGAGGCAGAGGCAGGCAGATCTCTATGAGTTCAAGGCCAGCCTGGTCTA
>NW_008328749.1:1816357-1831273 GCF_000622305.1 Nannospalax galili
CTGATGCAATTGACATTAAGATGTTTGCACATGCGTTTCTAATCTCTTTATATCAGATTACTACTAGTCACAGTCGGTTACTTTCTGAGCTCCTTGGCATCTGAGAATGGATATAAAGTCATCAGATAGAGTTCAATGTTACTTCCTTTTGTGATTCTTTGTTTTTTGAGTTTGTTATATATTCTGGATATTAAACCTCTGTCCGATGTGTTGCTGGTGAAGATTTTCTCCCACTCTGTGGGTTTTGTCTTCACTTTCTTGGTTGCTTCTTTTGATGTACAGAAGCTTTTTAGTTTAATGAGGTCCCATTTGTTGATTCTTGACCTTGTTTCCTGAGCAATTGATGACGGTTTAGAAAATCCGTTCCTACACTTATATCTTGTAGGTTTTCGCCAATGTTTTCTTCTAACAATTTCAGTTTCAGGCTTCACATTGAGGTCTTTGATCCATTTGGAGTTGACTTTTGTGCAAGGTGAAACGGATTTAATTTCATTCTTCTACAGACGGAGATCGAGTTTTTCCAGCACCTTTTGCTGAACATACTCTCTTTCCTCCAGTGAATATCCTTGGCCTTTTTGTCAAGTATCAGGTGGTTGAAATTACACGGACTCCTATTTTGGTCTTCCATTTTGTTCCATTGATCTATGGGTCTATTTTTGTGCCAGTACCGTGTTGTTTTTATGACTATAGCCCTGTAACACAGTTTAAAATGTGGTATAGTAATCCCCCAGCATTGCTTTTAGTGCTCAGGGTTGCTTTGGCTCTCCAAGATCTTTTGTGTTTCCATATGAATCATAGGATGTTTTGTCCAATTCTGTGAAGAATGTCATGGAGATTTTGATTGGCATTGGAGTCAGTATATAAATGGCTTTTGGTAGGATGGTCATTTTCACAATATTAATTCTTCCAATCCATGAGCATGGGAGGTCCTTCCATTTCCTGGTTTCTTCATCAATCTCTTTCTTTAAAGATTTAAAATTTTCATTGTAGAAGTCTTTAATGTCTTTGGTCATGTTTATTCCAAGATTTTTTTTTTGAGGCTACTGTGAAAGGGAGTGTTTCCATGTTCTTGTTCTCTGATTGTTTGTTCCTAATATATAGAAAGACTACAGGTTTTTGTAGATTAATATTGTAACCTACTACTTTATTGAAAGTGTTACTCATTTCTAGGAGTTTTTCATGTGGGATTTTTGGCATCTCTTAGATATAATATATCATCTGCAAAAGGGGATAATTTGAACTCTTCTTTTCCAATTATTACTCCTTTAATTTCTTTCTCTTGTCTTAGTGCTCTTGCAAAAGTTTCAAGCACTGTATTAAAAAGGAGTGGAGATAGTAGACAGCCTTGTTTGGTTCCTGATTTCAATGGGAATGCTTCCAGTTTTTCTCCATTTATAATGATGTTGGCTGTGGTTTTGTTATATATGGTTTTAATTATGTTGAGGTATGTTCCCTCCAGTCCAATTCCCTCTAGGACTTTGAACATAAATGCATATTGAATTTTGTCAAAGGCCTTCTCTGCATCTATTGAGATGACCAGGTGCTTCTTGTCTTTGAGTCTATTCATATGATTTATGAATTTATTGACTTATGTATATTGAACCGCCCTTGTATCTGTGGAATAAAGCCGACTTGATCATGGTGGATGATCTTAATGTGTATCTGTATGCGGTTTACAAGTATTTTGTTGAGAATTTTTGCATCAATGTTCATTAAGGATAAGGGTCTCTAGTTTTCTTTGTTGGTTGTATCTTTCCCTGGTTTTGGTTTTAGAGAGATGCTGGCTTCAGGAAGGAATTTGGAAGTTCTCTCTCCATTTCTGTCTTTTTGAATAAATTAAGCAGTATTGGGTATTGATCTTCTTTAAATGTCTGGTAAAATTCTGCTCTATCTCCATTTTGTCCTAGGCTTTTTTTACTCAGGAGGTTTTGTATTATTGTTTTAATTTACTTAGGTGTTATGGGCCTGTTTAAGCTGTTGATCTCTTCTTGGTTTAGTTTTGCTGGTTCCCATGCTTTTAGATACCCATCCATTTCTTTTGGGTTTTCAAATTTAGTAGTGTATAAGTTTTTAAAGTATTCTCTTATAATGTTCTGGATCGTTTTGGTGTCTGTTGTGATGTTTCTCGTTTCATCTCTGATTTTGTTGATTTGGAGATGTAATTTCTTTCTTTTGGTTAACTGTACTAGGGGTCTGTCAATCTTGTTTATCTTTTCAAAGAACCAGCTCTTAGATTCATTGATTCTTTGTATTGTTTTTATTGTTTCTATTTCACTCATTTCTGCTCTAATTTTTGTTATTTCTTCTTGTCTGCTGGGTTTGGTTTTCATTTGTTCTTGCTTTTCAAGTGTCTTGAGTTGTTCCATGGGGTGCTGAATAGAAAGTATATTCTTTGGTATTTGGGTGGACTATTCGGTAGATGTCTGTAAGGCTTATTTAATGTGGTATTGTTTAATTCAGATGTCTCTCTGTTAATTCTCTGTCCTGTTGGATTTATCTAATGGGGCAAGGGAGTATTGAAATCCCCTACTATTAATGAGTTGGGATTAATATGGGTTTTAAAATTCTGTAGTATTGTTTTTATGAAGTTGGGTGCACCAGAGTTTGCTGAATATATGTTCATGATTGTAATATCTTCTTGGTCAATTGTTCCTTTGATCAGAATGGCATGACCCTCTTTACCTCTTTGGATTAGTTTAGTTTGAAGTCTATTTTGTTAGATATTAGAATTGATTGCAACTCCTGCTTTTTCTGTTTTTTTTTTTTGTTTGTTTTTGGTTGTTAGCCTGAGCCTTTAGTGGCTGGGCTATCCCTTCAGCCCTCTCCTGATTTTTCTTAGTGCCATTTGCTTGGAATATTTTTTTTTGCCATTCTTTCACCTTAAGGCCTTGCCTATCCTTGAAAGTGAGATGGGTTTCTTGCAAACAACAAAAAGATGGGTTTTGTTCCTTAATTCATTCAACTAGTCTGTCTTTTGACTGGGCAGTTCAGTCCCTCGATATTTAAAGTTATTAATGAAAGATGTGTACTGATTCCTGTCATTTTGATTACTGTTCACATTTCTTGGTGTAGTTTTGCATTTCCACATTTATACCTTCATTAAGTTTCTTTCTGTTGCCCCTTGGATATAGTCATTCCTTTCTTCAGTTCTTTGAATTGCTTCAAGAACTCTTTGAAGGGCTGGTTTTGTGGAAATGAATTCTTTCAGCCTATTTATGTCATGGAAGATTTTTCTTTCCCGTTTGACTGTAATAGACATTTTGGCTGGGTAAAGTAATCTGGGTTGGCATCTTGAACTGGGAATACTTTGGTCCAGGCTCTTCTGGCTTTCATAGTTTTCACTGAAAATCAGCTGTAATTCTGATGAGTTTTCCTTTATTTGTGACTTGTTGTTTCCCTTTTGTTGCTTTCAGTATTCTCTCTTTATTCCGTCCAGTTAGTATTTTTACTATGATGTGCTATGGAGTTTCTTTTCTTGTTCTGTTTATTTGGTGTTCTATATGATTCTTGTATTTGTAGGGGCATGTCTTTAATTTTGGGAAATTTTCTACTACAATCCTGTTGAATATCTGGTCCATATCATTATCCTGAGATTCTTCTCCTTCTTTTATGCCTATAATTCATAAGGGCTTTTTATGGTGTCACAAAATTCCTGCATATTCCATTCTTGTGTTTTCTTAAATTTTTCATAATCTTTGCTTGAGTGCTCTAATTCATCCATTTTATCTTCCAGTCTTGATATTCTGTTTTCCAGTTCATTCATCCTATTGGTGAGGCTTTCTTCCATCATTTCTAAATGGCTTATTGAGTGTTTCACTTCCTTCTTCATCAGTCTCAGTATTCTTCAACATTTCTAACTCTTTTCTGAATTCATTCAGAAGTTTATACTTATCTTCTTTCAGTTCTTTGATTTCTTTGTGTGCTTTTTAAATTCACTGAATTATTTTATCATGTTCATAATTGTTCTTTTGAATTCCATGTCCTGCATTATCTCTAGATGGTTCATTGTACTCCTCTAGAGGACTGTTTGTACTTGAAGGTTTATATTATTTGGGTTTTTCATGTTATTATTTTTTTGCTGTGACTTTGACATGTGGATTTCTTTTGTAGTTTCTGATTCTTATGTGAGACTCAGGCCTTCCTTTGTGGAGTTTAGGTGTGCTTTTTTTGGTAAACTTTATGTGCCTTTGTGGTTTACTTGTTGGGTATGAAAAGCTGGTTTGTCTAGGCTTCAGATTCTCTTTTTCGATTTTATATTGGAGGGACCAGATGGCTTTAGTCCCATTGCTCAAGAGTTCCCACAGAAACCAGAGTCTGATGAGGATCAGATGATCTCAGGCTTTCTCCTAATGTCTGGATCCCTCCAGGAAAGATGCTGGCCTCAGGAAGTTGGGGGCTGGGCTGGCTTGGGATGAGGGCCTGTCTCAGGCATGCAAAGGCAAGGTGGAGGAGGAAACAGGCCCTGAGGGCTCCAGGGAACTAGACCAAACAGTTGGATTGGTCTTGGTTGCAAAGGGTAAGGAAACAGTGGGGAGTCTGGGCCAAGTAGGCAGTACAAAGGTCTGGGGTGCCAAGAGAAGAAATGGCCCAGTGCCCACACTAGAAGGAGAGATGGGGTTTGAGTTTTCTTTTTTATTTCTTTATTTTTAGTCTATTCTATCACATGATTTTGGTCAAAACAAGTTATAACTGGGTAAGCCCTGGGTGCAAACATGAATTTTTGTACTACCAGGAAGATTATAGGATTATATACTATCATTTTCTCCCTCAAAAGTTAATCCAAATAAGGTTGTCAATCACCAGGATTGACATTAGCTACCCAGCCTCCAAGAAAGCAGTGTTTCCCAGCATCTTTAAGATAAAAAATATAAAGCCTACCTCAACATGTTGGTGTACTTAATGGTCTCACTCTGTGTGTGTATTTTACTCATGATGGTTTCTGACTATTGTTCATGCTCATCTCACAAGGGTACCTTATCTGATGCTATTAAAAAAAATCTGTTGATGAGAGTTGACAGATGCAGTAGTGCTCACTCTACCCCTTGTTCCACTATGTTCCACGAGCCTTAGGAATAGAGGGTCTATTGTCAATGTGTCACCTAGACTTGGGCCATTCACAAACAATCTCTGTGTGTGACTAGTTGTGGAGCTTTGATGAGTGGTGATTGGCAAGAGCCAGGGGAGGTGGTGCATTACTATATGGAAAAAGAGTCTTTCACAGTCCTGGGACCATTCTCATATGAACCTATAGCAAGGGTGTCAGCAGCCACAAGACCCATGCAAACTCAAGCAGACAAAAATGAAGCCCAGAACTGTGTAAATGGACAGCAGGTCCCAATCTTAGTTGAGGGATTAGTGGCAGCCGATTACTACTGGATGAGGAAGAGCTGATATTCTTAAAAGGAGGGATTCTAGATAAGTTGACTATGCCTCAGCAGATGAACATAACACAAATGACAGAATGCATGGAATCCAGTGTGTGTGTGGTGACTATGGGAGGGTGCCAATGGTGAATGGCATATAAAGATGATTAACATGTTCTGTATGAAATACAGAAAAATTCAATAAAAATTTACAAAAAACCAAACATCTGTCCTCTATGTTATGTTCTGTGTCAAATGTGAATTTATTTGATGAAGAACAAAAGATCAGGGAGACAAGGGGAAAGCACAGGATTTTTTAAAAAGAGACAGTATCTATTATATTTATTTGATGCCAAAATTCTGATAAGGAGCTAAGAGCTTTTGAAACAATTATTTAATCACCAGGCAATACAAGCAAATAGATTTCCAGAATCTCACATGTCTCACTAATTTTTACTGAGATTTAAAAAAACACATGTTGTCAACTCTCAGATTGCTTGCTCCAGATGAAATGCAAGGAGTTGGCTAAAGGAGACTCTTGTGCAAACTCCTGCTCAGTCAATGATGAGATATTAGGGAATTTTGTAAGAATGTTGTTAATCCCTTAGTAGCATGAAATCACTCATTATGGGAACATTTCCATGATAGAATTCAGAAAATACTGAAACTCTAGACTATCCCTTTTCCCTAAACAGTTTGTTTACTAGGTCACCATTCTTCTCATAAGCATTCAGGATTTTTCTTCCTTTTTTTCCTTTTCCTTAGAAAAGATCAACTCTTCTTCAACATGGATAGGGGAGGAGGTCTAAATATCATTAAGATGTATTGTATGAAATAAACAAAAATTCAATAAAAAGATACATTGCACAAACAAGAACTCTCCCTTTTCACCCCCTCTTCCTCACTTTCCACCTCCCTTTCTCCACTTCCTCTGTCTCCCTCTCTTCTGGCTCCTACTATTCTGACTCCTATGGCTATACCGGCCAAGCTTACCCCTGCTTGGGGCATTTGGTACCTGTTTTCCCTTTCTTCCTGAGGTGCTCTTCCCTCAGATATCTGCAGAGGTGATGGCTCCCTAACCTCCTTTGTTTGATCAAATCTAAACTTCTCAGCGAGGCCTTCATGTTAGTTTTGTATTACTATTGTTGCAAATAACACAAAAAATTAATGGCTTGAAACAGCACAGTCTCCCATGAGAGGATCTTTCATATAACATTTTTTCAGTGGTACCCAAACTGAGAAATGGAAGTGATAAATTAACGCTTGTATTAATTTAGAATATACATGTGAAAAACATAAGTAATGACTACCCAAAAAAGAATGTGCTTGCTTGAGATTTATTATATTGAAGGAAAAGTGTTTCTATCAAATCATTATTCATTAGAAAGGCAAGTATAATATAACAGAAAAATGCATGAAAGCATGGGCTTTCCATATATCAAATTATGCTTTGGATAATTTTTTCAAAATATATGGAAGAAATATAAGAAAGCTTGTGGCAGTTGGATTTTCCACTTAACCTGTATAGGAAAAGAAAAAAACAAATCATCTCCACAATGTATAATTCATCACATACATGCATAGTTTGGTGTGGTAGAGGGTGGTTGTTTATATACAATTTTAGGGAATGTGATATATAACTACAAAATCTCACACAGTAGATAATCAAATAACTGTTAAATAAATAAGGCTCTGCAATATAACTTTAAACATATCTGTGAGAAACTTATTTCAGTGCCTTTATTTTAATCATATTTCTCCCCCTCAAAACATAGTTAAAAGTAACAGCTCCTATGACCTACTACTCAGAAGATCTTGTTCTGGTTCTTCCCTGTCAATTAATGGCAATAGGAAATTCAGCTGAAATAAAATGTGCAATGCATTTGCAAACAAATGAAATCCTATGAACTCTCATCTTTGAATGGTGGAATACTCTTGTTTTATCTAGAGATATATGTGAACTATAAAATCTCACATTTTACACATTAGAGAGTTAATATGTCTAATAGGGTAAAGTTGGCACATTTGTGTTTTCCTGTTGGAATTGTTTCACTGGTTCCTATGATAATTACCTACTAGAATGCCTTATACAAATCTTTCTAAAACTTGTATCATAAACCACATGACTATATCACTAAAATGAAGACTCTGGCTTCGAGACAGCCCAAAATGCCCTATGTCACCCACTTGACTTCTCAGTCCTCCTGCCTCAGCTGCCACAGTGACAGGATTACAGGCAAGTAAAGTACAACCATGCAAGGTCCTTATATTTCCTAGGATGAATTGGTTTTTTTGTTCAATGATTTTTTGTTTGCTTTCTACTTTTAATTTTTAGCATTGATACTTTTGGCAAATGACATTACACTGATCTTACCTCTTTAGTCATGTTCTTTGTTTATACAGCAGGAGGAACTGGATACAGAGTTGGTGGATAAAAAAGATATTGTGGGTATAGTCCAGGTAGTGGTGGTCCATACTGCTCTAACTGTCTCTGCATATAGAAAAAAAGAAAAAAAAATTAGATTTGAAACAATGCAAATATTTCACAATAACTCGAAAATATTTGAAGACTGAAATTATTAGGATCTTGTATATCAATGTTTATTGATTAAAAACCACATTTTCAGACTTTTAGAGCCTTAATTTTCTTAAGAGAAAATATTTTCAGTAAGGTATATATTTATTGTTACTAACAATTCTCTGCTTCAACAATAAAAGTAAGACTACTGATGCAGCCAACTATTTCAAATGTTCTTTAAATATTCTATAAAGTGAGGCAGTGGTTAAGATCACTGGATGATTTTGCAGAGGACCCTGGTTCATTTCCCAGCCTCCACATGGCAGCTAACAACTGTTTATAACTCCAGTTCCAAGGGATTGGACACCGATTTCTGGCCTATATGGGGATTACATGACATGGGTGCACTTACATGCAGGCAAAACACATAAAATAAAAAATAAATAAATTAAAAATCTTTTAAAAATTCTATAAAGCATTATTTCCAAGCTGCTCAATTGTTGGTGGTTGAATATTAAAGGAGAGGGATTTTCTAGCTCTAACTTTAGTGGAGTTGCTTCATATTGCATTTGAATTATAATAACTTCTCAATCTTCTGTGATCTCTAATATTCTGTTACTCCAAGATCTGCCATCCCTATTTCTGAGCCTTTTTAGTTGATGACAATCTTATTTCTCTGTATTCTGTTTGTAAAGAGAATTACTTGCCATATCACATTTATAAGAAACATCAAATAATTTGATACACTGAATAACAAAGAAAATAAATGGATAGATGTACCTGATGTACATTACCCCACCAACAAAACCCTAAAACAGAGAAAATAGCTTATGCTGCAACAGAGTGATTTCATTTGGCATCAACTACAGTGCCACAATGATAGAGATTTTTTTCAGATCTTAGAGAGATCTGCTGTCTTTATTCAGAGAAAAAATTGAATATATAGTCTACCCTCTTGTTTCCTGAGAACAGCAATGAAGCATGAAGAACTTCACTGATGAAAAAGCAAAGTTATGTGGCTAGTGATGGGATACCAAATAGTGCATTAAGGAAGGGGCCTAGGAGAATATAGGCAAAATGAAAGTAGGGAGGGAAGGGGTTAGGGAACAGGAAGGTTCAAATGGGGCTTGGAGTGGGGATGGGAAAAAGAGGGGGTAAGATAAGGTCAATCAAAAGTGAATATGAAAAAAGCTATATGCAAATCAAAAATCTTAAAGCTCAAGTGAAAAATATAATAGGAGAGGATAGTAGAACACATGAGAAGGAATGGAAGGTGGACTCTGGGAATTAAAGGTTTGAGTGAGAATGGGAGTTGGGGAATGGGTGAAAACTGGAGTGGGGGGGGTTAGGCAAAACTAAAGGTATGTGAAAACCTACTAGTTTATAAGCTACTTAAAGTATTCTTTAGAAAAAAATCCTGCTTTCTATCTGACAACAAAGGAATAAACCTGACTATTAAGAGCAACAGAAACAATGGAAAAGGCACAAAGCTCAAGGAAACTAAACAACATACTACTAAATAAAAATTGGGTCAAGGGAACAATCAAGAAGGAAATTAAGAAGTTCCTGTAATTTAATGAAAATTTAAAATTCAATATATCAAAATCTATATAACATGAAGAAGGCAACCTTAGGAGGAGAGTTTATAGCACTAAGTGCCTACATAAACATTAGAGAAACCTCATACTAATAACTTAATGATGCACCTGATCGTCTTTTTCATCCATTCAACTTCAGTTGATGAAAATTAAACATTTTTATCCACAATACCCATGACATGCAAATATATCAAGCAAATATTATTAAAGATGAGAGATAGACTCTAATAAAATATTTGACAACATCAAAACCACATTTCCATCAATGGAGAGATAATTCAAACAAAAATGTCACCATGTAATACTAGAGCAAGGCTACCCTATAGATCAAATGGCGCTCACAGATATTAAACAATATTTAATATAACAGCTAGAGAAGATGCAGTCTTTTTATCAGCAAATGAAATATTCACTAGGAAAGAAAGCATGCTAACCTAAAAAAAAGACAACACATTAAAATCTTAAAATCATATCATGTAATATCTCTGGAGAAAAATAGAGAAAAAATACAAGAGAAACTTTATAAACTATAGGAAAACATGGAAATTAAAGAACATTCTCTTCTACAAAGAAACTCTCTTCAATAAATAACCCAAGAAGAAAAACATACTTTTAAAATGAAAATGAAGACAAATCATATAAAACACAAGAAAAACAGAAAAATTAGTAGTAAGGTGCATGTCCACAGCAATAAATATGCCCACTAACTAAAAAAGAAAATGAATAATTTTACTCCAATAAATTGTAAAACATAAGAAAAAGTTATAGATATCTGACCATATTTAACCTATCAAAATGGAATGACAGGGACTTTAAAACATGAGTAGATTTCACAAAGTGATGACCAGGCTAATTCAGGAAAAGCCCAGTACTGGATATTCATTGTGAGATTTCACCAAACCTTTAAAGTACAACTTGAATTCTTTCCCAAGTGTTCTCACGTATTGGAAAGAAAGGAACACCTTCAATTCATTCCATGAGACTGCTATCCCCATGATACCTAACAGACCATGAAAAAGACACACTGGAAAGGAGGAAAAGGAAATCAATATCCTTAATGCACATGATAGGCAAGAGCTCCACCACTGAGCAACATCCACAGCTCATCCTATATCTATTTTAGAGCGTTTTACTTTTATTATCAAAGGTGATTGAACTTTGTTAAATCCTTCTTCAATATTTTTGAGGTTATCATATATAATCTTTTATCTTTCATTTATTGATTTATTATGTTTACTTGATTTGGATGTGAAACTTGGATAATTGAAATAAAGCCTATTGGATTGCAATATACAATATTCTCTTGTGTATTAATAGACTAGTTTTTATAGTTCAATCTCTAATGTTCAAGTAAAAAAGTAAATACATCATTGGGGGTTGAAGAGATGGCTCAGCAATTACAAGCACTGGCTGCTCTTTCCAAAGACCTTAGTTAGAATCCCAGTTACTACATGGTGGCTAACAACTGTCCAAAATTCCAGTCCCAGGGATCCAATGCCCTCTTCTCTCCTGCATGGGTGCACTTATATATATGTAGGCATCACACTCAAGTACACAAAATAAAAATAAATAAAAATACTTAGATAAATAGATATGTAGAATACAAAACACAGTAAGAGCTGAATGTCACAAGCCCAAGTTCATAGCTTATTGAATGAGTGAAAACTGAAGTTGTTGGTTGTAAGATCTGAAAAAAAGGATATTTTCTAATTTTGACATTGTTGCTTAAGTTAGTGTTGGAAATCTTAGCCAAAGTAAAATAAGACAGAAAAAAAGAAAAAAAAAGCTGTTAAGATAAGAAAGGATGAGGTCAAATTACCTTGTTAATGACATAATTTTACATATATAGAAAAGTCTAATGATGACCACGAAATAACTTGGCAATGATTAATATAGTCACTGTTTTCAGGATCAAAATTCCAAGTAAAAATGTCATACTGAAATTACCAAGGAAGAAATTGAGACAACAATAGAATTGACAACAACTACCAAAACAAAGCCAATGAAAATACAAGGAAGATGGAACGGAATGGGGAAAAACAACAGAACAAGCAAACAAACAAACAAATGAACAAATGAAAAACAAGCATCTTACTAACCACCACCAAATTTCAATACCGGGTTTGAATTTGAAATGCCAGAAGAGTTACATTTGCTGAAGGCTTAATCTCCAGCTATGGAACTCTTGGGAGGAAGGCCCGGCTGTTTTATGTTCTCAGCAGGTTCTGGTCTATACTATCTCTTGATGTCATGAGAAGAATTTCCTTTACATGCATGGGCTGGACTGAAATTTCTCTGAAATCATCAGCCAAATCAAACATTTTCTTCTTTAAGCTTTTCTGTCAGATATTTAAGTCAGTGGCACAAAAATGTAATAAATTTAACCAATGAAAGGAGTGACTCACAATAAAAATTTTAAATGAATGATATTGAAGAGAATGCAAAGAAGTAGAAAGGTGGGCTATTTTCATTTATTTAAAATTTTATGCTATGAAATGCTCATGTAGCTTAAAGTAATTTACAAATTTCTTACAATTTCTATCAAAATATCTATGAAATTCTTTACAGAACACAGAAGACTGTTAAAATCAAATCAAATTTTAAGAAAAAAAAAGAGCCAAAGTTGGGGCACAACAATACTTGAGATGGAAATATTGATAACACCAAGAGCAGCACAACAGTGGCATAATAACAATTGCATGGAGCAGTGAAGAACCACCCAGAACCCAGAAAAATAAAGGCAGGTACCTATGACAAGTGATTTCTTGCAAAAGTAGGAAGAACATCTACGGGAGGAAAGAAACTCTCTTCAACAGATGGCGCTGGGAAAGGGCATTGCGTATTTAGACAGAAAATAGCTCTGAACTATAAGTACATGTGGAAATCAAATAAAATGGAGTAGGTCACAAACTTGATGGAAGTAAGAGAAGTGTCAAAAGTATTAAAAGAAATCATGGGGAAATCATTTAGGACTTTGGTTGGGGAAAACAAATGGATATGATCTCTAGTGAATGGGTAATAAACTGCAATTGATAAATAGGATTATATTTGCTAAGAAATAAAAGAGAAAAATATTGTACTGCCAAGAAGCCATCAGTGTTCATGTGTGAAATGATTAATTTCCAGAATATATACAGAATTCAAATAGCAGCCAAAATAAAACCCGAAACAAATAATCTGGTTAAAAAATGGGCAAATGACTTGAATAGTTTCTTAAAAAGAAGTTATAAAACTAGCCAACAAGTGTTTGGAAAACATTTAACATCACTAATTGGAAATTCAAGTCATAGTGGCTCATTCCTGTTATCTTATCACTTGGGAGGCAAGGTAGAATGACTGCAGTTAGATAAAGGCCAGCTAGGGCTATGTGCAAGTTCTGCCTCAAAAGACAAGAAAACAAGCAAAAATAAATTTAAAAGATATCAAATCACAATGAGATATCTTCTCATTACAGTTAGAATGACAATTCTCAGAAATAAAAATCAACCAATTTTGGTGAGTGAGTGTGATAGAGTGTGATAGAAGAGGCACTCTCACTAACTGCTGGTGAGAATGCTATTTGGGAGAGTCATTAAAGAAAGCAACAGGAAGGTTGATCTGGACATAGGTAAAACTCCTGTGTTCCAGCTACCCCAGTACTAGGTGTATATCAAAGGAAATGTATATCAGTATGCCAAGATACATCTGTACTTTCATGTTTATTGCAGTACTACTCACAATAGTCAAGTATTATTAGGACTAACCTAGGTGTTCTTTGATGAATAAATAAAAAAAAATAAATAAATGAAATGTAGTATACTTACACAATGGAGCATTTCCAATCATAAATTTGGAATGACTTTTTGAACTGAATCTGGTGGTACAGACCCTTAATCCCAGCTACCTTGATAACTGAGGCAGGACTGTAAATTCGAAGCCTGCATGGGACAGGGTTCGTTCAAGGACAACCTAGACAAATGAGTGAGATCTTGTCTCTAAAAGAATTATTAATTAAAAAGCCTGGAAATATAACTCCATGGTAGAGAGCTTGTCTTGCAAGCATGAGGCCCTATTTACAAACAGCAGTATCACCAACCCAAACAAAACCAAACAACAGACGCTGAAATTTGGTCATGTACTTGAGAATGTGTTAAGGCAAATAAGTCTGGAACAGAGAGACAAATACTTGCAAGCTGTCATTTGGACATGGAAGCTAAAAAGCTCACCTTAAAGAATTAGAAATGAGAATAGTAATAGCAAGAGCATGAAGATGGTATTAAGGATGGAAAGACACCGACAGAATGGTAACAGTAACAGCTGCATGGCTGGACCAATGGAATACATTCTTACAATCCATAACACATTATCACAGCAAGTAGTGACTGTAAAAAGTAACTACTAGAACAAAGTTTTAATCTTCCTATATGAATAAATGATGCTACAGCCTGATCTGATCGTTAGACATTGCAATGCATGTACCGAAAAAAACATGCTATTCTCCATTAATATGTTCAGCTACTGATCAAGTGCACTCATGGCTGAGGAAGTCTTAGGCTCAAGGGGAACTTGATACTGTTGTTTAATAACATTGATGGGCTCCATGCTGCTCTCTTAGTATTTCTGTTTATACCCATAGACAAGTGCTACTCTCAGACATAATCAGAAACATTTCTCTTTGCAATGAACAGTATTATATGCAGAGACTTGGGGCTGCTTTTAAGTACTAAGATACGGCTGAATGGTTAACCCTGAGCAGGATGTTCCTAGCACCCCTTTAAGGGTCAGGAAACGTAGAAGAGAGGTCAGAAAAACCTAAGACCTGGAAGACAAGGAGAAGGGTTGTGAAATTCTGGCATGACACAGTCATGCAGTCATGCTCCCACAGTAGTTGTAGCTGCCTATAATGAGTCTACACAAGACTGGGCCTGTCAAAAGTCAGCATATATCAGGGAGCGGCTCATGGGTCCCTATCTCTCCTTGGTGAACTATTGGGTACTTATAGATTCTGGGGCAGCCTTTGTCTTCAGTTGCTACCCATTGATCAGCCTACTCAGCTTTGTTGGATGATCCCAGTAGCATCATTGGATGATCCCATACCTATTGTCAGGGATGGTATTGGTTAAAATCCGTGGGTTGCAAGACAAAACAAAGGACATGAATGTAGCAAAGGGACGTATTGGGAGGAGGGGAGAAATAGGAGCATGAGAGAAATAAGAGAGCATGTGGGGAGACACTAATCATACACGTGATTATGTACATGTGTGAAATTTTCAGAAAAATTATTGAAACTTATAAAGAAGAAATAAATATGCAATACACATTAAGAAAAATATGAAATAGAATATATTTTCTGCCTTATTTAACTTGATCTGTTAATCTAATATTAACAACTTTGTAACCCTCAAAAATATCAGAATATGGAAACTTACCACACCTTGCATGTAACTAATTGTTTTTG
>NW_008328749.1:1833323-1835091 GCF_000622305.1 Nannospalax galili
GATGATCCCAGTAGCATCATTGGATGATCCCATACCTATTGTCAGGGATGGTATTGGTTAAAATCCGTGGGTTGCAAGACAAAACAAAGGACATGAATGTAGCAAAGGGACGTATTGGGAGGAGGGGAGAAATAGGAGCATGAGAGAAATAAGAGAGCATGTGGGGAGACACTAATCATACACGTGATTATGTACATGTGTGAAATTTTCAGAAAAATTATTGAAACTTATAAAGAAGAAATAAATATGCAATACACATTAAGAAAAATATGAAATAGAATATATTTTCTGCCTTATTTAACTTGATCTGTTAATCTAATATTAACAACTTTGTAACCCTCAAAAATATCAGAATATGGAAACTTACCACACCTTACATGTAACTAATTGTTTTTGTTAGCCATTAGTTATAGGCTACACTTTGAAGAATTATAATGTCAAATATTCAATTGTCCAAGGTAACTAGTTGTCAAAAGTAGATGATTTAATTCTAAGAGAATAATAGACTACTTCAGGGTATATTATGAGTTTCCCTCTAAATTATTATAATTGGGTGAAAACAATGGGTATATTATTAGCTTTTTCATGTATCTGTACATTTTAGAGAGAAGTATCAGTTGTTCGTATAAGATATATAAATGCTCACAGAGAAAATATATTTGGTGTATACATTATCAGAGGGATACTTGCATATCTCTTTAAATAGTTTTTGAATTTCTGTAAAAATAAAAAAGTATGTATTCAACGTATGATTAAATATTCCATGAATGAAAATAAATTCATGAGTAAGTCTTCCGGTGAATGAAAGCATCTTACCTCTTCAGAAGAATCAGCTCTCTTTGAAAAAGTAAAAGAGAATAAGAAAGTAGTTAAAGTCTTACATTTATTATTCAATACTCTGTAAAATGTTCTGTTTGCCACAATACATTTTAAAAGAATAAAAGAAAAGCCTTAATCAGAAACATTTTTCTTTGCAATGAACAATAATAAATGCAGAGACTTGGGGCTGCTTTTAAGTACTAAGATATGGTTGAATGGTTAACCCTGAGCAGGATGTTCCTAGCACCCCTTTAAGGGTCAGGAAACATTGTAGAAGAGAAGCCAGAAAAACCTAAGAGCTGGAAGACAAGGAGAAGGGTTGTGAAATTCTGGCATGACAGAGTCATGCAGTCGTGCTCCCACAGTAGTTGTGGCTGCCTATAATGAATCTACACAAGACTGGGCCTGTCAAAAGTCAGCATATATCAGGGAGGGGCTCATGGGTCCCTGTCTCTCCTTGGTGAACTATTGGGTACTTATAGATTCTGGGGTAGCCTTTGTCTTCAGTTGCTACCCATTGATCAGCCTACTCAGCTCTGTTAGATGATCCCAGTAGCATCATTGGATGATCCCATACCTATTGTCAGGGATGGTATTGGTTAAAATCCGTGGGTTGCAAGACAAAACAAAGGACATGAATGTAGCAAAGGGACGTATTGGGAGGAGGGGAGAAATAGGAGCATGAGAGAAATAAGAGAGCATGTGGGGAGACACTAATCATACACGTGATTATGTACATGTGTGAAATTTTCAGAAAAATTATTGAAACTTATAAAGAAGAAATAAATATGCAATACACATTAAGAAAAATATGAAATAGAATATATTTTCTGCCTTATTTAACTTGATCTGTTAATCTAATATTAACAACTTTGTAACCCTCAAAAATATCAGAATATGGAAACTTACCACACCTTACATGTAACTAATTGTTTTTGTTAGCCATTAG
>NW_008328749.1:1835280-1840385 GCF_000622305.1 Nannospalax galili
GATATCTGTACATTTTAGAGAGAAGTATCAGTTCTTCCTATAAGGTATATAAATGCTCACAGAGAAAATATATTTGGTGTATACATTATCAGGGGGATACTTGTATATCTCTTTAGTTTTGAATTTCTGTAAAAATAAAAAAGTATGTATTCAACGTATGATTAAATATTCCATGAATGAAAATAAATTCATGAGTAAGTCTTCCGGTGAATGAAAGCATCTTACCTCTTCAGAAGAATCAGCTCTCTTTGAAAAGGTAAAAGAGAATAAGAAAGTAGTTAAAGTCTTACATTTATTATTCAAGACTCTGTAAAACATTCTGTTTGCCACAATACATTTTAAAAGAATAAAAGAAAAGCCTTGGATAGATGTTATGCCAAAATTGCTTTGTTTGGTTACTGACACTATTAATATAAACACAAAATAGGCATTTTCTGTAATTAACTCCCTACATTTGAATCACGAACTCCTTTTGGTTCATATTTTTAAAATATGTGAATGGAGAAAATTTTTTCTCCTAATAGATGAGAGGATGAAAATTGAAGGTAAATTATTGGATTTGTTGTTCATATGAATATGTTTTCAGTCCCTCAATTGTTCCTTGTATTGGAATACTTTATTGGCTAACAGTTTACCATTATCATTTCCTCCATCTATCTTAGGGTTAATTTTTTCCTCTTCTATACTTGTGTAATGAAATGTGATAAACAGTAGTGTCTTCGAAATCTGCTGTCTAAAGTATCCATTGTATTTAGTGTGTTGGTTGAAATATTATTTTAGACAATATCCTCAGTAATTAGCTATAAAGAATTAAAGTTAAAAGAGTGTGTGTGTGTGTGTGTGTGTGTGTGTGTGTGTGTGTGTGTGTGTGTGATAAGTCGATATCCAGATGAAGGGCTTTTCCAAATCACATAAAAAATGCATGAAAATAGCAGCTGGGCAAGTCCACTTTTGGTAGCTCTACAGGTTAACACTTACAGAATAGCAGCTTTATTTTAGAAACACTGAAATGAGTGCTATTTGAACAACTACATTATGTGAGAAATGACTTGAACATTCCTTTTATTGACACTAAAATATTTTGGCTCCATTATAATGAACTTCAATCTTTCCTAAGACTTTTAAGCTCTTATGTGTTTAAATTTTACCAGTTGTCAGTTTTACTTATGTATGGCATCACTTAAAAATTTTTACTTAAAACTAATCATATGTAAGTGCCTGGGACATAGAAAAGACTATGTGTGCTTGATGAATTTCTGAAAGTTAATTAAAGAACTATGAACATATGAAAGCATTAAAAGTTATAGTCACATTTACATAAATGCGAATGTAGAGACCAATCATAAAGAATAAAAGGAATATCTGTGCAATGACCGAGAATGCATTTTTCACAAATTCCTATGCTGTACTTACAGTCAGGGAAACCATGAGAGCCACAACAAAGGCAAAGATAAGGAGCTTCATGTTGGTGGAGTCCTAGGAAAGCACGGGTGAAAATTCAGTAACTGTTCATTCCTGCATCCCTGCAGAAAGTATCTATTGACAAGGTGGCCCCAAAGCATAGTTTCAAAGTCAATAAAGAACATTGCACAAAATCATCGAACTTAGAGATTACTTGAGGATATTGCTGAGTTAAAAGGAGCATGCTCATGAAATATTGAATTGCTATAAAAGTGGAGAAATGAAGACTGTAAATAGACAAGGCGACGGAGAGAACTGAAGTCAGGAAGAAAGGAGAGTTTGAGTATTATGCCAAGTTCAGATGGTCCAATATGTAAAGAGGAAATTGTGCAATAGGGTCACCACTAGGGTGACTGTGAGGTTCTAGCTGCACAAACAGTGCCATTAGGGATGCTTATAGAGCCACACTTCAAGAAATGTTTTAAAAGCAGAGTGACAAATCATAAGCTTCTTGCTTTATAATAAAGCTAATGTGAATGAGCCAGATATTTATCTTGAAAACTAGAGCATTAATGATACAGTAGAGAGAAAAGTCAAATTTATAGGAAATAATAGGAAAAATCTCTGTAGCTAACTAATTTGAGGAATGTAGCTTTATTTAGTATTCACTGTAAATAGAGAGGCAAGCAAAGATTAAAAAGAAGCATTTTTCTAGTAACATAAATAGATGATTGGTATAGGATTATATGGATTTAATATATAAAAATATATGTGTGTGGGTATTGATTGATAACGTTATATATATTCCTATTTAGGTGGTTTGAGAAAACATTTCCAAAGTAACAAAATGATTAAAAATTTGAAAATCCAAGTACTTTCTTTGCCAAAAAACTGTAAATCAATTGAAATAAGATAAAAACGAATAGGTAATACAGTGAAATCAAACCAATATGCCATGCTAATTAAATGGCATCACATATTTTCTTAATATTAGGACAATGAAAATTTGTTGAACATGTTTTTACTAATGTCTAACATGAATTTGAAAAAATTACCCAAGCCCTTGATACAGTGCATCTAATTACAAGATAAGAACTTATGATATTTCCCTATGAACTTTGAATTTCACATTTAAAGTCAAAGATCACTATTGAGACAGTGAATTTCAGATGTCTAATTAAGAAAATATGAAAGCTCTGGAAATTCCTACTAAACATAGAAGAAAGAGCATGCTCTTTCATAATCGGTATCATCGATGTTCATTGATTACTGAGGTCAGCTCAGAGGAACTGAAATGCTGAACTCAGCTTTAGTCTTTAACATAGGGCTATTACATCTTAAAATTATTTCTTACTGAAATTATCAATAGACACCATGCATTTTCATAAATGATCAACTAGATTATGTCAAGCAAAATAGTCAACTGAAAAACCACAATATATTGCACATAAATATGTTATTTTTACCCAAGATGAGCTGGAAGTGTCAGAGCAACTAAGCTGAAGCCTTCAGAGACGATGCACTCCTCCAAAGGCCTGGAGCCTTTAAACACATGGAAACACCACCTTTGTTTTTCTAAATTGTGCCAATCATGATGTCATATTAAGGAAACTGAAAATAACACAGAATCAATTTACAAAATTGATTTTATAATAGATGCTTATGAAGACCACACAACTATGATAAATGAACAGATGCATCATGTTATTTATTTGATAATCTAGACTGTTAAAAGAAGACAATGGGAACCACAAGTTGAAAATCAAGTGAAGGAATGATTAAAGCAATAACAACTTCCTATAAAACACTGCTCATTCTCAACAAACATATATAAAGAAAGGCATACCTATACTAAACATTTTATTGTCATCTTAAAAGTTTTTTTACCTATCTTGTAACAATGCTAATTGTGAAAAAACTGATCGCTTTAATTTTAAATATGTTTCCTAAAGATTATTATTTGAATAGTATTTTTGCCTCGTTGCATTCATTTTAGAATATTTTGTCATGAGGTAGATGCAAACAGAACAACAACATAACGGAATCTTAAAAATATGTCATTAGACATGATTCCATAAGTAGAAGTCACAGCTTAACTTTACATAAAAGGAAGTTAAAGAAATGTCATTAATCTATGTAATATCAGAACAGACCCAGAGAAAATATGGTCATTTTCTGAATAATACACAATAAACAATGAACATGTTCTTAAACTATGTTGGGATGAATTTGAGTAAAATTAGTCTTATTTTTTTCTATATGTAACCTAATAAGAACTTTCATCTCATATGCAAACCCAAACCAATTTTTAATATATTCCCAATGCAAAAATTGTGTAGATTCAGAAATGACTGACAATATGCCTTATTTTTAAAACCAAATTTGCTTTAGTTATTTTGAATGTTTCAAATGATTTTTCCTTCTCTATTTTGCTTCTTCTCTCATTTTTTTTCACTAATTAATCTGATCAACATGATTAGCTAGAGAATAAGCAAACTAATGTTTCAAGGCATTACTAAACAATAACATCCTACAACATTTGAAGCAGAGGTTAATGCATATTTGAAAATTATAATTAACTTAAGTTGTTTAGTTTGGAAAACAAAAATGTAGACATCAGTATACTGTCTTCCTGTTTCAATAAGTTAGGAAAAGCAGGGATTAGATATGACAGTAGGGACCTGAAGTTGTAGCCAATAAATACAGAAATAATCTCCTTTGATATAATCTTATGCTCTGGGGCACTAGAAGCTATTTTGGAATTTTGGTAGACTAGAACATGCTTGATACTTTAGGGTGAAGTAAAACAAGTATGTTATTGTCTGTAAGCAACACCATGGACTTTAAAAATATCATAGTAGTTGTTTACAAAGGAAACATCAATAGAAGTCTATGAATATATCACTGCTGTGACATTGCAATAGTGCATTAGGGATGCAACCCAAGAATAGACAATTACAGTGATATTTCCAGTGGATTCTCTTCCTTCTCCTTTATGTCCTTATTTTATAAGTAATAAAATATTGTACAGTTTATGACAAAAAATCCATTATGTAATTTTTTACTTAAAAATACTAAAGTTACCTTTTTTTAAAAAATTTATTATTTTTATTTTATGTGTATGTGTGTATTACCTGCATGTAAGTAACCCATGTTGTGCAATGCCCGCAGAGGTCAGAAGAGGCTGTTGGATCCCCTGGGACTGGAGTTACAGACAGTTGTTAGTTGCCCTGTGGGTTCTGTGATTCGAACCCGGGTCTTCTGCATAAACAACCAGTGTTCTTAACCACTGAGCTATCTCTCCAGCCCCTAAAGTTATCTTTTAAAAATATATTTTTGTCAATTTGAGAATTTTATACAATGTATTTTGATCATATTCCCCCCCTACTTAACCTCCTAACTCTTCCTAAGTTCATACTAACCACTCTACACTTTCCCAACTTAGATTCCCCTCTTTTTAAATAGCCTGCTGAGAAAAATGCTGATGGTATACTCCTAGGTGAGGGGTCATCCACTGGAGTGTAGTTTGCCTACCTAAGAGAAAAAGCCATCAACCATCCATAGCGCTTTAGTTAGGGGTGGGGACTCATAAGTCCCTCTCACCTCATGCTAGAATTTCTTTTTTTTTTTTTTTTTTTTTTTTTTTTTTTTTGTCTTTTTGAGGCAGGGTCTCCCTGTAGCCCTAGCTGGCCTGGATTCACTAC
>NW_008328749.1:1845902-1858325 GCF_000622305.1 Nannospalax galili
AGGCAAGTAATCTACCGTTGAGCTACACTCCAGCCTTAATAACTACTTACTAAGCCATTCTCTTCTTTCTTTTCTTTTTCCTTTTTTTAAAAAATTTATTATTTTTATTTTATGTGTATGTGTGTATTACCTGCATGTAAGTAAGTGCACCTGTGTCGTGGAATGCCCTCGGAGGTCAGAAGAGGCTGTTGGATCCCCTGGGACTGGAGTTACAGACAGTTGTTAGTTGCCCTGTGGGTTCTGTGATTCGAACCCGGGTCTTCTGCATAAACAACCCGTGGAATGCCCTCGGAGGTCAGAAGAGGCTGTTGGATCCCCTGGGACTGGAGTTACAGACAGTTGTTAGTTGCCCTGTGGGTTCTGTGATTCGAACCCGGGTCTTCTGCATAAACAACCAGTGTTCTTAACCACTGAGCTATCTCTCCAGCCCCTAAAGTTATCTTTTAAAAATATATTTTTGTCAATTTGAGAATTTTATACAATGTATTTTGATCATATTCCCCCCCTACTTAACCTCCTAACTCTTCCTAAGTTCATACTAACCACTCTACACTTTCCCAACTTAGATTCCCCTCTTTTTAAATAGCCTGCTGAGAAAAATGCTGATGGTATACTCCTAGGTGAGGGGTCATCCACTGGAGTGTAGTTTGCCTACCTAAGAGAAAAAGCCATCAACCATCCATAGCGCTTTAGTTAGGGGTGGGGACTCATAAGTCCCTCTCACCTCATGCTAGAATTTCTTTTTTTTTTTTTTTTTTTTTTTTTTTTTCATTGTCTTTTTGAGGCAGGGTCTCCCTGTAGCCCTAGCTGGCCAGACCAAGCTGGCCTTGAACTCTACAGAGATCCGTCTGTTTCTGACTCCCAAGTGCTGGGATAATGGCATGTGCCACCACGCCAGGCCCATCTAGAATTTTAGCTGGTTTTGATTTTGTACAGACCTTGTGTAGGCCACCATTGCTGCTGTGAGTTCATGAGTTTGATGGTTCTCACTGTTTCACTCTGGTACTTCCAAAAGTCTGGTTCTTACAATTTTTTGCCCCCTCTTCTGTGGTCCCTGAGCCTGGCATATCACTTATTCTCTGTGCTTTGGTCAGTTGTTTCTATTTTGTGGGCTGTGGGTAGCCAATGGAAACTCTCTGCCACAGTTGCTGCCTTCCCACAGGGTCCAGAGCAGCTGGTTGCTGTATCACCCCAAACTCTATTCAGAACTCTCAAACTTTGCCTTTACACCTTTGGGGCATTGATAGTGGTCCTGGCAGCAGTCACTGTAGACCCCCTCTATGAAATTCCTACAGGTGCACCTTTGGTAGATTTCCTGGTTAGGCCTCTTTTAGCCCAGTTTTGCCTAGTAAAACATTGTTGCAGTGGCTGCAGCTGCATTGGTTATAGTTGGGGCAGCCAGTCCAGTCCAATGATGGAGAAAGTTGGTGAGTCCAATGGTAGAAGGCATTTGTTGCAGTATTGATCAAGTCAGTTTTGGGACTGGAGAAGTAACAGGTAGAGTAATAAGATACCTTTTTTGCCTCTAATGTCCAGAATGTAATCAGCCACTCACTCTAAAATGGTTTCTCTTCTGCCATCTTACTCAGAAGTCCCTAAAAAATATTTCTGTCTGATTTCCTTGAGGAATTGAAAAGCAAGGACCAGGAAGCAAATATCTCTGAAGAATGGGAAGGTGAGAGAAATCACATGTGACTCAGTACTTTACAGAAGATTGAGGGGACAAGTGTCAAATGGACACATTTTTTATCTAAAAGAGGCAGATTGTTTCTTTTTTTGTTCTATTTCTTTTTTTATTGAATTTTTGTGTATTTCATACAGAACATGTTAAAGAATCTTATATCCCCATCCCCACTGGCATGTTCCCATAGTTTCTCTCCACTGGAGCTCATATACTCTGTCATCCCTTTTAAGGCCCACTGGGTTGTCAGTGTTCCAAGTGATTCCCTAGTGCAAGTTCTTCCACTGAATCCAGTCAGCCTATCTAGAGTCCCTTGTTTTAGGAAGATCAGCTCTTCTTCATCTAGCAGCATTCAGTTGCCAGCATTCCTTCAGATAAGATTGAGTTCTGCTGTTCATTTTCCCAGTTCTATGCTGGGTTATTGTCTGCCTGAGTTTGCATGGGACTTGTGTATGCTAACAGAAAAGGTCACAAATAGCCAAAGTGTAGAGACCAAGAGTCTGCTGAATGATGGTCCTTGGACAGGACCCCTTTATTAAACTTCACTCAACCAAGGCTCAAGGACCACCACGGAAGAGGAGGCAGAAAGATTGTAAGTGCCAGGGAGGAGGTGCATGACCATATGGAAACAGAGTCCTACAAGCTCCTGGGAACCTGCTCATATGATTCCATTGCAAGAGGAAGATTGTTTCTTAAAAGTGTCTACTAGGTGTATGGGTTAGAAGTTTTATAAAATCATAGCAGCATGAATGGTTTATTGGAGGGAAAAGATAGTAGAAATATCAACAAATTAAAGGAAATTATTTTATAAGCAATGTTGTTCTCTATATTTAGAAAACATAAAGTGATTTATATTTGACAGATTTGAATTTCCTTGGCAGAGACCCAGAAATTTTAAGAATTTCCTCAATTAAAAGTTTAGCAAATAATTTACTCAAAGTCAGAAGTTCATTCAATTTAATTCAGTTATTACAAGTATTTACTGAATAGCAAATATGAAGTTGTAAGATATAATAATATAAAAAGTAAAGATATATGAAAAATCTCAGCATTTCTGTAATGTCAATGTAAGGCGTTGTCATTGTTACTTCAAAGTTTGTCTTCTGCCTTCTTTCGTTTTAAACATAAAATTTATTTATCTTTCTGTGTGTGTGTTTAAGCATGTGTACACATATGTGTGTGCTGCATATGTGTATGCTGTTGTTGGCAGAGGCCAGAAGAGGTCTTTAAATCCCCTGGAGCTGGAGTTTGAGGCAGTTATGCGTTGTCTGATACAGGTATTGGAAATCAAAATCACATCCTCTGGAAGAGCAGCAAGTACACTTAAATGTTGAGCCATCTTTCTAGCCCCTGTCATCTTTCTTAAATTAAAAATCAAACCACGTGCTTCTTTTAGAATGCCCACCATCATCCAAAGGTAGAATTTAACCCACATTCTCTGAAGGTCTATGAACTCATTTTTATTTATGTGAGTTAATTTTTATCTACTGCTTGCTCTCTCTATGTAGTCTGGTGTACTGGAAGCTCCCCAAGCTGCAGCACATATATTCTATGTATTTCTACCTTGCATTTTTCTTGTTTTCATTTGAAATTCAACTTTTCAATGTCATTCACTTCCTAAATACACTTTTTTTCCTAGATTTACTAATGTTAGTATACATATCCATGAAGGATGAGAATTCCATCTTCCCAGGTCTTGTTTATAATATTTTAAAATAAGGAAGGCAAAATGTCAATTATATCCTTAAGAATTTAACCCGAGAAAAGTTATGGTGAGACTAACTGTGACTGGGGGAGTGGTACGTGGAAGTGTTGTAGTTTACATCGGGTGTGGTGGCACATGCCTTTAATCCCAGCACTCCAGAGGCAGAGGCAAGTGGATCTCTCTGAGTTCAAGGCCAGCCTGATCTACATAGTGAGTTCCAGAACAGCTGGGGTTACAGGGAGACCCTGTCTCAAAAAGACCAAAAAAAAGAAAAAATTCTGTACTATTTTCTTGTCATCGTATAAGTGGCAGGTCAGAAGACAATTCAAGAAAGCACTTCTGTCCCACAGCATTCTCCCCTTGTACTATTTTCTTGTCATCGTATAAGTGGCGGGTCAGAAGACAATTCAAGAAAGCACTTCTGTCCCACAGCATTCTCCCCTTTCCCTGCCTGGCTGAGCCCTGCTTCAGCACAGGATCCCCCAGCACTCTCCTTTTGCTTCATATTCCAGGTCTGTGGCCCAGCAGTGCCCCTCTCTGCAGCATGCAGTGAAGTGGAAGTGAATATTCACCTTTAGTTTTGATGTCATTTCTCAGAAAGAGAAACCCTAGCATTAGAATTAAGGTCAGTATAAATTTTGATCTTAAAATTGTGATGTGATTTTTAATTGTCAGTGTTTTCATCCTTCATACATCTGATAGTTTTCCAAGTAAAGGTGAACGAGCTTTCTTTACAAATATGATTAAGATGACAAACAATTATAATTTGGGATATAAATAATAATAATTGGCCTTAAAGCATAGGAATAATCATTTACTGCAAATGTTTTTTCATAAGTTATTTGCAAATATTTTTATTAAAATGATTTACTTGATGTTTCTTCTTGAAGTTTTCTTTGCCCATGCTCATACTGGTAAACACAAATCCTTTTAAATGTCATTATATCAAAGAGACTGTTCTTTACCACTCTGCATAAAATTGCCTCCAGCCCTGTCTTGTCACTATAAATCCTGTGTTTACTTTAGTGCACCTACTGCTGCCAAAGATATTAGTACTTTTTGTCCATTTCCTGCCTGCATTTCTAAACTACAGGATGAATGCAAGAAAGTGAGGCTTGCTGTTTTGTCTCTATTATTTCTACAGCAGCTGGAAGAATGTTTGACAGTGACTGCCATTCAGTAAATATTGTTGAATCAAGGTCATTATAGACAGTATTGCATTCATTTTTTGGTTGTATTATATCCTGTGGGACTGAGGCAGGAAATATGAGGGTAATGGGGGGAAGTGTCTAGTATGTGTGCTGTGGCAAATAAAACTAGAAGCATATAAAATGTGGGAATACATAGTCTAAACAAGATAGCTGAATTTGAGTACCATGTATTTATGACACAAGAAATATAATAGACTAAATTGGAATTAGCTGTCTTAAAGGATGTCTATTATAAAATTAATCACTGACATCCATATAAAGCAAAGATGCTTGGATAAAGAAATGATGTCAATTCTGCATGTTAATATGAAAAATAAAAAGATAATACCCATAAATGTACTAGAAATTTATTAGAATTTTAAGGACTGGAAGATAGGGAGAAAGACTTCAGAATGCTATTCTCTGGGTATGACATGCCATAGCAACATGGTCTAACAACAGTTAGAGTTGCCTATAGTAGACACATACAAGGCTGGACCTTTTGTCAGTCAAACATGGGTTGGGTGGGACTAGCAGGGCCATATCCAACCTTGATGAACTATTGGCTCCTGGTGGATTTTTGTGGAGGGGCAGTTACTGTCTTTACTTGTGTACTCACCAGGCTCTAATGGATAATTCAAGCATACAGACACATAGATGGGCTTGATTAAACTCAGTGGGTCACAACATAAACAGGAAGAAACGAATGTGAGAAAGGGCCTTATATAGAGGAGGTGGGGTTGATTACTGGGAGAGAAGCAGGAGAGTGTGTAAAGGAGAGTTATCCTAAGGCATTACATACATAAATGAAATTGTCTAAGAAGAAAATAAAAGTTATATTATAAAAGAATACTATAAAAACAGTATTATACCCAGCAAAGCTATCTTCAGAAATGTATAACAAAGTCTTTTTTTTTCCAGGCCAGCTGGGGCTATAGGGAGATCCTGTCTCAAAAAGACCAAAGTCTTTCTAAGATAAAGCCCCTGATAATTCACCATCACTTGGTTCTACCAGAATGATGTGTTATTAAGAATGGGCATTTAGTATACATCTTTGTTGAGAGCCTCAGATGAAATTTTGGGATATGTGCTATTGCAAATTTTTTAAAAAATGACCAAAATGAAAGTTTGTGTAAATAAATCAAGCAATCTTTTAAGTTTGAGAAACATTTGTTTGGTAGATGATAACTGTGACAGCCTAGAATTAGTTGACTTCAAGAAACTATCATGGAAAACTGCTTCAGTGTTACCCATTCTTTCAAGTAATATTCTCATATATTTTTCCCAGTTAGGTATCTTCAGGTACATCTAATGCCTAGACTATCATGTTAAGAATCTTCCATGTATTTAATAGCTGTATCATACTTTCCAAACTTGCTGAAATAGCATCCTGAGGTTTCATTTTTCACTGCAATTTATTTACCTATGATGTGTCAAATTGGTTTTTGTGAAGTATAACATTGGATAAACCATATGATAAATGCCATGCTGTTTGGAATGATTCCATAAACAGAGTATGTTTAAATCCAAGTTTTTTTTTAAAGAAATGTTAATAAGGAATGCACTAGTTTTCTCTCTACCCCTTGTTCCACTATCTTCCATGAGTCTTAGGTGTAGAGGTTCTACTGTAGATATGTCATCTAGGACTGGCCATCTCTCAGACATTTTGTTCTCTGTATCTGACCAGTTGTGGGGTTCTACAGCAGCCTCCATCTGTTTCAAAAAGAAGATTCTTTTATGAATGGTGTACAGTATGCTTGTCTGTAAATATAATAATCCATATTTATCATGTGGTAAGAAATTTCATTTGTCTAGAGATATGACAGAAATAGGGCCCAGAGTGGAGCAAGGGAAGTGGGTGCTGTGTTGACCCTAGTCTGGGAACTATTGGAGAGTGATCACTACTGGGTGAGGGAGAATAGACCTTTCCAACAATCTCTAGGTAGGCTGACTAGACTCCAGTGGATGGATTTTCACTGAAGGACATTTGGGTCCAAATGCTTGGCTGGATAGGACTTAACATGCATAGCAGAATGCATGGGATCTTGTTGGGGGGTGGTTGGGAGCATGGATGGGGGAGGAAGTCTAAATTTGATTAAGAAGGGCTATATAAAATAAACAAAAGCTCAGTAAGAAACATAAAAATGAAATGTTTATAAGATGAATTTGCATGACATATTCTAACAGCCTCATTAAAAATGGTATTCTCTGAGTAATATACAGTAAAATATGACTATTTGTTAAATGAATTGATTCAAACTAAATTCTATAAAATCACTCTTCTCATGCAATCTTAATAACTTGGATATATAGCTTCTGTTATGCAAAGCCAATCTCTATTATATTCTTTTTAATTTTTTTTTGAGACAGGATCTCCCTATAGCTCCAGCTGGCCTGGGACTTGCTATGTAGACCAGGTTGGTTTGGATTTCATATATATGACCAAAATATATTATATGAAATTCTCAAAAGTTCACTAAAATTTTGTAATAGAAAAAAAATTAAATTTGTTCTTTGTTTGTCTGAGTTTGCATGGCACTTGTATATGCTTAAAACATCACTATAGAATCATATGAGCAGGGTCCCAGGAACTTGTAGGACTCTGTTTCCATATGGTTATGCATCTCCTCTCTGGCTCTTACAATCTTTCCTCCCTCTCTTCTGTAATGGTTCTTGAACCCTGGGTTAGTGAAGTTTAATATAGGTGTCCTGTCAAAAGACCAGCATTATGCCCACTATTAATCTCTACGTTTTGGCCATTTGTGACATTTTGTGTTCCTGGCCCTCTGTTGCATGAGGGAACTTCATTAATGAGAATTGAGAAATTCATTAGTGTCCTCTTCTTTACCCCTGTTCTATGTGCCATGTGCCTTAGGTATAAAGATTGCATTGTAGATGTGTCGCTTAGGCATGGGTAATTCATAGCAATGTCTGTGTTATCAGTTGTGGTACTTGGCAATAGTCTCCAACTGTTGCAAAATAAGCATATTTGATGACTGTTGACTGGGAAATTTGTCTGTAAATATAGGGATACATATTTTGCCCATAGCAAAAAATCACTTAAGTCACTTTAGTCTCTAAGATCTATGACCAGTCCAATATTTGGTTATTTTTACAGTACCACACTTGGGTTTCCTCCCATTGAGTGGACTTTTAGTTCAACTAGGTAGCTGTTGATTGCCCTCAAGATAAAAGTGCTGCTACTGCACCAATGTCATATGCTGTGCTGGCCATTGATGTGGTTATTTGGTCTTGAAGTTGGTGTTGGATCGTTGATTGATATTTTTCCTTGGCACCATCATAGTGCTCTCCAAAGCTATAAGAGATAGCCTTCAGGGGAAGTGGTTTCAGGTAAGTTGCAGCTCTATTGCTCCAAATCCTGAGTCTGAAGTATGTTGCCTTCAGCAGTAGGGTCTTACCTTCAAGTTCTGGGAGGCCATCAAAGGCTGTGGCAATAGCCTGTGTCATTTTGGAATTCTCTTGGACTACCCTGGCCAACAGCTCAAAGGAAGGTTTCTCCTGTCTAGTACTGTTTCTTATTATGTAGCTTTTAACTATACACACAGGCACATATAGAGTTATTGTATGTGTAATAAGTCATTAGGTTTTTGGACTAACATGAGTCCCTCGGCTTTTTCAAACTAGCTAGAAATTATTTATCTCTGTCCTCTCTTTCCCTGTCTAACCCTTCTGCAGTGGTTTCCCCACTTAAAGTGTCCCATTTTCCCCATTTCTCCCTTGATAATACCAATCTCCTATGTTCCCACCTCTCTTGAGCTCCTTCTTTGCCTTTATCGCCAAGGTTCCATGTATAACCCTCTCTCTTCCTCCCCATTTAATAGCCCAATTTTATCCATTTCTCCCTTAGTCACACCTGTCTTCTACTCTTCTTCTCTCTCAGGTTCTTTCTTTCCCTTTACCTCCCTGGTTAACTGGGGAAATGAACAGCAGACTCTAGTATTAGTTGAAGAAACATTGGCAACTGATTACTGCTAGATGAGGAAGAGCTGATTGTCCTGAAACAAGAGACTCTAGATAGGCAGACTAGACCTCAGTAGATGGACTTGCACTGGGGAACTTCTGGGGATACTGACCTGACACAGTGGGCCTTAACACGGATGACAGAGTATATGGGTTCCAGTGTGTGTGGGGGGGTATGGGAGGGTGCCAGTGGGGATGGAAGGGAATAAACATGACTAAGATTGTTTGATATATTCTGTATGAAATACCCAAAGATTCAATAAAACTAACTAAAACTAACTAATTAATAAACTTGTTCTTTGACAATAAGTCTATTTAATAATACTCTTTCTGTACCCTGTCTCATCTTACTCTCAGCACTGTCCACCAATCCCCACCCCTTCCCTACTAATCTTTTTCCACATTCCTATCTTTTTTATTTGTTTATGATTCACTGAGTTTTGTCAGTGTGTACATGAATTTGGAGTTGTCCATTGGAGCATGATGGGCTTACCAGTGGGCACACTACCGAAAACAACCACTTCAGAAATATTTGCATTAGCAAGCTGATGCATTTGAAAACTTGAACTTCTGAGCTTATTTGAAATTATTCTTTTGAAATACTGTGAAATTCCATCCCATTTTAAGGGATTTGTTTTTTGCCTTCAGTTATCTAACTTCATATGGTTTATATTTTTTATTTAAATGTGTTTTGTCAACTCTTTTACCTGCATATGGAACTAAAATATTATGTGTATGTGAACAAATTAGACTACAGTACTTGGTTGTGTGTAAACAGGACGTAGGACAAACTTGTATGCTGTCCCTTAGGAGCTGGCTACTTTATATTTTGAGATGTGGTCTCTCCCTGGAGGAGGCTTGCCATTGTTGGATTAGGATAGAAGGCCAGTGAGCCTCAGGAATTCTCTTGTCTCTGCCTCTCTAGCTTTAGTACTACAAGTGCAAGCTGCTGTTCTGCCTTTTTACAAGTGTGCTGGATATCAACTCAGGTTCTCATGCTGTGTTGCAAGCATTTCACTGACTGGGTGTTCCCCCCAGGCCCTAAATTGTCAATTTTAACAATGAAATCCTACTTTAGTTACTTTGAAATGTCAAATGATGTCTTCCTTCTTTCCCTTCTAATTTTTCATCTTATTTCTTTTCAATTTCACTTAACTGATATAATTCCTTTTCTAATAAATTGATGATGATTGTGGCTTAAGGAGAAGTAACTAACCTAAGGCACCAAACCCACTGCCAAGCAACAGCAACCTACCAGAGAAAAATTGTTAATTATAATGTGTACTTAAACACTGTAGTTACTGTAGGTATGTCTGAATGAAAGTACACAGTTGTATTTTCACAGAAAATGGAATAAAATTGGAAATGAATAGATATAAAGCATGTGGAAATAACATGAGCCTAGACATTCATAAAAGGCAAATGTAACTATCCTTTATTCAAAGATATCCTTCTTTGTACAATATGCATCAAATTCTGTCTCTTTTTCTTTATTTTTTAGAAGCATTTCATTACAGCTTTAACATACTCCATAACAATTTCCAGAGCAAAGACACATCTCTTTCAAAAGTGGATATAAAACCTTTAGGTTCACAGATGAATTAATACAGTTATACAATATTGAACTCATTATAAACCCTGTAAGACATAAAATTGAATGAGTTTTTAACTTTAAAAAAGATCTCCATTTCATTTTAAAATTTAGTGTTTCTTACAGAAAGACTCATTGTTTTTACTGATAACACTTAGATGTTGGCACATGCATCTCTAATCTGTACATATCTGATTATTACTCATCATGGTCAGTTGCACTCAAATCCTTGCCACCTGTGTATGGATATAAAGTCATTGGGTGGATTTCAATGGCAATGTTTATCACCTCTACTAATTAACATGATGTAAACTTTTATGCTTCATCCTCAAATATAACTAATTTTTAACTTGATTTTTTGTGTGTATATCACACAGAACATCCCAAACAATCTTATTCATCTATATACCAACTTCCCAGATGGCAACCTCCCATAGCCCCTGCCCCCCAACTAGAGCACTTATATTCTGCCATCCCTGCTAATGTCCGGTATGTTGTTGGCACCACCAGCCATTCCCTAGTACTTGTCCATCTGGCGAATCTACTCAGCCTATCTAGAGGTCATTGTTTTAGGAAGATCAGCTGTTCCCCATCTAGCAGCAATCAGTTGTCAATATTCCTTTAGATAAGATTGGGGTCTGATGTTCATTTTCCCAGTTTTATGTTGAGTTACTATCTGGGAGTCTCTTGGGCCACCCTGGCTAACAACTCAAAAGAAGATATCTCCTATTTGGCATTGTTGCTTGTTATGTAGCCTTTGCCTATACATATGGACTCTTAAAAAATTATATTGTTTTTTTTCCTTTGGTTATACTTTCCTTTTGGGTGTTTTAGGCCATGCAGTTGGCCCAGATAAGCAATTTATTTTTACTCTTAAGGCCGTTTGAAGATCTGTTCCTCAGAGGTCACATGGCTTGGGAGGAGCCCCTGGCTCCTTTCTTTTACCATTTACATCTATGTGAAGATAAGGCAAAGGTCCTGCTTGACGATGGCTGGCTTCGCTTCCTCTGTGGTGATCTTCCTCTTTGTAGACTAGACACTGGTTCAAGTCCATCTGGTGGTGTCTCCACAGTCTCCTTGATCAAGGGAACAGGTGACACACCGCAGTTACAGGACATTACAGGACATTTTGTAAGATGCTCATAGTCCCATGGAACCAGTCGACCTAGGAGGGCAAGGAGAATAAAACTGTCCTTTATGTCTCCCTGAACAAAATAGCACAGGCCTCAAAGTATGTCTGTTAAACATCCAAGAAGGTTAGCTCCATCATGCTGGTACTTTTAATTATCATGTGCCATGTAGGTAAAGCTTTGGCAAAGACCAATTGTTCTCAGATAAACCTTGCCTAGACATATATTTCTTGATCTGGTATGTATAATTTGTCAGTAGGTTGTTGTACTAATATAGTTCCCTCTGGTTTTTAAAACTAGCTAGGCATTATTTATCTCTTGCATTGTCTAACACTTACATCATGGTTTCCCCAATTAATATAAGTATGCCCTATGCCCCCCCTTTCTCCCTTAATAATATCCTTCTCCTATAAATCTGCTTCTCTTGAGCTTCTTTTTCCCTTTATCCCCCAGGTTCCTTGTATACCCGTCCCTCCCCCTCACTTAAACTAGCCCAATTTTTATCCATATCTCCCTTAGTAATGCCTGTTTCCTACTGTTCTTTTCTTTCAGATCCTTTCTTTTCCTTTACCTCCCTGGTTCCTTAACATTATGCTGGTTCTTGTAGTTATTGTCTGGATACATACTCATGTACTAGGATTTGGTGCTAAGAACCACATATGAGAGAGAACACACATCGTTTTTTTTTTTTTTCTGAGTCTGTGTGACTTTATGTAGTATAAAGTTTCTAGTTCCATCCATTTACCTGCAAATTTCATGATTTCATCTTTCTTTACTGCTGACTAAAACTCCATCGTATAAATGAACCACATTTTCATTATCCACTCGTCAATTGAGGGACACTTAGGTTGCTTCCATCTCTTAGCTATTGTGAAAAAAGCAGCAACAAGCATGGATGTACAAGTATCTCTGCAATAGGATGAGTTCCTTGGGTATATGCCAAGGAGTGATATAATTGGGTCAAATGGTAGGTTCATTTGTAGTTTTTTAGGAGTTCTCCACACTGCTTTCCGTAGGGTTTGAACAATTTTGCAGCTCCACCAGCAGTGGATGACCCACATCCTCTACAACATTTGGTATCATTTGTTCTCTTAATCTTAGCTAGTCTGACTGGAGTAAGATGAAATCTTAAAGTGGTTTTAATT
>NW_008328749.1:1858403-1859711 GCF_000622305.1 Nannospalax galili
ACTCTCTGTTCAGCTTCTTAGCCCATCTTTTAATTGGGTTACTTCTTTTCGTGATTCTCTGTTGAGCTCGCTATATATTCTGGATGTTAAACCTCTGTCAGATATGTTGCTGGTGAAGATTTTCTCCCATTCTGTTGGTTTTCTCTCCACTTCCTTGATTGCCTCCTTTGATGTACAGAAGTTTTTTAGTTTAATGGGGTCCCATTTGTTGATTCTTGACCTCGTTTCCTGACCAGTTGATGTCTGGTTTAGGAAGTCCTTTCCTACCTACATCTTTTAGGGTTTTGCCAATGTTTTCTTCTAACAGTTTCAGAGTTTCAGGCTTTACCTTGAGGTCTTTGATCCATTTGGAATTGACTTTTGTGCAAGGGGTTTAGTTTCATTCTTCTACAGGTGGAGATCCAGTCTTGCCAGCACCATTTGCTGAACATGCTGCTGTCTTTCCTCCAGTGAATGTTTTGGCCCCTTTGTCACACATCAGGTGGCTGAAATTGCATGGACTCATATTTGGGTGTTCAATTTCCATGGTTCCATTTATCTATGAGTCTAATTTTGTGCTAGTTCCATGTTGTTTTTATGACTATAGCTCTGTAATGCAGTTTAAAATCTTATTTAGTAATATCCCGGCATTGCTCTTAGTGCTCAGGGTTGCTTTGGCTATCTGAGGTCTTTTGTGTTCCTTATAAATCTTAGTATGGTGTTTTCCAATTCTGTGAAAAATGTCATGGGGATTTTGACTGGAATTCCATTGAATGGTCTTTGGTAGGATGGTCATTTTCACAATATTCATTCTTCCCAATCCTTGAGCATGGGAGGTCCTTCCATCTTCTGATGCCTTCCTCAATCTCTTTCTTTAAAGATTTAAAATTTTCATTGTAGAGATGTTTAATGTCTTTGGTCAGGTTTATTCTGAGATATTTTATTTTTTTTTGCAGCTATTGTGAAGGGGAGTGTTTCCATGTCCTCTTTCTTTGATTGCTTGTTATTGGTATATAGAAAGGCTACAGACTTTTGTAGATTAATTTTGTTACCTGCCACTTTTCTGAATGTGTTAATAATTTCCAGGACTTTGATGGTGGAATTTTGGCATCTCTTTTCTATAATAGCATATAATCTGCAAAAAGGGATAACTTGATCTCTTCCTTTCCAATTATTACTCCTTTAATTTCCTTCTCTTGTCTTAGTGCTCTTGCAAGAGTTTCAAGCACTATGTTAAAGAAGAATGGAGATAGTGGACAGCCTTGTCTGGTTCCTGATTTCAATGGGAATGCTTCCAGTTTTTCTCCATTTAGAATGATGTTGGCTGTG
>NW_008328749.1:1860305-1863881 GCF_000622305.1 Nannospalax galili
TTTATTTTTGTCTTCTGGGTCTGTTTAAGCTGTTAATCTCTTCTTGGTTTAGTTGTTCTGGTCCCCATGCCTTTAGATATCTGTCCATTTCTTTTAGGTTTTCAAATTTAGTAGCATATAGGTTTTTAAAGTATTCCCTTATAATGGTCTGGATTTTTGATGTCTGTTGTGATATTTTCCCTTTCTTTTCTGATTTTGTTGATTTGGAGGTGCTCTTTCTTTCTTTTGGTTAACTGGGCTAGAGGTCGGTCAATCTTGTTTATCTTTTCAAAGAACAAGCCCTTGGATTTTTTGATTCTTTGTATTGTTTTCTTTCTTTCAATTTCATTAATTTCTGCTCTTATTTTTTTTATTTCCCTTGTCTGCTGTGTTTGGGCTTCATTTGTTGTTGCTTTTCAAGTATCTTGAGTTGCAGTGTTAAGTCATTTATTTTTGTTCTTTCTGATTTTTTTTTTATCTTTTTGGGACAGGGTCTCCCTATAGCCCCAGCTGTCCTGGAACTCATTATATAGACCAGGCTGGCCTCTGATTTTTTAATTTAGGCACTTAGAGTTATTAACTTCCCTCGAAGGACAGCTTTCAATGTGTCCCAGAGGATTTGTTGTGTCGTATTATCCTTTTCATTTAGTTCCAGGAATACTTTTATTTCATTCTTAGTTTCTCTTTGGACCCATTCATCATTCAGATGTGTATTATTTAATCTCCATGTGTTCATGTGGTTACTAGGGCTTCTTCTGGTGTTGATTTTAAGCTTTATTGCATTGTGATCTGATAGAATGAATGACATTATTTCAATCTTTTTGCATTTGTTGGTGTTTGTTTTGTGCCCCAGTATATGGTCGATTTGGGAGAAGGTTCCATGGGGTGCTGAATAGAAAGCATATCCTTTGGTGCTTGGGTAGACTACTCAGTAGATATGTCTGTTAGGTCCATTTGATTTATGGTATTGTTTAATTAAGGTGTCTGTCTGTTAACTATCCTGTTGACCTATCTAATGGAGACAGTGGGGGTATTGAAGTCCTCTACTATTAATGAATTTGGATTAATCTGGGTCTTAAAGTCCTGTAGTACTGTTTTTATGAAGTTGGGTGCACCAGAGTTTGGTGAATACATGTTCATGATTGTAATATCTTCTTGGTTTATTGTTCCTTTGATAGGAACGAAGTGGCCCTCTTTGTCTCTTCTGATTAGTTTTAATGTAAAGTCTATTTTGTCAGATACTAGAATTACAATGCCTGCTTTTTTCTTAGTACCATTTGTTTGGTATATTTTTTTCCATCCTTTCACCTTAAGGTAGCACCTGTCCTTGAAAGTGAGATGAGTTTCTTACAGACAACAAAATGATTGGTTTTGTTTCTTAATCCATTCACCTAGTCTGTGTCTTTTAAGTGGGGAGTTCAGTCCATTGATATTCAAAGTTATTAATGAAAGATGTGTTTTGAATCCTGTCATTTTTGTTTCTGTTCACATTCTTGATATAGGTGTGCATTTCCACAGTTATACTTCCATTGAATTTATTTCTGCAACCCCTTGAAGTCATTACCTTCTTCAGCTCTTTGTATTGCTTCAAGAACTCTCTGAAGGGCTGGATTTGGGGACATGAATTCTTCCAGCCTATTTATGTCATGGAAGATTTTTCTGTCCCTTCGACTATAATAGACATTTTGGCTGGGTATAGTAATCTGGGTTGGCATCTGTGGTCATCTAAATCTGGGAATACTTTTGTCCAGGCTTTTCTGGCTTTCATAGTTTGCATTGAAAAATCAGCTGAGATCCTGAGGGGTTTTCCTTTATATTTGACTTGTTTTTCTTTTGCAGATTTCAGGATTGTCTCTTTGTTCTATAAGTTTAGTGTTTTTACTATGATGTGCTGTGGAGAGTTTCTTTTCTGGTCCTGTCTATTTGGTGTTCTATATGTATGGGTATGTCTTTCTTTAATTTTGGGAAATTTTCCTCTACAATTCTGTTGAAGACCTGGTCCATACCATTATCTTGGGATTCTTCTCCTTCCTGTATGCCTATGATTTGTAGGTTTGGTCTTTTTATCGTGTCACACAATTCCTGCATAATCCATTCTTTTATTTTCTTAATTTTTTCATAATCTTTGCTTTGGTCTAGTTCGTCCACTTTATCTTCCAGTCTTTATACTCTGTTTTCCATTTCATTCATTGTATTGGTGAGGCTTTCTCCTGTTGATTCTAATTGGCTTAGTGTTTCACTTCCTTTTTTTCAGCCCGAGTAGTCTTCAATATTTCTAACTCTTTTCTGAATTCATTCAGAAGTTTATCCCTATCTTCCTTCAGTTCTTTGAGGGTTTTTTTTGTGTTTTTTAAATTCACTGAATTCTTTTATCATTTTTATAATTGTTCTTTTGAGTTCCTTGGCCAGTATTATCTCTGGGGGGTTCTCATTGTACTCCTCTAGAGGACTATTGTTATTTGGTGTGTATATGTTATTTTGGTTTTTCTATTATTTTTGCTCTGTGACTTTGTCACGTGTATTTCCTTTGTAGTTTCTGATTATTGTGTGAGACTCAATCCTTCCAGTTTAGGTCAACTTCTTTTTGTAGACTTTATTTGCCTTTGTGGTTTACTTGTTGGGTATGGAAAGCTTGTTGGTCTAGGCTTCCAGTTCTCTCTTTTGGTTTTATATTAGAGAAGCCAAATTGCTTTTGTCTTCAGGAGTTCCCACAGAGTATCAGATGCTCTCAGGTTTTCTCCTAAGGAGCAGATCCCTCCAGGAAAGATATTGTCCTCGGGAATTTGAGGGCTGGACTGGCCTGCAGCAGGGCCCAGAAAATGCTGATCTGGGGCGGCTGGTGGCAGTACCACCCACGGAAACACAGGTAGGTGAGGATGGGGCCAGGCCCAGAGGGCTCCTGGGGACCTTGAGAAGGAACTGGGTTTGTCTGGTTGCAAAAGATCAGGAAGTAGTGGTGGCTCCAAGACGAATGATCAGCCCTGGTATCTGGGGTGCCAAGACAAGAAATCGGCCAGTACCCAGGCTAGGAGGAGAGACGGGGTGGTGGAGCTGAGAGGGTGAATGAGGCTGGGGAAGTCAAGGCCCGGTGGGCCTTACCCAGCAAAGTGGCTGGCGGGTTGTGCAGTTGAGGGAAGCAGAAGGAGGTGAGGGCTGGACCAGGCCCAGAGGGCTGTTGGGGACCACGAGAAGGAGCTGGCACTGCTTTATATTTCTAATTAGGTCTCCTTGAGATTTCTCAAAATGCACTCTGCAATCTTCTTTTGCCTCTTCTACAAATCTGTTTTCTGTATCTTTATTCATACTGTGTTTGTTTCCTAGCTGTGTGTATGTCACTGTATGCACACCTATTCAGGATTATCCCAAACAAAATGATCTCTATGTCCTGTCCTGTCCTTCGTATTTACAGGCATTTTCACTGGAGAGGCTGTATCTTGTTGCAGTCATAGTCTACAAGCCCTTTCCAGGGACATGACTTGCTTCATGGTTTGCTTCTTCGGGGGGCCCAGAAGCAGGTAAAATAATTATGTGATGGCCTTCTCCTTAAAAAGGTTCAAACAAGATTTTCATGACAACAAAAAAGTGCATGGCTGATTA
>NW_008328749.1:1863994-1872871 GCF_000622305.1 Nannospalax galili
TGTGTGTGTGTGTCTATGTGTCTGTGTGTCTTTGTGAGTTAATGTTACATGGGTGTAGGTGTCTTCAGAAGCCAAAAGAAGGTATCAAATCTCTTGGAGTTGGAGTTATAGGCTGTTGTGAGCCACTCAATGTGGGTGCTGGGAAACAGTCCATTCCTGACACTGATATCAAGCTTAGGAACTTGAGGCAAAACTGGTCACAGGATATAAGGGAGAGTCTAATGCTAGTTTTCTACTAAGTAGTTATCATATCAAACTGGCTCTTAATGACTTCTTGTCATACCCATAGATCAATGACCCTCTCCATGCTCACCAGTGAAGTTCCCTTATGAAACACGTGTTGGTTAGCATAGAAACACACAACTGCCTAATATTCAGAGAACAAGGGGCTGCAGAACACTTGTTCCTAAATAGGATACATTATATCAAACTTCTGCTCTCTACCTCAAGGCTTAGAGATGACTCTGGAAGGAGTGGAAAGATTGTAAGAGCCAGAAGTGGTGGATGATCACTAAAAAAAACAGAGATTTCCAGACAGCTGGTCAGTTACTCATATGAACTCATAGCAATTGTGATGGCATGCACAAGTCCTATGCCAGCTCAAACCAGACAAAATCCCAGAAATAATAAGCTATTATGTGTTACGTGAAATCACCTGATTTGGAGGACCTTATATTTGGGTGATAAGAAGAAATGTCAATGGCTTTAATATTCTGTGACAGGAACTTCTTAGGATATCCAAAATGGGAAAAAGGAAGTGATAAAAATTATGTCTTTCTATACAGCCAGCAAGAGATATAGAAATAAAGGCCACACCCAGAAAATACACTTGAAAAGAATTGGTTTATTTCTTAAGATGTACGTCAGTGAGGCAGAGTCATTAGTGAATGACTGTGATTAGTGATACATGATTACTGAAATCATGTTTCAAAGTCTGAAACTGAAGAAGTCTAATAAACATGAACAGTAAAGGCAGATGTCATAAGGTGCAGAAAAGATATTAACACAGATCTTTGTTCATTTGATGGAGTTGATTTAGAAATTCAGTTGAAAGGATGGAGCTAAGATGTGGAGCAAGGGATGAGAAGACACTCATAGTACCTGGGATGAATCAAAGTGAATAGAAGACAATAAGAGGTTATCTCCAAATATAATGCTATAATGATTATTACAGTATAGTGTGGTAAAAAGAACTGTATACAGATTATGTTCATGAATGAATCCCAGTGCCCATTTAAAAGTACACACTGAGTAGAAAATGAAATGTTAAATTCATAAATTATAGAACTTCTGTAATGTAAACATTTAAAACTCATTAATAACCTACTTCATTATCCCGTAATATAGCCTACACATTATGTTGGCATTTATCACTCCCAAGTAGTGTTCCAAACTATGCTACCATCCTAAAATATCTTGGGCTATAATCTGATAACTGTTTACATTACAGTTTTCCCATTTCATTAATGATAACATGAAGTTAGTTGGAATGAAATCACTAAACATTTTTACAACAACACTTTTCTGCCTGTTATTTTTGAACTCTTGGACATTCTTTTTGGTTCTGAAAATGTTCCTTTACTTTTTAGTTCATGAATAGACCATATTTCTTGGAATTTGAAATATTTAATGCTGTGCCTAAATAGGTATGTTGACATTTCAAAAAATTCACATTCTAAGTCTTTATACACCTTCATGTTAGAATTATTTTATTGGGTTTGATCTAAATTTTACTGGTTTCAATCTACATTACTCATTACTATCGTGTGACAAACAGTGTGTTAAGAATGATATGGGGAATGCTACTAACATACTGGTTCTGACCCCATAAAGTTTGCATGAGGCTTTATGCTGTCAAATTCTCACAAGTCCTCAGATGAAGTACATGCAGCTCCTCTAAAATCTGTATTTTAGAAGGAGGAGTTTTCAACATCAGGACAAATCTAGTGTCCACACAACCTGGACTAATGATCATTTACAATTTTCTGTCTTTTATGCCATATGAATTTAATTGTTTCTTCAAGTCTGTACATTGTTATAATGTCTGTTTCATTAGTAATGCAGTTGAAGTTATTGAACATGAAGAGTTCAGAGCCATGACTAGTGATTCTCAGGCCAGGACAGAAGCAAAGGTAACTTCCACCCGAGAACACAGCCTCTTAACTGGTATAGAGCAGATTCATTCTCTTGTTAGAATTTAAATAAATATTACTTCAGAAAAGTTAAATTGGGCCTAGCCTGATTCCTGACTTATTTTTATTTTCTTTCTTTTACTGTCAGCACTGTTTTTAGTTAATATTTAATTAAAGAATTTTTATGTGTATGAGTGTTTTGCCAGCATGTACAAGTGTAGCTGTGTGCAATGCCTGTGAAGGCCCAAAGAGGGTGTTGGTGTCCCTATGAAATTGGATTTACAGAGTGTTGTTAGTCATTATAGGGGTGCTGGGGAACAACCCTGGGTCCTCAGCAAGAGTAGCTAGTGCTCCTAACTGTTGAGCCATCTCTCCAGCCTCAGTACCTATAATTTTGTTTTATTGTTTGAGAATATCATAAATGCAGATAATGCATTTTTAATAGATCCACCCCCTTTCCCTCCCTTAAAATCCTTCCTTATACCTCCCACCTCTTTTTCCTCCCAAGCACGTGTATTTGAATTCCTCTTAAAAACCCAATGAGTCTACTTAGTGCTGCCTATATGCATGGGTGCAAGACCATCTATTGGAGTATTGGTAGCCTCTAAGAGTACACATCCATGAAAGAAATTGACTCTCCCTCCCCTAGCAGTCATTCATTATGGATAGCTCCTCAGCTAGGGATGGCTTATGAAGCCCTAACATTTTTGAAATGAATGTAATTCATTGGATCCAACTTACCTCCCTAGTTTTATTTTATTGGTAGTACTTGATGGGGAAGGTAAATAATCAGGAACTGGAGGTAGATTTGCTGGGTATGATGGGCTTAGGTGGTTTTCAAATGGCAGATATCGGTGATAATGTCTCTTAATACAAAACAAAAGAAAGAGAAATAGAGAGATTCAAGTCCTTGTCCTCCATGTACTTGTGGAGCACAGGGAGCCACCCCCAGAAGTTCAACTGTCAACCTTTCAAAAGAGACACAAAAACTGTCACATAGACACTGATCTTTCCTTGAACTGTGGGAGCCTTGTCCTCCATGTACTTGTGGAGCACAGGGAGCCACCCCCTGTCAACCTTTCAAAAGAGACACAAAAACTGTCACATAGACACTGATCTTTCCTTGAACTGTGGGAAATCTAGTCATGCTGCCTGAGTATCTTGGCTTGTAGAAGCCCCAGAAAGTCATGGAACAAGTTTGTCCACATTTCAAATGTCCTTTACTTTTTCCATCCCCAGTAACCAGGGAGGCAGTTTTACCTTCCTTCATCCCTCATACTTACAAATCCAACACCTTTTATTGATTAGTATACATATTCAAACACAAGAAGAACTTTAGAAAAAAAAAATTTTTTTATATGACTTGGCCCACTCTGGTATTAAGGCACCAAATGGGCAGCTGTTCCACAGCCTGTGTATTTCAATATACAGTCTCACTAAAGCCTTAAGAAACAGGTGTTCAACAATTCCTAACCTCCTTGAATACCAGGAAGTGCTAATGGGGAACTCCGAGACCAGGATGAATTCTAGGGCCCTTTCAAGTGAACTACACAGTCCTGACATTGACAGGTACTCATCCTGCACACAATGGTGCCAGGATCTCTAGGTGTACCTTTGATATTAAGAAGGATTCCACCTTGTTATGGGCAATGTGAATGCTGCACTCATCAACCAATGAAAACTGACGGGCACTTCACACACTTAGCTGGATGTGCTGGGCCTCTTTCTATGAACCTTCTCACAAGAAAGCAAATTGTAGCTCACTACCACTGTAGTAGCTTACTTGTCTATACCATTGAAACATGTTGACATTGACAAGTTGAATAACAGGGGAAGAGAGTACATAGATACTGCAACAAAGCACGGATCTGGAAGACAATTTCAACATAGTATAGTCAATGAGAACCCAAGGATACATCAACAATTCTGAATTTTTTCCTACTGAAGATCCCTCCCCCAAACCTTTATTAAATGTTGTTGATGAAACAGATCCCTCAGACAGATAAATACTCACTTAGGACACAAGAAACTTTAAAAAGCAAAGTGACATGATTTTTTCTAAGGAAGACAATATTCCACTAGCAAAAGACTTCAAAGAGAAGGAAGCAGATTAGTCTAGAGGACCAAGTGAGAAGCATGGAAATAAAGGATATAATAGAATACAGGCTGTCTTAGCATTCCATAACAATTTTGATAATACAGATATTAAATCTACAGATCAAAAGGTTGAGACTAATAAAATTTGGAACAAACACATAAAAACATGGCACCTGAGGACATGATATGAACATGAACATTCCCTAGCAGGAGAGACATATATAGAAGGTAAAAGGACAGAGAAACTTATTTAATGTAATGAAAAGAGTGTGTGCAGGAATAGCATTGCCTTTATCATACAGGCTAGACTTCAATTCAAGACCCACAAAGAGATCACAAGGGTGTCATATAATGATATTGAGAACACTTCAACAAAGGAAATAATTGTAAAGATCAATGTATCTCTTCCTGGAATGCATAATTATATGAAGCCAAAAGTATTAGATTGACTCTCCCTCCCCCAGCAGTTATTAATTATGAATAGCTCCTCAGCTAAGGGTGGCTTATGAAGCCCTCCAGTTACTTTTTATAAGATTATTTTATCACACGAACAGGAGAAAACACTAAAATACGTATTATAAGCAATGGTATTAGTATTAGGTAAATATTAGAAATAGGAGAGATAGATCTAATAAAGTAATATTTGGGTATGTCTACATCATATGTTCTAAATTAGACAAAGAAACCAAACAAAATAAAAAATCAACAAGGAATATTCAGAGATAACACGTGCTAGAACAAATAGACCTAAGAGATAGGCACGTTTCATCTCATGGTTCAAAGTGCATATTATTCTTATCACATGGAATATTCTCCTTATTAGAACATTTTAGTCCATGAAAACAGCTCTTGATAGTTCAAAGCACTTAAATCACAAATATACTGTCTCTGAAAAATAGAATGCATGTAGAAATTAACAAGATGAACAAAATACAAAAAATAAGTAATATTTTCCTGAATGACAACAGACCAATGAAGAAATCAAAATGACAAATAACTTCTGAGAATGAAATAAAATCAAAATATCATCTTCCAAAACCTACAGGAGATAGCGAATCTGAAAATATATGCTTTATAAAAATAAATTCATGTATCAAAGGATGATAAACATTTTCAGAGAACAACAAATCAATGAAACAAGCTACTGGAAAGCAAAAACAAATTAAATAAATTAGTGGAAGGTAAAAACAACAAAAATAAAGGGAGAAATATTAGAAATAGAAACTAAACATAACAAAGGAACAGTGAAAAAAAGTTGACAAAGAAATACCCAAAATTTTAGCTATAATAAAAAGAAAATAGAAAATCCTAAAACTAAAATCAGATGAAAAAAGAAACACGTATGCGATGGTTAGTGTTAATTTTCTATTGGATCTCTGAGGACGTTGTCATTAACTGATATGTGAGGGAACCACCCACTGTGGGCAACACCATTCTCTGAGCTTGACTGAATACAAATTAGAATTGCTCCCTGCTCTGACCATGAATTTGATGTGACTAGGTGCTTTGGGTTCTTTCTGCCTTGACTTTCTCCCAGTGGTGGACTATAGCTTAGAACTGTGAGAGGAGTAAGCCCCCTTTCCCCTGTAAGATTATTTTACCACAGGAACAGGAGAACACTAAGATAAGGTATTATAAATAATGGCTGAGAAATACAGTATCACAGGCAATTAAATTAGACATTGAATGAAGAGACTAAGGCAGGAAGACTATGAGACCCTGTGTTTAACTAATTAGCTAGCCAATAATTAGCTAACTGACCAAAGAAACAGCCACAAAAGGATTTGCATCAACAGAAATAAATTCTCAAAACATAAGGAAATAATGAATATAGTGAGTAGGGGCAACCTACAGAACGGGAGAAAATATTTTAAGACACTGATGACAAATATTATTAAGAAAAATATCATCTAAGGTCTTTTCCTTAAGTCTTATTGAACATGATAGGTTAGTATCATTAACTTCATAAACCTCAAAATAACACAAGATGGAAACTGACCATATCATATGTGTAATCAAGAGCCTTTAGTGTTCATTAAGCATATTCACAGTTAAAGAATGATAACAACATGCTAGGCGTGGTGGTACACATCTTTAATCCCAGCACTTGGGAGACAGAGGTGGGTGGCTCTCCATGAGATCCAGGTTATCCTGGTCTAAAAGAGAGAAACTATCTACTATTCCTTTGGTCAAGACAATTATTGTTCAAAATACTGTTAGTTCTAAGAATAATTGTTTTAGGGTGGTAGTAAATGTTCCTATCTAAATTATGTACCAGAACCATTGTTTTTATTTTTCAAAGCACCAAAAATTATAGAATTCAATATATACATAGGTTGTTTGTGATTTTCATGCATTTCATAAATATTTATTTCTTCATATGGAATAGATATTCAGAACATATACTTCACATATTTTCATTGCAATACTTAAACAATGGAGCACTTACACCATGTTTTTCTCTATGCCTATGTTGTTTCTGCAAAAAATAAAAAAAGAGTTAAGTCAGCTACATGTTTGATTGTTGACTATGAATTTTTCCAGTGAAGAAAACTATCATACCTCTCTAGATGAATCAGCACTCTGGGTAAAAAAAAGAGAACAAAAAATTTTGTTAGCAATCTCATTTGGTACTTAAACATAGAATATAAAATTTCATTAGCTGCCACAATTACAGGTAAGGACAATAAAGACAAAATCTGGCAAAGAAAGTAAGCTAAATGTCATTTTTGTTGAAAGGCTTTTTAAGTATTGCATTTATTATTTTTATTTTATGTGTATGAGTGCATTGTCTGTATGTATGTAAGTGTACCCGTGTTTTGCAATGCCAACAGAGGTCAGAAGAGGGTGTCAGAGCCCCTGGAACTGGAGTTACAGAAGTCTGTTAGCAGCCATGTGGGTACTAGAACTGAACCTGGGTCCTCTGCAAGAGCAGCCAGTGCTCCTAACTTTTGTGCCATCTCTTGAGCCCTTGAAAGACATTTTTGACATGTGTGAAAGAGAAGGGGATTTCAGTATTATGAGTAAAATCTGAAAACTGAAAGTAAACATTTGCATTTATGTTGATATGTTGTTGGTTTCTCAAAAGCTTCTTATATTTATAGCATTTATTTGGATTAGGCTACCATTATGATTTATTTTTATGTTTCATGAGACTTTAATTTTTCTTCTAGTAATTTGCAGCACAATGTGATAGACTTGGTCTTAGAAGTAATTTACTGTTTAAAATATCCATAGTCTTTCTGTGATATGGTTCTCAGGACATAGATATAAAAAAAGAGAAGAGGAAAAAGAAGAGGAGTCACACAGAGGTGGAGGCACTTTCTACCTGTAGATGATAAAGCAAGTAGGAGAGTCTGTGTTTGATAGATATATGGCCTTGTGAAAGCTTGCAACACAATAGGCTGATCTCAACCAAACTGAGATCAGTACTTGCTATCTTGAGTAAATAAGTTTTAAAAGACATAAGTGAAAATTCCACTTTACACATACACTGAGATGTGGGTTCCATTTTAGAGGCCTTTGTTCTGTCTTCAGACTTCTAACTGCATATGGACTAGATGTTTTATTTTAAATATAAATATATTTTATCTGTTCTCAATTGCAATTTCTGGGTATCTTTTAAACACTTTTTAAAAAATATTTATTTCATGTGTGTGTGTGCATGCCTGAGTGTATGCATGTGCATCACCTGCATACAGGAGCCTATGGAGTTCAGAAGAGGGGTGTCAGGTCCCTGGAGCTGGAGGTAAAAAGACTGTGAGCCACCATGTGCATGCTGAGAACTGAACCTGGGTACTCTGTGAGATCATCAAGCACTCTTAATTACTGCCTGAGCCATTGCTCCAGCCCCATAATTACTTTTTAAATATGCAATAATTTTAATAGTGTGTCTGGGTATAGATACTGAATATTTTTTTTGTCTTTTTGAGACAGGGTCTCCCTGTAGCCTCAGCTGTCCTGGAACTCACTATGTAGACCAGGGTGGCCCTGAACTCACAGAGATCCACCTGCCTCTGCCTCCCAAGTGCTGGGACTACAGGCATGTGCCACCACACCCAGCAGAAACTGAATATTTTAAGTCCCTCCTAAATTTATGTAAGTTAATTCAAATGAAATGATCATGTGAAAACATTAAATTAATAATGCCACATTTGTATAAAGGCCAGATCACTGGGAGTAAGACAAAATCTTGGAATGGTTTCTGAGAGCACATTCTACACATTCCCCTGTGTACTTACAATCATCGAGGCCAGGAGAGCCATGAAAAAGGCAAAGATAATGAACCTCATGCTTGTCTGCATCCTGTGAAAGCAAAGGTGAAAGTCAGTAATGCTCTTCCTTTCTGCATTCACTCAACTAGCATTTGTCAATCTCAGTACACTCTAAAACACTGCAAAGCACGCTGGGGATCTGAAGACAAAACCATTAGCTGACAAGAAATGTAGATACTGATTTGTTGGGGACCTCTGTTATGCAAAGTAGAAGTCCCTTCACAACCGGACAGCTCATGTAGCTCGGGATCATGTGCTGAGGGCTCCTTTCATAGCAGGGTGTCTTCCTGGCATCTTTCCTGTCTCTCATTTTGAAGTATCTGCCACAAATGCCATAACATAAACATGGCCTTTGGCTCTGAAAGATACCATGC
>NW_008328749.1:1873523-1884041 GCF_000622305.1 Nannospalax galili
AGATCACAGGGGGTTTTTTTTTTTTTTCACCTGTCTGTGTCTCATTTTCCAAGTTCCCAGAACATGAATTACCTTCTAGGGAGGTTAGTATTACCTGAAAATGACTTCAGAGATGCAGCGAAAAGCTTCATGGTGAGCATACAGGAATATCCAAATCTCAAACCCTTCAAAACCAGGTGTTTAAGGGTATTTAAGGGTGTTTAAGTCTTCTCTTATTGGGAAGACTGGGAGCTTGGTGGGTGGTTTGGCATTACTGAAGTTGTAGAATCTTTAGACATAAGCCAACTGGCATATAATTAGATCATGGGGGCAAGGGGCAGGGAGAAGGGGGCTGAACAATGCCCTAGGAAGAGATTAGTATAGTTCTCATGGGACTCCAGTTAGTTACATTGTAATGGGTGTTATCAAAAAGCAAGCTGGGACTGGAGAGTCGGCTCAGTAGTTAAGAGTACTGACTGCTCTTGCAGAGGACCTGGGTTCAATTTCCAGCACCCACATGGCAACTAATAACTGTCTGTAACTCCAGTTCCAGGGGATCTGATACCCTCTTTTGACCTCCATGGGCATTGCATGACACGGGTGCACATACACACATGCAGACAATACACTCATATGTATATAATAAAATAAAATTAATAATAAAATATTTAAAAAGACATTTAGCTTTCCCCACTTATTTACTGAAAATAGAGTATTAATGGAGAATGAAAATAATTAGTTCAAATATATGCAGAGGAAGTCAGAAAGATAAATTGACGAGATGATAGATTTATATACACATGACTAGATGTATTCAGAAACATTAATAGTTAAGGATTTTTAGATAATAGTAAAAGGCACATTGAGGAAAAATTAAAATGTTAAATATTTTCTAGTATTAAAAAGAATCTTATAAGTGAAATGTGGAAAACAAAAGTTAACGAATAGCCAAACATAAGTCTGTCAGGATGTGTTGTTTTGGTTTATTTGTTTTTTATTTACATGAGAGGTTTATCTTTAAAATTTTTATTTATATTTATTTTATGTGAATAAGAGTTTTGCCTGCATATATGTTAAGTGCACCACATGCATGCCTGGTGCCTATGGAGGCCAGGAGAGCAAATTGAATCCCCTAGAACTGAAGTTTCAGTTGGTTGTTAGTGGCCATATGGGAACTGAATCTGGATCATCTGCAAAAGCAAGGAGTACTCTCACACCTGAAGGCATCTCTCTAGCCTAAAAAGTGTTATTTTTTTAAAAAAAGACTTATTTTATTATTTTTAATAACATATTTGTATGACAGCTAACAACAGACCAAAACCCTAGTTCCAGGGAAATATGATACTCTCTTCTGGACTCTGGGGTTATTACACACACATGGTGTACTTACTTACATGCAGGTGAAACATTCATACACATTGTGAGCTGTCTAATGTGGGTGCTGGGAATTTTACTCATGTCCTCTGCAAGAGCAGTATGCACCCTTAATCACTGAACTATCTCTCCAGCCCCATCCCTAATGGCTAGCTTTCTTGGTGTTAGAAGGCAATACCCAATCTACCAGAAAAGTAATCATTAGTCTCACTTAGCTGTGAATTCTGTGAGCTACAGTAATGACAGTTGTGACAAAATATGCCCATCAGTGCAACAGTGGCACAGATGTCAGGGGAATTACCATATAATTTCTGGTAGAATTTAGGATCCCGTTGTGAGATGGAGGCCATTCCTGGCACTGTTATTGGGCTAAGAACCTATAGCTTAATAGCTGTAGGCGCTAGTGGAGAATCTGCTACTCTATTTTACTAAATAGACATAGCATTAAAATGACTCCTAATGACTTCTTATACCCATAAATTAGTGAATCTCTCAGCCCTTATTAGAGAAGCTTCTTCTTGCAGTAAAGACAAGCAACACAACTGGTCAATGTGCAGAGAATTTGAGGTGGTGGATTGCTCAGCACTTAATGCTAATGAGACTTTTATATCACATTTGTATTCCCAAGGCTAAGGATCTTTAAGGAAGAATCGGTGGAAAGGTTTTAAGAGCTAGAGGTGGTGGACAACTAGAAGGAATCTGTTTTCCTAGTAATGAGTCAGATGCACATATGACCTCAGCAGTTGTAACAGCATACTCAAGTTATAGCTAAACAAAGTCCCAGCATGGAGAGGGGAGGTGGGCATGGGGTCCCACCTTTAGCTAAAGTGCTAAAGGCATATAATAGCTGCTGGGAAAGGAAGAGTTAGTTTTCTTTAATGGTGTGGCCGTATTAATTTAACCATGTTCCAAGGAAGGTTCCACATTCAAGAGTATTTGGACAAAACAAACTGGATTTTATGGGGAAGAAACAAACAAACAAAAGAAACATGAAGTTGGAAAGTTGGGTGGGTAGACTGGTGGGGTAGATACAGGAGGAGTTGAGTGAGGCATAAATATGATCAAAGGCATTATATTAAACTCCCAAAGAATGTAATAAATTGTACACATTACACATAAATTCATTATTCAGAGAGTAAATGATAGCTATATAGTCAACATACTGAGATCTTTGGAATTGCCACCAAATATGCTATCAGTGACATCCCCGTTTGTTTCTGTAATGATTGCCAAGGCCATTTCAAAAGAACTGAGTTCCTGAACTCATTTTCGGCTCTCACTATGAATTGCTATGTTATTAAATTATTTCTGTATAAAACATTATGAATCAATAATATGAGTTATCATAAAATTAAATCAATTTTATCCCACAAATAATCATGGTAGAGTGTACATAAATGTTTTACTGTTACCAAAGATGAACTGGAAGAGTTAGAACAGCTTAGCTTGAGATGATTTGCTTCCCCACAGGGCTAGGTTATTTAAACATACTGAAATAACACCTTTATTTTTCTAAATAGTGCTAGTTATGAGGTCATATTAAGGAAACTGGAGATCAACTTTAAAAGGTTATTTTACAATAGAAGTTCCTGAAGACCAAGTGACCCAGATTCCAATGGACAAAAATTCATTATTAATTATTAACACTTTTATTAGGTTTAATTAATAATGATCTAAGCATTTGTGAACAAGAAAGAAAAATTCATGACGAGTAAACCTATGACAAAATAATGGAAACATTAAGAATGTTTCTAGAGAATAACCTTTTTGTTGTTGGAAGAAATGAACTTTAATAATGGCAAGACTGTCAAAGTTTGTAAACCTATAACAAAATAATGGAAACATTAAGAATGTTTCTAGAGAATAACCTTTTTGTTGTTGGAAGAAATGAACTTTAATAATGGCAAGACTGTCAAAGTTTTGTTTATCAATCACTTTGTAAAATTGTACCCATTTTATAATAAATAATGATAAAAAATAAATAATGATTAGTGGGTATGACAAATATGGAGCTATTCTTTACTGAAAATGAGTTTTTAAGATCACTGCTTAAGCTTTAAATTTATCTAATTCCATCAACTCTAGAATATTTTAAGTCTTCAAGTAGATGAAAATATTTGCCAAGTTTCAGTAATCTTTTATGCGTTGTTTGGAAAAAAATCATTCTCTGTTTAAAAGTATGTATCATATGGTATCTAGGGATCTATAACTGAGTTAAACTTATTATCTTTTATTCTTTTGGGACTCAGCTTAAGTAGTGCCAGCCCATTATTTGACATGTTCACAAAAAATGAATGAAAATAATAATATTCTCTTTATTCTTATGAAATTTTGTACAGAATTATGTTGGTTTCTACTGGTTGGGTGATTACTTGTCAGTCCTGAACATTAGTCAATAATTAATAACAGGGGCTGAGGAGATGGCTCAGTGGTTAACAGCACTGGCTGCTCTTGCATAGGACCTGTGTTCAATTCCCAGCACCCACATAGTGGCTGAGAACAGTTTGTAACTACAGTTCCAGAAGATCTCTGGACTTCTGGCCTCTGAAGGTGTTATATGACACAGGTGCACTTGCATACATGTATGCAAAACACTCATACACATAACAAATAAATAAAAATTTAAAACATTTATTCTTTTTGCACAAAACTGGGGAAATGGGGATGTAATGCTAAAGTGAGAAGAGTTCAGCTTCTAAGGAGAAGATGTCAGAGAGAAAAGAGAGAGAGGTACCTTAGACTGCTACGAAGTTGTGGGAACTAACACCATTAGAGATGGTTATGAGGCACAGTATAAATAAATGCTTTAAAAGCAAAATGACATGCCATATGCTTGGCTTCATGAAAGTTCCAGTGGTAGTGGGCAAGTTTCTTCCTGAGGATATGGACATTAATGACATTCTACAGAGAAAAGTCAACATGAAGGTTGTGGCAGGAAGAAATATCTGTAGCTATAGTAAGAAATTGATTTTTAATTATTTATTAAAATAGAGGATCAGGTGCTGAAGAGCTGGCTCAATAGTTATGAACATTGGTTACTCTTGCAGAGGACCCAAGTTCAATTCTCAACACATACATGGCAGCTAACAACAATCCATAACTCTAGTTCCAGAGGAAATCAAAATCCTTTTCTGACTTCTGCTGGCATTAAATGACATGGGTGCACTTACACACATGCAGACAATACACTCATATGCATGAAATGAAAATAATTAATAAAATACTAAAAAGAGTGGATCAAAGGAAGATTAAAGTTAATTGATCTTCTATTAACATATAGAAGGACAGACAGATCAAAGTACATGGGTAATTAGATATGCAGATGGATATAGATATATACTATATCTATATGAATATAGATGTATAGATTTATATTTAAGAGATTTTTTCTCAAAAAGCACAATGAACCAAATGATTAAACATCTTTGTGGCAAGTGACAAAACTAATGAAAATTAAATGAGTAAAATAAAAGTCAAGACAGAGAACTCTGTTACATAGAGCTAATTTTGCAGAATTTCAGATTTGTTTCCAAAATGAGAAGAAACAGTTGAAAGGGATGGAAAATGGTTACTGGTTGGAAAACAGTAACTTTGAAAGAGCTACTTCAACCTTAACACAATTTCCTACATTTCCCCTATGAACACTGTCATATTTTTAACCAAAGGTGAACATCAAATTTATGTCACCTGTAGTGTGGTGGTTTGAATGAAAATGTCTCCCATAGGTTCCAAGTATTTGAACATTTTGTCCTCAGTTGGTGACATTATTTTGAGAGGCTTTAGGGGGTGTGGTCATGCCAGAAGAAGCACATCCCTGGGGGTGAGATTTGGGAGTTGTTAATCCTTGCCAGACTTCTAGTAGCTTTCTGTTTCCTGTGCCTGCTTCAAGATGTGAGCACTGTGCTTTCTTCACCAGCCACTTCACCATGCCTTCCTGCCATGATGGATTCTAATCTCTCTGGAAACTGAAACCATAAGCTTAAATAAAGGGTTCTTCATACAAGTTCCTTTGCCCACAGTGTTTAACAGAGCAACAGAAAACTAACCAGTACATATAGCATCAATGATGAAGAAGATACATATCAGATGTCACTTGAGGATATAAAAAGGGAATACCTACCTGACAGAGAAGCAAGGACACACCATATTTTCCACTCCATTTACTTTTTATGGTGGTTTTAGGTTGGTCCTCAGAACCTACATAAAATGCTGTATGTGTTGGTACACACTTGTAATCCTAACACTGAAAAGGCAGGGACAGGTAATACCTGGGGCTTGCTGGACAGTCAGCCTACCCTAATGGCTGAGCTGAAGGCCAGTGAGAGAGCCTATCTTAAAACTCAGTGTGATGAGTGGTTAATGAAAATGTGGTACATTTACACATGGAGTTCTATTCAACAGTAAAGAAAGATGAAATAATGAAATTTGCAGGTAAGTGGATGGATCTAGAAACTGTTATACTAAGTGAAGTAACACAAACTCAGAAAAACAAAAAAAAAATATTCTCCCTCATTGTGGATCATAGCACCGAATTCTTATAAGTGAGTGCATACCCTGACGCAACTGCAGGGGCCAGGAATATGGAAGGGAAACAGGGAGGTAAGGGAAAGAAGGAACCAAAGAAAGGAGAATAGTAGTATAAAGGTGTTACTAAGGGAGAAATATGTAAAAAGGGGGTAGTTAAATGGGAGTGAGGGAGGAAGGCTATACAAAGAACTATGGGAATAAAGGGGAAAAATTTCTCCAGATAGAGTAAAAAAAAAAAGCCTTAAACACAGAAAGAACCCTATAGGGATAGAAGAAAGCTCTTCCAGAAGCAATGTGGTTATTAAATGAAAATCCCAGTGCCTGATGTGGGTTGGGCCTATGAGCTGTTGCCTTGAGGGGCCCTAGAGGTCCCCCATATAATAAAGACCATTGCCAATAATGTTGCTTGTACATTGGAAGTGGACTGAAAAAACTTATTGCTAAAGACACTGCATGATGTGAGCACAGGAGGGGGAGAAATCAAGCTTAGACTAATCTGGAAATTCCCTGACACTGGATAGGTGGCTTTCATGGTGCCAAAAGCTGATATACAGATGACTGGGTGAGAATCCTCCCTTATAATTCTGCTCAATGACAGACCCCATGTGTTGTACTACCAACATACCAAACAAGATGTTCCTGAGGTGCAATAGTGGAGTGTTTAGTGTATGTACAACCAGCAAATTTTTCATTGGCTATAATGCTCATTCCTAGGAGTGGAACACACATCCGGTACTGTGGACCAGGCCAGCCCCCTGTGGCAGGGGAGAATATAGGTTCCAGTGGGAAGCCACTGCAATTGTTTTGTTAGATGGATGTGATGCACCTGCTAAAGTGCTGTCCAAGGATTTGTGTTTACACCCATAGGTTGTTATTATAGCAGCCACTGTTTAGATGTCCTTGCCTCTTCCTGTTTGTGTTTATATAGTAGATGGAATCCCACTGAAATAGGCCAACAGTCCATGGAAAACAGAAAATGTAGAGACACAAAAATACAGTGCCTTGTCACAATGGGAGGAAGATCACCCCACACCTACCACTCCCTCCAAAGCTCAGGGACTTTTGTGGAAGAGGTTGGTGGAAAGAATCTTAGAGTCAGAGGAAGGGGTAGAGTGTTAATCAGAACTGTCTTTCAACCACTACCCTGGCAAGCTATAGTCACACCTCCTTTCCACGCTCATCAAGGAATCGAGGGAGCAGTCAGTTACCCCTCTTCCAGTGCCAGCCGGCCTTAGATGAACAGCACCTGAAAGGGGGAGTGAGGATTGAAAGAAAAAACAAGAGACAGAGAAAAGACACTTGGGAGGACTGTCAGTAGAAACTGCAGCCCCGGTTTATTTTAGTTCAGCCTTCTTATACAGCAGAACATCAGATAGCCACCGTTTGCTTAGCTCAATTAGCTTTTTAACAGCTGTTTTTTCCTACCTTTATCTGAGGGTCAAGGAATGGTCAAATACTTGTGAATTCCACCATTTAACCATCTTCCCTAAATTATCAACACATTCCTCCTGACTTGGCAGAATAATTAGGCACTGGTGTGCAAAACATAAACTCTTGAGTCAAGGTGAAAGATCATAAAGTAAACAAGCAAACCTGCCACAGCTCAATGTACATAATGGCTGTGATTATACTCATAGCTCCCAACACCCCTCCCACCCAATCAGTTAACCTTAGCTACATGTGTGGGGGGTGTTAAGGATGTATAAGCTGAGAATGCCATGAGGCACCTCTCTCACCATTTTGTGCAACAGTTGGGAAGTCACAGGATCTATATTTGAGTGTGGAATTCCCAGTGCATTCATAAATGGGGGATGCCCACTCTTCTGTAAAAAAACCTCCCATCCTATACACTGTTAGCAAGCCCAACAAACTAGTTAGGATAAAAAAAAGAAATGATAAATGCTTGAGAAGACAGATGTGTTTAATCTGATTTAAGATTGATGTAATGTGTACATATACCAAGACACCATGCAGAGTACCTCTAATACATAAAATTTTTGTCTTTATGTGTCAGTTAAAAATAAAATCTTGAAAAGGAAAAACAAAACTCAATATGGATAGCACCTGTGGAACAATTCCTGTGACTATGCACTCGCGTGCACACACACACACACACACACACACACACACACACACAGCACCAGCACATGAAAAAAGTAAATAGAAAATTAATGAACAATTCCAATAACATTTGACTTAATCATTCTTATTAATATCCAGTGTAATTTCTGAGATTTGTAGATATGAAGTGTTGTATCATCATCAACAGCAATCCCATTTGTAGAATGTTGTTAAAAGAGAAAAAAGATACACAATGTTCAATGTATATTGAAGTGTACATATTAAAATTATGCTCTACTGTCAGGCATGGTGATGCACACCTTTAATCCAAGCACTTGGGAGGCAGAGGCAGGGAGGTCTCTGTGAGTTCAAGGCCAGTCTGGTCTACATAGTGAGTTCCAGTCCAGCTGAGGCTACAGGGAGACCCTGTCTCAAAAAGACCAAAAAAAAAATGCTCTACTTTAGTAAACTTGAAAATGCCAGTGTCGGTTCTGCTGTGTTATTTCTTGTCTTTGTTTTCTCATTCCATTCATTTCTTTGCTATTTCATTTAGCTAACATAATTTGGCATAGCTGTGTCAGACTGAGTGAATAATAGACAAACTAATGTTCCACAGCCATCACCAAGTTGAAAAAAAAAAAAAGAAAATTGTTAATGCTAAAGTACATAGTGAACCACTGCAATTAAACTTAACACATCTTTTTTTAAAAAATACTGAATCATCAAAATGGCACTACTCTTTCATTTACTTCCTGTTTCAAAAGGTCAGGGGTTACTTTTCTGACAGTGAGAAACCGGAATAGTGGGCTCTGGGAACAGTAGCAACCTCCTTATACCAGTTATCACCTCATTCCCCACAGCTAAAGGTCATTTTAGAGACTGATTGAAGATATCATATCTTGACATTTATAAATAAAAATCCAAGATACGTCATTCTCTATCACTACATACAATGCTCTTTGAAAATCCGGAGTCCTGTTTGCCAAAGGAAGCATCAATAGAAGATCATAGGTATAACAAGGTTGTGACGTTAAGTTGGTAGCTTCAGGGTAAAATCCACAAAGTGATATTAATATTGATATTTACACAAGGTTTGCTTCTTCCTTTTCCTTATCTTTCTCTTTCATTTATCCTAAGAATTGACGCATGCTACATTATATGCCAAAACACATGAGCTTACTTGCTGAACTTAAACATAACAATTTCCTGTTAAAATTCATGAAGTAGAAAATTCTATCCAATATGCAGCAATATGTGACTAATAAATATCGAGTCTCTCTGGTGCTGGAGATGCCAATGACAAGCTCTGTTCTTAATTTTAGTTTCTTATTGTATAATTGATGATGATTAACACAATAATTTTAAAGAAATAATAAAGTCAGCTATGCATATTTAAATTTAGGAGAAAATGTTTGCATTTTAGATGTAGTTTGGGACTTTATGAGCTTATTGACTATAATTAAAACTCTGCAAACAGAAGAGGCCATACAGTACTCTTCAACATTATCATAATGAAGTAGGCTAAGGCTAGATCCCATAGATACCTCTAATATGTGAGAGAAGTGGTGAAACATGTGATGGAGAAGAATACAAAATAGATGAGAACTCCTGGATATGTATATAGTGTGATGACAAAGGAGATGAGACTTCAAGAAAGAAAGGTAATACATATAAAATAAACGGAGCATTGACCTTGGAAGCTTCTTAATGTGAATCTGTACAGAATGATCATATTTCAGAGAGTAATAAATCAAACAGAAATGGTCAATATTATTTTGGTACCATAACAATCTTCATTCAAAATAATACATTTTTGAAAAAAATTCCTTGTGAATGACAGAATAAATTGGAAATGAGTGAAAAAAATCCCTGTGGAAAACACAGGGTCTATATCAACTGTTAAGCCTAGGAAGAGAGATTTAGAAATCGGTTCAGATGTAGATTCTTTTAAAGAATATTGAGAGTAGGAAGTTCAACACTGTCATACTAAATGAACACATTAATTTTTGTACAAAATGTTTACTGTTTTCAGGTATTCACTCCTGGGTGACTAGAGTTGGATATTTCATACACTTAATGATGTATTAGGCTAGCTACTTGGAGTTCAAGTCAGAGCTATGTATGACCAAATAAAAGGAAAATATTTAATAAGCAATACTTAGCTCTATATTTAGCAAACATAAAGTTGCTTTTTCTTGTATATTTAAGTATTCTTGATAGAGGCAACAGACTATGTAAGAATATCTAAGGTTAATTAAATACTGAAGTTCACTATATTTGTTGCAGTTTTATGGCATTCATGTACATAAGTATAGATATAAAGTCCTAGATTCAAAGAAAAAGAAATAAAATAAAAAATTAGTGCATACAGAATTGGAAAAAACTATCCTAAGATTCATATGGAAGCACAAGAGACTTTGTATATTTAAGTATTCTTGATAGAGGCAACAGACTATGTAAGAATATCTAAGGTTAATTAAATACTGAAGTTCACTATATTTGTTGCAGTTTTATGGCATTCATGTACATAAGTATAGATATAAAGTCCTAGATTCAAAGAAAAAGAAATAAAATAAA
>NW_008328749.1:1886819-1897327 GCF_000622305.1 Nannospalax galili
GCTCATATTTTTATGTCATGATTTTTTGTTTGTTTCAATGTTAGCTACCTCTTAGAGAGTTATTTTCTTATGGTCATACAGCTTTTAAGGAAAATAAGATCCAAACCCATTTCTTTCTCACCTGAAACTTTTCATCTTTTGTACCCTACTAACAAGATATTGATGGGGACCATATAAAATTGTTTAGCTAAAATATGTTGTGCTGTACTTCAAAGCAATCCTTCAAAAACTTAAGACCACATTCTCAGAGTACTATAGCAGATAACAGAAATTTGATTTCATTCCACTGAGATTCATAACTTTTCTAACATTTTAAATGAGACTCTGTTAAATTAACAACATTAATAGTATGCTTTTTATAAGTTTTGCATATTCACCTTATGAGGTGGAGGGAATAAATATCAATAGAATATTAGATGTCATCGGAGTGGAGTTTAGTTCCGTACATGAGGAAAAATTGGGTTGTTCTTTTAGAAAGCCCATATTAAAAAGAAACTGCCTGTGTCCCGACTATAAAAAGATGCTCAAAATCGGTATCTAATAAAACCTTTACACAAGGAAACACCCCAAAGGAAGAAGACCTAGAGCAAATGAGAGAGTCCTCTCTCATTTGATGACATTAAGGCAGCATATCAAACTGAATTGAATGTCAGCTCAGTAACTTGTTAACTGTGTGGGCCTTGTCTAAGTTACTCATTTCTTTCATGCAAGGACAAATAACACTCCTTTCCTTGAGATAGCATAGTGAATAAGTGAAATAGTAACTCTCATATTGCATGACAATTAAATACTAATAGTCCACACCTGGCATTTTTAACACGTGACAAATGGAGGAGAAGGGCTTGGACTGTCTAACTCTCAATGTTGACTTTTATTCTGGGAGTTCAGGAGCACAACATCTTGAATTTCAATGCATAGCTCTGCCAGATACATTCAACATTATATAGTAATAAGTTGGCTTCACATGGAAGCTACTGTTAGAGACCTTTCTGGTATGTGACTGCTAACATCTGTAGTACAGTGACAGTGCCAGATGGCAGGGGAACATTTGAAGCAGGACTATGAGTGCACTGGGAAAGTCCCTGCATGCCAGATTTGTTTAGAGAAAATACATGAAGCTTTAGAACTATGCCTTATAATAACCATGTTGATGTAACATAATCTTTAAAAAAAATCAAGGACACCTGACATCTTCATTTATCTATAATGCTATTGTACAGATGCTCAGACAATATTTTATTACATTTGTTTGTGATTAAAATACAATATGAACTTCTGTCACCTCCTTGGTAGATCCAAATGTATAAACAGTGTCCTGAAGTCACTATCAGCTGCTAAACAAACAAATCAGTTAAAGTTGGGAGCCATATTTTTGTTCTGGCAGCCTGGAATAAGTACATGGCCCTCCATGTTTGATAATTGCTCCAGAGACTGAGGGTAGCATAAGTAATGAATCAGAGCTGCTTCCTTCCTTGTCCTCCAAGCTGGAAGCATCCAGATTAAATTGGAGAACAGCAAAGTACTTTCATTACAATAGGGACTGCTTTTGCCAAAAGGGAATTTTCCTTATTTAATGAGAAAGTGTTCTTCTCAAGGGCTACACAGTGAGGTAATTGAAATGCAACTTTCTCTAGAACAGCCGTTTAGCTTTTGAATACTGGACTTGGCTTCTGAGGTAGAGAAGTACTTCGATGTAATTGCAAAGATAATAGAATTTGGAGTCTGAAAACTTGCTATGAAATATTGCCTGTCAGCTATTTTTTTCAGTAATTTTGAGCATGTTATTTTACTTCCTTGTTGTGGTTTCCTGCACTTCAAAAACAGATATATCAATTCCTGTCTGGTGGAATGATTGGTAGGGAAGGCATCAACTCCATGTTGGGATATGCTGCCTTTAGCAAGTGACTGGTATTTCTTGCCAACATTTTCTTACTCTTCAGTCCTTGTCTGTGAACATGGATATTCTCTCTTTGTATCATGACTTCAAGATATGTTTTGTGTTTTAGGATATGGTTGCTTTGATTTTATAACTTATTTAATCTTGCATTTATAAAACGATAGTTTTCTTTAATCATTCTCTGCCTTCTGTCTGTCTGGTAATCTCACTTTCTCAGGAAATTCTTACTTCTTCCTCCTATGCACATCACATCTTTACCAAATACAGACATAGACATACACAGATTTCTCTCTTTCTCTCTCTCTCTTTCTCTCTCTCTCACACAGAGAGAGAGACATGAACACTCACAGGCACTCTTCTGGAGCAAAAAAAAAATAAATGAATTTCAAATTCAAGTATGCTTTAAGGAAATTATAATGCATCATTACATTTGTGTGAGATTTAATTTTTAGAGAAATTTCTTATTGTGTAGATTTTTTTAATATCTAGGTTTTATAGCCTCTCTCCTCCAGCTTATAGTTTCCAACTCTAAGTAAGTTTGAAGTGAATAATTATAAATCTATGATTTAGAAAAATTATGCAAAGTATGCTGGAAAATTATAATAAAAATATCTATAAAAACAGGTGATTGATGATGGCATGCAAACCTCCTCACAGCAGAAGTCCTTGAAGAACAAACCTGACCCCTAGTTCTGAGTCCCGTGAATGGTGACAGCAGAGTGACATACAGCTTGTGACTTGATTGGCTGTATCTCCAGGAAACACAGAATTAAAGGAAGGATATGAGCCATGACATAGCAATAAGTCACTAAAGCCCAAGGCTGGAGCTTCAATATGTAAATCTGTAAACTCTTTATTATGTCCAGATAATAAAATGGAATTATACTCAAAAAAAAAGAATATGTATTCATCATCTTCATTATAGTATCCCCTAGGACACAATTTGGTATTAAGTGGGTGGTTTGGGGGTTTTATTTGCTTGTTTGATCATTGTCTTACTTTCTTTTCCTGTTGCTGTGATAAAATACCTTGGGAAAACCACCTCAAGGAAGTAAGGGATGATTCTTCCCCAGTTACTTCAAGGGTCCAATCCATTGCCATGCAGAAGTCAAGGCAGCAGGAACTTGAAGCTCTGTTACATTGTAGCCACAGTCAAGAAAAAAAAAAAAATTAGTGGGTAACAAAAGTGACGAGCTCTTAAGATCATAGTGAATTCTAGATGGCAAAGCAGTCTTTGTGTTAAAATTTGTCTCTTTTCCATCATCTACATGAAATCAAGTGTGGATTTCACGAGCTAAGTTCATGTAATCGGAAAGTTGGAATTATTTTCTTGATCTGAATATCTGACATAATCCATCATTGTTCTTAAATATTGAAAGTAAATGTAGAATTCAGCTCCTTTTGTCATACAGATATCATTTTCCCCTCTGGCTGAGCAAAAATATTTCAAGAACAAATATAATGGAGGCCAACCGCTATGGTGAAAAGAAAGGAGGTAGTTAAACAGCATGAATTGATTTTTTGATCATGTATGGGACCAAATACCTGATTAAAATCAACATAAAGGAGGAAAGATTTATTTCAGCTCACAGTTTGAGAGTGAGGTCCTTCATATCAGGGAGGGCATGGCATCAGGTGACTTCATGGTAACTTTAGTGTAAAACTTCTTATTTATATATCAGCAATGAGGAAGTATTAAAAGGGAATGCTGAAGCTCAGTTGACTTGCTACTTTTAACCATTTTATTCAGTCTGAGATCTAAGTACATGAGAGAGTGCCATCTCTCAAGATGGATCTTCCCTCCTCAGTTCATATTTTCCAGAAATTTTCTCACAGACACACCCATAACTCAATCAAATTAACATTAGAAATTAACTATTACAGGTCTAGGCCTTTTCAATTTTAATAGCAAACATATCACTTTAAATAACATTCTGTCCCCGACTCCTACTAAAGGGTCATGTTAGTCTCATAATACAAAACACATTTAGCCTATCTCTAAGTGTCTACAGAGCCTTAATAGTTCCAACTTTGTTCCAATACCTAAGTGCATAGTTTCTACTGAGGTGATTTCTTAACTTTAAGCACTTGTAAAATGTAAACAAATATTATATGCTAATATAAAATGTCACAAAGCAAACATTCTTGTTCCACATTTGGTGAATAGGAAGATATTTAGCATGTTAAAATAACTATGGTTGAAAACAATGATGTATTTCAAACTAGCTATGATAGCAATTTTTGAATGCCTGGTACACAGTGCAATGGCAAATGTCTGGAGTTATAGATATGCCAATTACCTTGATCTGATAATTGCATATTGAACACATATATTGAAAAGTTGCATTGTACTCCATGAACATAATTTCTATATGCTAATTAAATCTTGAAACACAATAAAATAGTGTTACTAAATAATTAACTTGATACAACCTGAAATCACCCAAGGAAGAGTCTCAAAGAGAAATTTTCTGCATTAGGTGGCCTTTGGGCATATCTGTGGGGGGTTGTCTTAATTAAGTAAACTGATGTGAGAAGATCAATATGGGCAGCATCAGTCCCTAGGCAGTGAACCTGAGCTGTATAAGAATGGAGAAATCTTTAATGTTTTGGGGTAGGTTTATTCCTAAATATTTTATTTTTTTAAATGCTACTGAGATTGGTAGGGTTTCCTCAAGTGCTTTTTCTGATTGCTCGTTATTGGTGTATAGAAACACTACTGATTTTTGTAAGTTGATTTTGTATCCTGCCCCTTTACTGAAAGCAGTAATCAATTCTAACAGTTTTCTAGTGGAACTTTTGGGATCTCTTATGTATACTATCATACCATCTTCAAATAGGGATAATTTGACCTCTTCTTTTCCAACTGGTATTCCTTTAATTTCCTTCTCTTGTCTTATTGCTCTTGCAAGAATTTCAAGCAAACTATTGAAAAGGAGTGGTGATAGTGAACAGCCCTGTCTGGTTCCTAATTTTAATGGGAATGCTTCCAGTTTTTCTTCATTTAGGATGATGTTGGCTATGGGTTTGATGTATATAATTTTAATTATGTTGCAGTATGTTCCCTCCAGACCAATTCCTTCTGGGACTTTTAAGATGAATGCATGTTGGATTTTGTCAAAGGCCTTTTCTACATCTATTGAGATGACCATGTGGTTTTTGTCTTTAAATCCATTTATATGTTTTATTACATTTGATGATTTATGTATGTTGAACCATACCTGCATCTCTGGAATAAAGCTGACTTGATCATGGTGGATGGTCATTTTGATGTGTGTCTGTAATCGGTTTGCAAGTATTTTGTTGAGTATCTTTGCATCTACATTTATTAAGGATATGGGTGTATATCTTTTTTTTTCTTGTGTCTTTACTTGGTTTTGGTATTAGAGTGATACTGAGTTCTCCCTCTGTTTCTATCTTTTTGAATAATTTAAGCAGTATTGGTTGTAGATTCTTTTTGAGAGTCTGGTAGAATTCAGCTGTGAATCCATCTGGGCCTGGAATGTTTTAGTCAAGAGGTTTTGTATTACTGTTTCAATTTCCTTACTTGTTATGAGTCTTCTTAGGCTGTTGATCTCCTCTTGGTTTGACTTTGGTGGTGGCCATGATTTTAGAAATTTATCCATTTCTTTTAGATTTTCAAATATAATGGAATATAGATTTTTAGTGTATTCCCTTCCAATGTTTTGGATTTTTTTTGGTATCTGTTGTGATGTTTCCCCTTTCGTTTCTGATTTTGTTGATTTGGAAGACACTAGGAAATGGAAAGACTTATCATGCTCATGGATTGGTAGAATCAATATTGAGAAAATGACCATCTTACCAAGAGCAATTTATAGATTCAATGCAATCACAATAAAATTACCCATGACATTCTTCATAGAGCTTGACAAAAATTATCCTAAAATTCATATGGAATCACAAAAGATCTTGGATAGTGAAAACAATTTGGGGCATAAAGAACAATGCTGGGGGCAGGGTGGGGGAAATCACCATACCAGATCTCAGATTATATTACAAAGCTATAGTCATAAAAAGAGCATGGAACCACACAAAAATAGACATGTAGATCAATGGAACACAATAGAAGACCCAAACATGAGTTCATATAATTTCAGCCACCTGATATTCAACAAAGGTGCTAAGAACACACAATGGAGGAAAGGCAGCTTCGTCAACAAATGGTGCTGGCAAAACTGGATCTCCACGTGCAGGAAAATGAAACTTGTCCTTTATCTCTCACCCTGCACAAAAGTCAGCTCCAAATGCATCAAAGACCTTAATATAAAACCTTAAACTCAGAAACTGCTAGAAGCAAACATAGGCCTCACCCTCCAAGGTATAGGCATAGGAAAGGACTTTCTAAATCAGACACCCGCTGCTCAGGCACTAAGGTCAACAATCACTCATACTCACAGGAACCTGCTTATGTGGCATGAGAGCAGGACGTTTGAAATTCTGACCAGAGAGGGAAGTCCACTAAAAGGGCCTATTTTGGACATCTTGGAAAAAAAGTGAAAGTAATTAGAACACAGCTGAATTTAGTCTGGGTCCTCCTTTCCTGACTATGTGCCTAATTTAGAACTAAGAGATTCCTAGTCTTCTTCAGTTCTTTAAGATTACCACTCAGGAATGACTATTTCCTGGGATCTTCTTGCTGTCTCTTTCTTTGTCCATGTTCATTCATATAGTCAATTAATTGTCAATATATCTGAAAGACAATTGTTGGCCCATAGCTCTATAACATTGCAGAGTAGTATTCTAACATTAAAATACCATCATCAAGAAAAAGCATGTGAATGGTCATCTGAAGAGGATTTAGGAAAATGAGAAGTTCCAGTTTGTGTGTTAGGATGAATAAAAGAAAAGTAAATTTGCAGATAATCAGAACTGTTTTCCAGGTAAAAAGGAAAGTGGAAGAAAACTAAACAATGTTTACTGATTAGAATAAGATAACTTTGAAAAAGCTGTGTGAAATTCTATCACTATTCAAACATTTGAAAAGTGAGAATTTCTGAACTTCTAATTTCAGGCAAATTCAATGCTAGTTAATAAGACAATGCATTCCAGATATATACAATGTAAACAAAAAGGGAATATTATCAACTGGCAATGAAAATATACCAGGTATTCCACTTTTGCCTTTTTAAAAATTAATTAATTAATTATTATGCATCTATCTATTTTCTATTTATTTATTTTTCTATGTGTATGCACATATACACAGAAAAGCATTACGAGGCACATGTGTATAAGTCAGAGGACAACTTTTAGGAGATGATTCGGTTCTTTCACCTTCTTGAGGCATTATCTGTCTTCTTTCTGCTCCTGAGCTGCTAATGAGCTTTGAGGCAGCTCTGCTGTCTCAACCTCCAATTTCTCCTTAGGAGTACTGTGATTGCAGAAGCATGCCACTGTTATATGTCTTTTTTAGTTGGTTCTGAGAATGAAAGTTGGCTTGTCAGGCTTATAAAGTAAACGGCTTTAAACTCTGCTCCATCTCCCTTCATCCCCTACTTTCAGTTTTTAAGTGAGTTATGCTTTGGTCAGCTCAGAGAAATTTAGACACAGGACTCGTCTGTAGATACTGACTTAGAGCCACTAAATTTTAACTCTTTGTAAAACAGTACATGACATGCATTCTAACTGGTCAGAAGAAATGTACCATGTTTCTACTTTTTACCTTTTAAATGGTTTGTGCTTTGGTCAGCTCAGAGGAATATAGTAAGAGAAGTGCCCCCACAGAAAATCATAGACTCACTATGTTTTTAAATTTTATAAAATATATCAATATGCAGCGTGCTTTCCCATAGATGATTTTCAGATTACTTCATAGTGAGAGGTGTACCTGAGATAAGATAGTGGCATCTACAAGAACATATATGTTTCACACTCAATGGTCAGAGTAGAAGATCTGAAACCCAAACAGATTATTCACTTCCTCAAAGGGCCTAGTGTGTTATTAAGTAAACTGTAAAGCCATATTTGTTTTTATAAATAATCCAATCATATGAGTATACAACCTAACCTGAAAAACTATTCTCTTGGAAAGCTCTAATAAACTTAATAAGATGACAGTAGAAGAACCACATTGTAAAGACCAAGTAACTTGGAAACAAAAATACCCATCAAATGTCAGTTCAGGCAGGTAAGGAACACAGTGGCAAATGCATTGTGGAACAAAGCACAGAGGTGACTGAAAGGGTAAAAATGTTTCTGTAGAACATCAGTGCATCTGTCTCAACAAAGTCCTGTCCATTTGAAATGAATATTGACTCCAATTTTGCCACATTCATTAACACTATTTACTTGAGATCAGGTAAAATTTGGGCATGGCTATAATGAAAGAATCAAATGTATTGAAAAGGATTGAAATTAGCTCACATTTCTTATTTGAACCAAAAGCTATTCCTCTTTTATCTGTGTAATAATTCTGTCTTTCAGTACATTGGTATTTAATATTTCATATTTCATAAATTTGTAACATTTAAGATTTTGTCTAAATAAACTGGATTTTCTAAAATTAATTTACTGATGTTTATACAACATTTTGCAATTTTTTCACAATTATAAAATACATTGCAATTATTTTTATTGGTTTAAATTTATATTGATCATTTGAATTTGTTATGGTCAAACATGTCAATCTTGTTTTACAAATCACATTGCAATATTATTAAAAGGCAATTCAAACTCCCTGGTTCTACATACAGTTTCAGCTCTAAAATTCTCAAAGCACAGAGAAGGTGTATCTTTAGGTCTTAAAAGATTTTATTTTAGGGGCTGGAGAGATTGCACAGTGGTTAAGAGTACTGGCTGCTCTTGGGGAGGACCTGGGTTCAGTTCCCAGCACCCACATGGTGGCTAATCTAACAAACGTCCCTAACTCCAGTTCCAGAGTTTTTGATGCTTTCTTCGGACATCCATGGGCACTGCATGACATGGGCAAATTACATACGCTCATATACATAAAATAAAAATAATAAATATTTGAAAATATTTTATTTTGGGAGGAAGAGCTTTAAATAGCATCCAGGGCAGCTCTAGTATCCATAGAGCCTGAAGTCATGAATATTCAGACTTCTTATCAAGAATTTTTATGTCCTGTGTCATTAAATACTCTTCTAAACACTGTGAAGTAATTAAAGGCTATGTCAATTCCTGTGTAACATACTTGATCTTAAGAGAGTATCAGGAATAATAATTGTCAGGTCAGGGCTGAAGTCTCATATCCTCTTCCCACCCACTTCTTCAACTAAATTAAGATATTATTTACTTAGAAGCATTTCAGTAAGTTATTATACTTCAGAGGAGATATAGAAGGGTTCACTTTTAAAATTGGGCTCTGATTGGGTTTGATGGATATTTTTCTTTCCTCAACTGTCAGTACTGATGAGATTTGGAACTAAATATATGTATCTAGATCCATCTTACCTCTTTGAAAATGTCCTGTGGTTAGTTTTCAATAATATAAGGATACTTATCTTATGGGTGTGGGTCTTGATATTGTGCAAAATATTGACCTAGTTCATCTGTCACATATCAGAGATCACATCTCTGCATTCACACAAAGAGAAAATTTGAGAGACTTGAGACAAAGTTTTCTTAACTTAAATTTTTAATTTTTTGATAATTTAATACATTGAGTACTGTATTTATATTATTTCTAACCCTCTTTCTTGCTCCTTGCACATGTCCCATGTTATAATTACTCTGAATCAATTTCCTCTTCTCATTATTATGGATTCACAAATATGTATTTGTTTGTGTGTCTCTCTCTTTATATATAATATAATCTATCATCTATCTCTCACTTGTCTATAATCATCATGTATCATCTAATCTATTATCTATCTATCTATCATTTATTTATCTATCTATCTATCATCTATGTATCTATCATCTATGTATATCTATCATCTATCTATCTATCAACCTTCTATCTATCATCTATCATCTATCTATCTATCATCATCATCTATCTATCATCTATCTGTCATCTATCATCTATGTATGTATACATGTATCATGGCACCTATGTGGATGTCAGAGAACAACTTTTAGGGGTCAGTTCTCTCCTTCTGGGTCCTGAGTCTTGGACTCAGGTTGTCAAGCTTGGTAGCAAGCACATTTACCCACTGAGCCATTTCACCAGGCACTACACCTTATATGATCTATATCTATCTATCATTATCTATATCTATCATCTATCTATGTATCTATCATCTATCATCTATCTATATCTATTATCTATTTATGTATCTATCTATGTATCTATCTATCTATCATCTATCTATCTACCTATCTATGATCTATCTATCTATTTATCTATCTATCATGATCTATATCTATCTATCATGTATCTATCTATGTATCTATCTATCTATCATCTATCATCTATCTATATCTATTATCTATCTATGTATCTATCTATGTATCTATGTATCTATCTATGTATCTATCTATCTATCTATCTATCTAATCTATTATCTGTCTGTCATCTATCATCTGTCTGTCTGTCTATCTATTGCTATCTGTATCTCTATCTTGCCTCATTTTCCCCATCAACAGCATGTACCTTATTGATTGTATCTACTTTCCAAAGAATCTT
>NW_008328749.1:1897403-1900409 GCF_000622305.1 Nannospalax galili
ATCATCTATCTATCTATCATCTATCTATCTATCTATCTATCATCTATCATCTATCTATCTATATATCTACCATCATCTATCTATCATCTATCTATGTATCTATCATTCATCTATCTATCTATCATCTATCTGTCTATCATCTATCTATCATCTATCTAATCTATCTCTATCATCTATCTGATCTCCTTAGTAAATTTTACTAGTGTATACATATGTTAAGGACTGGATACCTGATCAGTGAGCTGTTGCCTGGACAAAACTGATTCTCCCTCTCTCAGCAGCCATTGATTGCCTATATCATTTCATATAGAGTTGGGACCTAGTGAAATCTCCTCCTTACAGATTGCTATACCAGCCTCTGTTGTCATCATGTGAGTCTTATATAGCAACTATACATTGAGATTTCATTGGTTCAGCTTCCATGTCTTGTCTATGAGATACTATCTAGCAGAAGGTCTCCTGGTTCTGTGGCTCTTATAATTGTGCTGCCCCCTTCCACTAAGCATATCAGGTGTATTAATTGGTGTTGTGAAACCCACAAACAATTATTCTCTGCATTTTGACCAATTTTGGATCTCTATTAGTCTACATCTGTTGCAAAAAAAATTTTATGAGAAGGAAGAGCTATACTTACCTTAGGTTTAAGGATATATGTTTAGATTACAGTGATAAATTATATTAGTTTAGGGAAATGGAAGTAGTATGTTCTCCTCTAGGGTGTACGATTTCTCAAGCCATGTCTAGTTGGATAGTTACAGTACCAGACATGAATTTACTCTTATTGAGAAGCCTTAATTTCAAATAGACAGTTTTTAGTTACCCTCCAAATTAGTACCAAATAGTAATAGTACTATTGTGCCATTAGGGATAACTTGCTAGCACATATATTGTTGGGGTTCATAGAGTTTATAGGTGGACAGGACTATCATTTAATTTTCTTCCCTTGGCAACTTGCATAACACTTTCCAATACTATGAGGGTCTGGTCTGCAAGGAGGATACCTTCAGGTTTTTTCACTTTAAATTTCTCCAAGTATTGTGTCTGAATGTGTAAAGCCTTAAACAATAGGGTCTTACTTCAAGTTCTGTGAGGCAACCAAGGAAATTGACACCAACCTATATTGTTTTGAGTATCTTTGACTACCTTGACCAACAACTTGAGGGAAGGTTTCTCATGACTGGCAGTGCAGGAGCATTATCACCCCACATGACCTAACTCCATTTGAAATCTATCTATCATCTATTTATCTATTTATCATCTATCTATTTATCATCTATCTATCATCTATCTATCATCTATCTATCTATCTATCATCTATCTATCTATCTATCTATCATCTATCATCCATCGTCTATCATCTATCTATGCAAAATATGTATCATATAAATTTTATGTAAGCTTATAAAATAATATGTTTATCAATTATTTAGGATATTGAAAATACAAAAGGAGTTTACCTGCATAATTTGTCCCAGTGGCTTGAGTCACTATAGTCTTTTAGGTGAATTATATGATGGCATTTGTACAGTTTTATGAGATTTTTAACTTGTATATACAAGATTAAGTTTTGAAGGAAGGTAAAAAGTAACTATAAATTTATAGTTTTGGTTCATTTGTACATGTTAGACATCTGATTACAGATAGAAACAAAAAGTGATCTTCCAATCACCTCTACAATATTACTTTCGTTCTATCAAGAATATGAATGTAGTTATGCTTCAGTGTCTGGAACTTACTACTAAGAACTTATCCTAACTACTGTATAATTTAAACTTTATGTGGACTAATTTCAAGGGAAATGAACATAGGAAACATTCTAAGCAATAAAGTTCCATTTATACATGAGTAAATATTGTCCAGAATATTAGGGATGAGGGACAGTCTTTGGATAATTACTGAAAACCCATTCTTTATAATTTCCTGCTGTACTTACAAACATGGACACTGAGAAAGCCATGACCAACGCAAAAATGAGGAGCCTCATGTGGACTGAGTATTGTGAAAGCACAGGCAAAAGATTATTAGTAAGCATCTTCATGCTGCATTCACACAAAAGCATCGATGGCCACAGTGTGCTCTTAGTCCACTGGCAATGGTTAATAATCTCCCTGATCAAGGACTGAATGGGGGCATTGAAGAACTCACATGAGAACAGTAATGCTAAGGAAAACACACTAATGGATGGAGTGAAAGGTAATATTAAGTCAAATAAAAATGTCAAGTTTGAATCGGTTGAGTCCTTATGAATAGAAATATTTTGAAAAAAAGGAATTGAGTTAGGGGATACCATGCTAAAGCTCAAATAATTCATCATGTAACAATGAGGAAATGAAACAGAATATCAGACAGTTATGAGACTATATTGACTTTGTTAATGACATAAACTATAGTAATAAATTGATAGAATAATGAACTATTTAAACATATTTTGATTTTTTTTCCATCATAAAAATATTTATTTTGATGCTAAATTCCTAGATTCCCAGAGCTGAATATTCCAGAAATAGTGAACTAATCAGGTACCTGTAGAATTGCCAGGAATGCAACAGCCACAAAGGTGACTAACATAAATCCTATTTTGTTGGTAATTTGGATGCTAAGAACACTATTGCTAGCAGTATATGATAAACGATGTCACTCCTGTGATATTTCCTTTTTGAACAAAATAAAGTGAAGTTTCTCATTCAGTTTGTACTGAAATTACCTTCCTAGAAAATGTATTAAAATCATGCTAAAAATATTTACACCTGTATATTCAATTGTGCCAGGTTCCAGAGTCATGTAATTACAAAGGTATTACTATGTTTGTGAATGACTACACTCAGCAGTAATATGGGGACCAGTACACTTACCCTGAATGCCAGGAAAGGTTCCCCATTCATTTCATTTTGACAATGAGCACCTCTCAAATTTCCAGAGTGTTCCCCCATACAGAGTTGTACTGCCTGGCTGAAAGCCACTTGTTCAGTCCCTCATTATAGGCAAAACTCCAGGGAGACAGGATTG
>NW_008328749.1:1901087-1906982 GCF_000622305.1 Nannospalax galili
TTCCAGTAGTATGTTGGGTTACTGTCTGGAAGAGCCTTTATCTATCCTGGCCAACAACTGGACTGAAGGTATCGCCTGTCTGGCTTTGTTGTTTGAGAACTCTTAGGGATGGTTTTATAATGTAGTTGTGAAAGTGAGCCAAGGAGCTTTCTTGAGAGTTTCAATAATGATACTTTCTAGAGATGTTAAACTGAAAAGACACAAAGGGAAAAATATTCATAATTACACTGAATAATTTACTCCTAACTTCTGAGCATTCTTAGAAGATAAAATAAGAGTTCTTTGAATGAAAGGGAAAGGTGGTAAATGGAAATAAAATAACCTAAGAAGGGTATTGCTTGTATAGCTAAATCATCCAAATTAAGACCTTTCCTCCTGGGGGGTTGAGGAAGGCTCATAAGACTCAAAATTCATGGAAAATTAAGAAGCTTCAGAAGCTCACAAAACTTGAACACTGGAAACTCAGAGAGATGCAAATATCAGGCATTTCCTTTGTGTAAGTAAGCAGTAAACAACTGGTGGAGGAAGTAATGATTTTGCTGAACCTTGGTAAAGTCAGGGAACTCCAGAGATGTGGCTTTTGTGAGTCATCAGCCACACTGGACTGGTTTTTGCAGTAGCGCATCTGCCTTTGTGCTTTTCCTCCTGCTGTAAGCAATCCCTCTCATGCAAGTTCCTACCATAAGCCTCTTAAGTTCCTTCCAATCCCAAACTAGACTAGTGGGGAGTCATTTATCTTCTCTGTGACCTGTGCACTATCTTGTGTGAAGAGACATTTGTTTGCATCTCTCTGATAAAACTCACACATTGTAGTTAAATCCTTTATTTCAAATAAAAATATATTTTCAAAATAGACTTTGTGCTATTTTCCCACCAATTTTAAGATAGCACTTAAAATAAATGTAAAAATCATTATTGAAAAAGTGAATGTCAGATATCTAGTCAAGACAATGAAGATTTAGGAATTCCAAGTAAACAGTGGAGAAGGAATAGATCACTCCCTGTTCCACAACATTTGTTGGAAGACTCTTGAAGTTGCCTCACAGAAATTCAAACTCTGAACTCACATTCAGATGGCTATCATATATTTAAGTTTTTCTATATAAAAATGTTCAGCAGTTAATATGGCTTATCCTATAGTAAGTTTGGTCAGTTTTAACATACAAATAGTTTAGCTGAGACATCTGAAGAATGTCCATGAGTATTTTACCTTTACCCAAGATGAGCCTAAAGCATCAAAGGAGTTGAGCTGGAGCCTTCAGGGATGATGTGCCTCCCCGAGGGCTAGGGTATTTAAACACTCTGAAATATCACATTTACTTTTCTAAATGGTGTCAGTTATGAGGTCTTAGTAAGGAAACTGAAAATAATGCACAAAAAACTCTAAATCACTGAGAATCAACTTAAAAAGCTCATTTTACAATAGGTGTTTGTGAAAACCAAATGACCAGGAAATAATTGGATAACAACTCATCAGATGTTAATTCCTCAAGTAATCTAGGCATTTGTGAATAATTAAGAAAATTCAGTGAAATAAAAGAATCACATAAATAACTGAAATATCAAACCATGTTTCTGTCTAATAATTATCATTTAATATTTCAAGAAATGCAGTTCCAATCAGGTGAGATTTTCCTCATAACTTTTACTTATTGACTTCACAAATATTTTGGTTCAGTAAAAATGACAACATTGGAGCCATTCTTTATTTCAAATGTGTGTCCTTCAAAATTCTACTTAAATTAAACTTTTATTATATTCCATCAACTTTAGAATATTTTAAGTTTAAGAGACATGCAAACATTTACAAAATTTATTATTCTTTTGTTTTAGGATAAAACAATAATTTTCCTTAAAATAAAATGTCTGTAAGAGTTTATTACTACATATCTCAAAAACCAATGTGTCTTTATGATGGAGTCCAATCCACTGCCTTCGATCATTGCATGCCCAAATTTCTGAATGGAACCCCTGTGTTGACAAGTAGAAAAAGAAAGAGAATGGGGCTGGAGGGAAGCTCAGTGGTTAAGAGCACAGGCTGCCCTTGCAAAGGACCTGTGGGTTCAGTTCCCAGCATCCACAACTATAGTTCCAGGAGAATCCAATGCCCTCTTCTGACCTCCATGGGCATTTCACCACACAGCTGTGCTTAGATACATGGAAGCAATGTACTCATACACATAAATAAAAATAAAATATTTTTCAAAGGAAGAGAAATATTGTTCAGTGTTCTCAGGAAAATTTGTACAAAATTCACTTGCTGGATTTTCTCTATTTTCAATTATAAAACAAGTTTATATTTTTTTCTAAAATGTTACTATTATAAAGAAGATATTCATAGGCACTTTAACTTTTTTTCAACGTACTTTTACTTGCTAGTCACATTTATCCTTGCCGAGATAATACACACTATTTGTTTACTCTGTGTCTACTGCTTTCAAATACAAGCAAATTCCCTGAAGCAGAATTCCTGTATTATTTATTCCGTGATGCTTCTTTGGGATCTCCACATTTCTGACAATTAGTTTTATATAAAAACATTATGTTGAACAACAGTCTCTGCTGACACCACTGATGGGGGCATTAGTGATGTGTATTCTCATTGCCTGTCCACAGCTGGGATACAACATTGGAATTTATCCTCTAAGAAATGTGAAGTATATCAAAATGTTTGAGATAATATGGCTAGGGTCCATCTTTGCTTCCTCATGGGCCCAAGTAGGGTGGAACAGGAAAAGATGGCTGGCCCTACAAAGGCTATTGGAGGCACCAGCAGCACTCCAGGATGAATATTCCAGGTTGCTCATGGATTATAGAGAATTGTTATGGATTATAGAGTTAGATGGTGGGAGCATATCCCATTCAATTTACTGTACCTAGTGGTGCTCTTTGGCCAAACAATTGATAAAAGTGATGAGACTTTTCATGATGTACTGGACCTTAGAGGAATATTTTAAATATTTCTTTAGCTGTCTAATACTAATTGATTCTTGCTTGGAGCAGACAGCAGTGTGCCTTCAAACACTCTGTCCACTGTCTATAAAAAGAGCTTCACTGCATAATGCTAATTGATTTTAAAAGTATATGGAAGGACAGTAAAACTTGCAGTTAAGGAATTAGAATAAAGGCACCCATTAGAAGTAGGGTATGATACTCTGAACCAGAAGGCTGTTGGGTGAAACTTCCAGTGCATAGGATATAATACTTACCTCTGGATTGTTGGTTACAGAGGCCCCTGAGGCTCCTCACACCACACAGGCCATGTCAAATGCTTTTGGATACATAACAGAACTAGATCATCAGGGCATGTTGCTGAAGAAACTGCACTCTTGTTACAGTTGCAGGACATGGGGAAATCAGCATCAGATTGACCTGAAAGCTCTCTTTATACTGGCTGGCTTTTGTAGTGTCTGAGTCACTGTCCAGACAGCTGTAGAGAATTTTCACTAACAGACTTGCTCAATCTGGTCCCTGGAAATAAAATTGTGACTCAGATAATGGTGAGATTAGAGTGACCCAGAATGCTATAATGGATGGTTGTAAAAATGAATTATAAAGAAATTTCAAGACAGTATCCATTTATCTCTTGATGGATATTTAGATTGATTATATTTCCTAGCTATTTTGGACAGAGGACAAATGAATGTGAAATGGTCTCTGTAGAAAAAAATATAAAGTTCTTTCCGTATATATCCAAAATGGTGTAGCTTGGCCATATGGCAATTCTATTTCCAGCCCTTTAAGAAATATTCAGAGTAATTTTCAAAGTGACTGTACTGCTTTATACGTCCAATAACAATCTATGAGTTTACTTTTCACCACATTTATGCTATCATAAGTTGTATTCCTGATGATGGCTGGTCTGACTGGAGTGAGGTGGAATCTTAAAGTAATTTTAATTTGTATTTCTTTCATAGTTAAGAATGTTGAGCACTTTTAAATGTGTTTCCTAGACAGTCACATTTCTTCTTTCGATAATTTTCTGTTCAGTTCCATACTCCATTTTAATGGAGTGTTTTATTTTCTTAATGTAAAGTTTTCATGTTCTTTGTATTTCTAGACATGAATCCTCTGTCAGAAGAATAGCTGGCAAAGATTTTTCCCCATCTATGGGCTGTGTATTCATGCATTTCACAGGTTTCTTTGCTGTGCAGAAGATGTTAGTCTCATGACAAACCTTGATGTCTGTTTTATAATGTAGTTGATGAAATCAAGATAAGGTTCATTCTTAAGAGCTAGAGCATAGTGATATTATACTGAAAAACTGTAAATGACAGGAAAATCATTTAGAGTTGCAGAAAATTAAAATTTACACATTTATGCATTGAAAACAGGGTATGAAAAGATTAAAAGCAAGTGATATTCAGTACTCAGGATGCAGAGGCAGGTGGATCTCTGACAGTGAGAGGCCAGCCTATTCTAAAAAAAAAATTCCAGGCCAGTCAGGGCTACCTAGTGACACCCTTTCTCAAAAAAAAGAAAACCAAAAAACAATAACAAAAAGATCAAACAAACAAAAATGTAAATAATATTGTATTGTATAGACAGGAAGTGATACAATATATTAATAGATTTATGGAAGGACAGATTTACTTGTAGCTTTTTCATAAGCTTGTTGGACATTCATGTGCCCTCTTCTGAGAAATGTTTAAACAGGTCATTTGCCCTTTAAAAATGGAGTTTTGGGCACTGGATAGCTGTTAAGAGCAGTGGGTGCTCTAGCAGAGGACTAGGGTTTGAGTCCCAGCACCCACATGGCAGCTACCAACAATCCATAACTCCAGTTTCAGGGGAATCTGATGGTCTCTTTTGACTTCCAGGCTCTGTATGACATGAATGCAATTACATACATGCAGGCAATACACTCATAAACATAAAATAAAAATAATAAATAAAAAATTTTTTAATGGAGCTTTTCTTTTGCTTGAGTCCCTTATATATTCTGGGAAGTAATCCCTTGTCAAATAAATTTCATTTTCATTGTACAGAAAATATGAAAATAGAAAATTTTAGAGGAGAGGGAAGCATTTGGAAGGTTCACTATATAACTCCAATATAATGGGGAAATGTATAAAAAGTCTCCGGTAATGAAAACACTAACAGTAGAGAAGAGAATTTTGATGCATTGTGTCTGTTGGGTAAAAAGTATAAGATTATAGAAGCTTAGAAAATGTCATTGTGGGGGATTTAAAGAAACAGGATAAAGAAATGTTCAGAAAGCATGATGATAGTCCATAGCACAATAATACTTATAATAGTAACAATAATAATGCTATGGGAAATGAACCAGGTTTCCTTCTTGAGAATGAGAATATTGTGGTTTTCTATTAGTATATAAAGATAATAGCCAGATAGATATAAAGAAATACGTGAATTTAGCTGGCATGGTGACACAGACCTTTAGTCTCAGCAGAGGCAGGCAGATCTCTGTGAGATCAAGGCCAGGCTGGTCCAGAACTCACTATGTACACCAATCGTTTTCTTGAAATTTAAATCAAATGTAATACTTGTTATTATGACTACCCATATAAGGTACAGGGTGGAGGAAATAACAGAGAATTTCCACTCAGTAGGCAAGAAAACAACACTCCACATATTCTACTTCATGTACTTTTTTTTTTAATTTTTTTTTTTACAATTAAAGTTACAGTTTTAACAATATACAAAATATTACAGTAATTCAGATTTTTTGGCATAATGATTACAGATTTGACAAATACATTTTATATCTCATAATAGCGATGAAGATTATACAAAAACTATTAAAACCATTATGAGAATAAATTCAATTGTCACTTAAATATCTAAAGGTATTTTCCTTTGCGTTCTTCCAGAATGATTTGTTCTTATTCTTTACCTTAATTTGAGGGACTTCAAGAAGATACTTGTTTTTTT
>NW_008328749.1:1910912-1912007 GCF_000622305.1 Nannospalax galili
AATGGAGATAGTGGCGTATTGAAGTCCCCTACTATTAATGAGTTGGGGTTAATTTGGGTCTTGAAGTCCTGTAGTATTTTTTTACATTCTTGCTATAGCTGTATTTTACCCTGTTATACCCTCGTTGGAATTCTTTATGCAATGCCTTGGGTATAGTCATTCCTTTATTCAGCTCTTTGTATTGCTCCCAGAACTCTCTGAAGGGCTGGTTTTGTGGACAAGAATTCCTTCAGCCTATTTATGTCATGGAAGATTTTTCTTTCCCCTTCAACTATAATAGACATTTTGCTGGATATAGAAATCTGGGTTGGCATCTGTGGTCTGTTAGGGTCCGTGACTCCGTGGGTCCCTTCCGAAGAACAAATGCAAGAGTATGGAGTTGTAAAAATCAAACAGAGTTTTACTGAACCAGCTGGCCAGGGTTGACCGTCCACCCAGGACACGCAAGTCTGGTCAGAGCAATCGACCCTGAGACAATTTTAGGTAAAGATTATATAGGCTTCCACAACCATTACACAAAAGCCCGCGTTTATACAGCCAATAGTTTCAAAGCAAGCATTTCACAAACCAATAACTTTAAAACAAGAAAAATGTCACAACTTCCTTCAGGTGTCTCAATCAGGGAAGGGTGAGTGGTATGTACCTGGCGCAACCCTTTCCTGTTATCTTGGGTAAGTGGACATGCCTACATGACACAACACAGATCAAACAGGCTAGGCTCTGGGGGGTGCAGCACTTGCCCCTATCTGGGGATGCCTGTGTCTCCACTTGGGTTAATCAGTTACAAGCAGTAAATTCAAAAAAGTAAATTCAAGCAGTAAATTCAGACAAGCAATAAATTCCTCTTTCCAAAAAAATTGCAGTATATTCAAACAAGCAGTAAATTCCTCTTTCCCTAACATGGTCATTTAACACTGGGAATACTTTGGTCCAGGCTCTTCTGGCTTTCATAGTTTGCATTGAAAACTGAGCTGTGATCCTAATGGGTTTTCCTTTATATGTGACTTGTTGTTTATCTTTTGTTGCTTTCAGTATTCTCTCTTTGTTCTGTACATTTAGTGTTTTTATTATGATATGTTGTGGGGAGTTTATTTT
>NW_008328749.1:1913298-1918956 GCF_000622305.1 Nannospalax galili
TTTTTCTGGTGATTTTTTTTTTTTTTTTTTGAGGAGGAAAGGGTCAACTGAGGGAGGTGAGGCCTCAGGGGTTCTTCCTTCCATTAAATTGTATATTTATAAAAGTTATCAGTAGATAAGACACATTTCTAAAAAGGATTTACAATTGATTTCAGCAACTGATTAGGTTGAACATCAGACTATAATATATGTGAATATGTCACTTCCGAAGATGAGCCTGAAGTGTCTGACCCATGGAGATTAAACCTGCAGACATGAACTACCACCTTTATGTTTCCAAATAGTGCCAGCTATGAGATCATTTTAAAGAAGTGTAAAATAATGTCCAAATCTGCCTTTAGAAAGTATCAAGCAAACTTAACCAAATGGTGATATAATAATAAACCTGTAAGAAAAGAACCAAGGACCTTGGAAACAAACATACTTGTTAAATGCCAATCCCTCTGTTAATTTTGTAGAACAGATCCACCTTTCATAAAATGCATGTCCAAAAATTTCAAAACCTGTGCAAAATGTTAGCACCTTATCAAAATTCAGTTATTTACAATCAAGGCAGACAACATCCCAGGACAGTGAGGAGAGGTAGCCATGAAGTCTCATCCATAGCAAAGGAGCTATTGGCATTTGATAACTACAGGTGGGGAAGAGGCCATTTTCTTTAAGGATGAGACCTCTCATTTGTTGACAACACTCCAGGGCAAATTCCACACCGAAGAATATTTAGGCAACAGAAATTGGACTGAATGAGGAAAAAACAAAACAAAACATTAATTTTTATCGACAAGAGTGCATCTGGGAGTAGTTGGGGGAATATGAAAAAATACATTTTATAAAACTCTCAAAGAATTAATAAATTTTTTAAATTATAAAATGATATAAGAACTCTAAATGTTACCTGATAATGATAACTTTATTGGACTGGAAGATTAATTTGTTTTGCTTTCAATCTTATTGACTATAAAATTATCATAAGATTTCTTAGGGAAAAAATGAATGCAGGTGTGGTCAAATTGGAGTCATTTAAAAATATATTTCCTAGAGGCTATTGTTTAAATTTTACTTTCCATTTACTCCACTAACTTTAAAATATTTCATATCCTAAAGTAGGTGCCAGCCTTTGTTGAAATCTAGCCATCCTTTGGGTCTGGTATAGTATGATTGCTTTCATGTTTAAAGTGAAATGATGCTAGAAGTGTTCTGTTAGAAATCTTACATAGTAACTGGACATTGTTTGCTATAATATAACTTTCTTCTCTGAATCTTTGGGGATTCGTGTTCCTCAATGGAAGCCCTTCCTGTGTTGATAGAATAATGGTGGACAAGAGAGAAAAATGATTTTCACTATATTTCTAGAAAAGGAAATCGTTTTAAAGATTGAATATATTTTACTCTTTGGAAAATCCATTGTTCTCAGGATTGATTTTAAATAAGGATTTATATTTTAGGTAAGATTTATGCTTATGCAGAGCATGGCAGTTGGGACCCATGAGAGTAAGCACCATCTAAGGGCCTGTGATAAAATTCTGGCCCCCTTTCTTATCTTTCTAAAGAGCACTGAGAATATACCAGGAACCTTAGTTTTATCAGTATCTCCAGGTGACTTTTTGTGAACTACAAATTAGAGCATCCATCTGACACACTCTTAAGTAAAAGATATGCATCTTTAGAACTAATATTTTCAATAAATCAATGGTTGAGTTTTGTGTCAATTAATTTTAAGGAAATAGTTAAGTGAGTGTTCTGTACTAATATTACAGGAGTTCCACTTAAAATCACAAGAAATCTTTGGTTAATATGTAGTGCAGTATGACTCAAGACACAGAACATTCTCAGTGAACAAATAATACAATGGGTTCATATCTATTGAACATATTTCTGATTCCAAATACAAAGAAATACTGCATTTATTTTGGAAATGCTAAACCATGTGTGATGGCCTTCATTTACAAAGATATCATCAATAATGTGCTTTGGATATCACACAGGTATGGCAAGAAATGGGCTTAAGAATGTAATTAATCAATGGCTATTAATAGTGACATATAAGCAAGGTCCAGTTCTTCCTTTTATTGTCTGCCATTTATCCTAATAAGAGCATACTAAAGTATTTGACAAAATACACAAAGCTTGATTACTTAATTATATTATTTTAGTGTTAGAATCAGTAACACAAAAATTGTTTCAACTGACAAACATGTTTCAAGCTATGACTGCCTACCAAACATTATTGAACCTCACCAAGTGTCAACCTCTGTTCCTGATTTTAGGTTCTAACCATGTAACTGATTGAAACAGAGAAGGTTGGGGCTGGAGAGATGGCTCAGTGGTTAAAAGCACTGACTGCTCTTGCAGAGGACCCGTATTTGAGTCCCAGCACCCACATGGCAGCTGCAAACCGTCCTTAACTCCAGTTCCAGAGGAATCCTAAACCCTCTTCTGACCTCTGTGGCATTTCCCGACATGGGTGCACTCACATACATGCAGGCAATACACTCATACACATAAAATAAAAATAATAAATAAAATACTAAAAAAAAGACAAGGCTAAAAGCACCTTGTGTGATTTCAAAGAGACATTTAAGTACATAAGTTTTAATTTGGAAAAATAAAATTATACTGGACATGTAGTTTGGGTTTTATAAGAAGTAACTATTTAGATTAAAAACTGTGGAAATATAAGTGGTGAGACAAGACAGTCTTGCAAAGTCAGACTCTGACTAACTACAGATCTTACCGAAATCTTCTATGGAATGGGGCATGAGAGACAATAAAGAAGCCCATGGAAAGCTCTTTAGGAACTTGTATAGAAAAGAACAGAATGAAATAGAATTTTCAGGCAGTAAGTATCTAGTGGAAGCTAAGGAAATTCAAGTTCAAAACGAAGCTTGATGCCGATGACAAGTGATGCAGAGCCACTGGAGACATCCAGTGCCATGAAGCTACGGTCTTATTATCTGTAAATTGTTAACATAATATTTGCGGCAACACTGAAGGAGAATGAGCACAAATAACATTTCAATTAGAAATTTCACAAATATAAATATTTGACTTATCTTTTGTGCTATCATAATATTTATCAGGATACATATATTTATGAAAATTATCCATGCATAATGAAGAAAATCAGAAACAAAATGGTAAGGGGAAATTTTTTGGTCAACATATGTTAATGCATTAGATTACAGAGGGCATTAGAAATTAGATCAGGCATATATTTCTTTTTAAAAGAATATTTTTTATTTATTATTTTTATTTTATGTTTATGTGTGTATTGCCTGCATGTAGGTAAGTACACCCATGTTGTGCAATGCTTGCGGAGGACAGAAGAGGTCTTGGATCCCCTGGAGCTGGAGTAATGGACAGTTCTCAGCTGCCATGTGGGTGCTGGGATTTGAACCCAGCATTCTGCAAGAACAACCACTGAGCCATCTCTAGCCCTGAGACATATATTTCTTAATTGGAGAGGGAGAGCTGGAAGTTAAACTAATGAGCTTGTGATTTTACTTTCTCCAAAAGACTAATGAATGAGTAAATTACTTTGTGGAATGAAATGTTTAAAAATAAAATTGTAGCTATTCTTTCACCTGCACATCATACTTTCTAACTTATTCTGTCAGGTTTTCACTTACACATCACTCTGCAGTTCTAATATCCTTAAGAAGAGACATTTTAGTAGTGTTAAAAGTCACTTGCCTGGGACTTCCGTGTGGGGTCTCTCCCTTTCCTCATGGGTCAGTTGGCCACTGGAGCATGAGGACAAAGGGAGCAGAAGTGATGAGGGGTCAAGATGGCCAGTGAGCACTGACGGAAGAAATCCCTTCTGGGGAGGCAGGTTCAGTGATACAAATAGCTCCAGACTCAATGAAACAGCTCCAGATTCAGTGAAACAGCTCCATTTATTAAGTGGGGGTTAGGGAAAATATAGTGTGGAGGCAGTAGCCAATGCTTCAGCTGATAGGTGCTCATAGTATGCCTTATTTACATGTGGCAGTAGGCTCCTATCATCCGATGCCCAATTATCATATAGAAAAAACCTGGGGGTAGTTTTTACTCCAGGTAACTATGCCAAAGGTCATTGTCCAAATAAGGTCAGGCATCGGTGCTTGGAGGCACTTTCCAGGTAAGTCAGGCAGAGAGCAGGAGGCCCCCTGCTGAGAAGGGGAGTCCTTCCATATAGCGCCAAGCCCCTTAGAGCTATCCAGACATGGAGGACTATAACCTTAGCATCAGGGTTCCCCAACATCTCCCCATTTTGTTTTACAATGGAGAAGTGTCATCACAAGCTTTAAGACCCAACTCATCTATCTCGGGAGAATCCAAAGTTTGATAATTGACCACGACATGCTTGGTAGTAATTTTTGCAATGATAGTAATTTATGGGCGAAGAAATTGTATGAAACAGAGAGCAAGCATCAAAATAACTTAATCAGGGGGCTATTGATATTGTAACATTTTTACTCTGAAGAGGTAACACCAAAATCTTTTTGGGATAAGAGCTCACAAATGCTTTTAATGTTTTTGGCCTTTGGGACAGAGTACTTTGCTAAAAGGCCCAAGGGCATTTTCGCTTTTAGCCAGGAAAGAAACTGGCTACTTTTCTTTGGGGTCTTTTTACCCTAGCTGCCTAGCCAATTTCTGTCTCCTATTTTTATCATATTACCCTCTGAAGAGGCTTACCCAAATTGCCATGAGGGAATTGGGATGCAGACCTCTCTGGCTTCTTCCATGATGAACATGGACGTAGGGTGAGGCAATTGGGGTACCCCCTTCAGTGGGCCTATCTAAAAGACTCCCAAGTTACATATCTCTTAACTATAGGGAGAAAAGAAAAGTGTTTGGTGCCTGGGAGATGTGAAGGAAAAGTAAAGGTAAGAGTAAGGGCAAGAGCAGTTAGTATTACAATTTCTAGGCAGGGAACCAGAAAATGTCCAAATTAAAGTCCACTGGAATTTCTTGATGAAGGCTCCCAAAAGCATCCATCTAACAGGTTTTTTTCTCATTTTTCTTTTTCCTGACAAGGCTGGAATTATCAATGTGTAGGAGGGAAAAAACCACAGAGGACAAGCCAGCCTTCGGGTTGCAACAGCAAGAGGTTTATTTAGTACACAGGTACCTGTGGGCACAAAGTCTCCTCGGGGGACTTGCGCGCCTCAGGTCGGGTTTTGGGGAGCTTTTATAGGGCAGAAGCAGGGTACAGAAGCAGAAACGTGGTTATTGGTTCATTTAAACTATTACAAAATGCTACAGGGAGAGCGGGAAGCTGACTTAACACTAAGCCAGATGTTTCCACCATAAAACCTCACTTATCAGTGAGGTGGAGATGTCCCCACCATAAAACTTACTTATCAGGAGGCCAGATGTCTCAGCCATAAAACTTACTTATCAGGAGGCCAGATGTCTCAGCCATAAAACTTACTTATCAGGAGGCCAGATGTCTCAGCCATAAAACTTACTTATCAGGAGGCCAGATGTCTCAGCCATAAAACTTACTTATCAGGAGGCCAGATGTCTCAGCCATAAAACTTACTTATCAGGAGGCCAGATGTCTCAGCCATAAAACTTACTTATCAGGAGGCCAGATGTCTCAGCCATAAAACTTACTTATCAGGAGGCCAGATGTCTCAGCCATAAAACTTACTTATCAGGAGGCCAGATGTC
>NW_008328749.1:1925422-1926155 GCF_000622305.1 Nannospalax galili
CACTCCCTCTTCAATGCCCTCTAGATAGGGAGAGAAAAAAAATAGCATCATTTTAGAATAGTGAGTTGTTTCCCTCAGCTGCAGGTGGGCACTACAGTATTGTAGACCAAGATTAAAAGTCCTACACCTGAGTAGCACTGCCCTATTAGGAACAAAATCACCAATGAGAAATAATTATCTAAATAACATAAGAACTTAAGTCTAATGTCTGGGATGTGTAATCCTTTGAGCTTAAAAAAAAAATATATTGATGACTTTAATCTTTGGTTATACTTTTCCCTTGGGTGTTTAAGGCCATACAGTTGGCCCAAATAAACCAATGTATTATTACTTTTAAGGTCATATGAGGATCTATTTCTCAGGGGTCATATGGGCTTGGGGGGGAGGGTGCCCCTGGCTCCTCAGGCTTTTCTTTACTAGTTCCATCTACCTGAGGATAAGCCAAGAGGTATTGCTTCACCTGGGCTTCGCTTGGAAGCATGGAGGAAATGTTTCCTCTGTGTTGACCCTCCTCTTTGTAGACTGGACACTGGTTGAAGTCCATCTTCTGGGGTCTCTATGGCCTCCCTGAACAAGAGGACAGGTGACTCATCAAAGTTACAGGACATTGTGAGAGATGCTCCATAGTCCCCTAGAACTTAGTCGACCTTGAAGTGCAAGGAGCAAAAACTGTCCTTTAAGTCCCTCTGACCACATTAGTATAGGCCTCAAAGTATGGCTGTTAAACATCCAA
>NW_008328749.1:1926168-1955581 GCF_000622305.1 Nannospalax galili
CTGACAGTCGTTCAAGTCCATCTTCTGGGGTCTCCATGGCCTCCCTGAACAAGAGGACAGGTGACTCACCAAAGTTACAGGGCATTTTTTTTGAGAGATGCTCCATAGCCCCTGGAACTTGTTTGACCTTGGAGGGCAAGGAACAAAAAATTGTTCCTTTAAGTCCCTCTGACCTGATTAGTATAGGCCTCAAAGTCTGGCTATTAAACATCCAAGAAGGTTAGTTACACCAGTCTGGTACTTTTAATTACCATGTGCTATGTAGATAGAACTTGGGCAAAACCCAAACATTTAAAAATAAACCTTGATGAGATATCCTTAAACTAGTTGACTAAGCTATGACCTTAGAAATTTTAAGATCTTTTTCTCATGCTTGATAAATCATAACAAATCTACATAGGCCTCCATCATTTGCTTATGCTTTTTCATTTTTAACAAAATACCCCCATTCCTGTATCCTTCTAACATCTTTTATCTTACATTTTCTTTTTTAATAACCATGAGATATAACATTAACAAACTTTTCATCTGTTGTGAGAATTCGTTTTTGGGTGGCTATTAAACAATGTTTTTCTGCTTTTTTGGTTGTAGTATCAAACCAATGTTTGATTACATTAAAGTTTTTCTGGGGAAACAGTAAAGGATTTATTGAGTTTAGTTACAGAAATGATTGAGGGGTTGCTGGGGTGTATGAGTGACCTGAGAGTATTTACACTGGAAAGCCTTAACCCAGCATGGATCAAGCCTTTTTTTACTAGCTTTTTCCAGGTAATTTACTTTAGTCCTCCCCAAACCCAGGAGACAATGTATGATTAGGGCCAAATTACATATAGTTGGTTGGGAAGAGCAGCTAGATACTCAGGTGAGGGTCCAATGACCCTGTTTACCACTCCTCCTTTAATTAGACACTTAAGTCCATAAGTCCAGTTGTGATGATCTTTTGTTAGTGGACACAGCTTAAGTCATGAAGATGGTAGTTTGACTCAGAAGAACGTAGTGTGTAGCATCATCTTATTAAAGAACATGGGATCTAATATATAAGATAATGTAATAAATTAATATTACCCATGTACATACTGTGTTTTATAAGTTTCCAGGTAAACCATATAGAAAACACAAGACATTTAAAAGATTTTTTACCTTAGGTAGTTTAGAGAGTGGTCTACCAAAACCTTGCTTTAGGTAGAAAAAAGCAATTGGTACATAGTTAAACATTATCGAATTGATGTTTACAACCTCCAGCATAATCAATTTAGAAAACTGTGTTATAACCCTGTTTATACTTTTAAGTTATTAAAATTTAATAATTTTAATAACAAATTATAAACAAATCTATAAATTTACCAAGCAATTTTTATCTCACATATATGGAGATGAACATTTATCTTAAATATATTATAAAAACTTTGAGATGTCCTTGTAAGCCTCGAAGCAGAGCAGGATTTAAACAACCAAGTCTCCTTTAAAGGTTTATAGATGTTTTATACAGACTTGAAAAATGTTTATTTTATATAAAACATATCTAAACATAAAGGTAAATTGTACCCTGGAGCAGAAGCAATCATTTCTTAAAAGTTAATTTAGAGCGCAGCCCTCCACGCCGGGACTCCCTAAGCCACATTCACCCTTCCATCCCACCCGCCATTCGTTTTATTAGTATTAAGCATACCAATATAATTAGTACAGAAAGGCATTTGTTCTTCTTTAGCTTAAAAGTTTTTAAAAGTTTTTAAAGTTGTTTGTCCATACATTATTTTTAAACTAAGGCAAGACTGTTAACTTTCATGGTGAATTTCTTTGAAGAAGCCTGTCAGTCTGGATTGGAAAAAATGTGCTGGTAGTAGCTAGGGGGGAGAAAAGGCTAAAAGGAGAGAAGGTTTCCAGCCCTGCATCTGCAGACAGACACAGTGGCGTCCTGTGGCATGCGGCCCTGGAGGGGTTTGAAAAGGCTATGACCAGCGCTGCTGCGCATGTGTGCCCTCAGTGCAAGCCAGCCGCCATCTGGGTGTGTGCTGCATGAAGTCATGTCTCCTAAGGGGAAGCCCACAGGGGTGCAGAGGGCTATAGGAGAAAGACTCCATGTGGGGTTGTCCTCTGATGAGCCCCTTCCCCAAGAAAAAGTTTATGAAAAAAATGGCTTTTTAAAATCTTTTTTCCATTTGTATGGCGCAAGCAGCCTTAAATTCTTTAAGTTCACCACAGCAACCCATGGTTTAAGTCCTTTGTTTTTGTTCATGGGCCTCTAGGAGCTGGAGTGCCCTTTTGTCCTGAGGCTAGTTAATTTAAATTCTCACCTAATTAGTTTAGCTTCGGCTTGAGCACCCCAGGGGCAAGATAACAAAACAGATTAAGGAAGTTTGTTATTTTAGAAGTTGAATTCAATGCTTGTATAAAAATCCCTTAGAATTTTGGAGATTTTGTTTCTAGGGGTGTTGTTCAAGATAGAAAAGGAAAGGGGGGTGAAATGCTGATTCCTAGGGGAACATGCCTGGGATCAAACCTCAGGTTATTCCATGGAGTCCACAGCACAAGCCTGCCTACAAATTTAAGAGATCCGGTGACCGCTCTAAGAGCAATTAATTGGCTGTTGCATTACCAGGTTTTTGCATTAGAAAGATGTATAGATAGGGGGTCTTGTCTACACTCATGCAGGCAGTCAGGGCCCATTAAGAGGGCTAAGAGCCTTTGGCTAATATCAGGGGGTAGCCCTGATCCAAAAGCCTCAATTGCTATTTCATCTTTAACGGTCCCACGCAGACTCAGACAGAAAATAAAAGGAGGAAAAAGAGGAGAGACTGCTGATCCTCAAGGATGAGATGGCCCAAAGCAAAGCTGCCGCTACCCTCTTGGGGAGAGGGGATACTCACAAACTCTGTGAGTTCCAGGAGTCCCACATTGGGTGCCAGCTGTGGGGTCTCTCCCTTTCCTTGTGGGTCATTGGCCACTGGAGCATGGGGACAAAGGGATCAGAAGCGATGAGGGGTCAGGATGGCCAGTGAGCACTGGTGGAATAAACAGCTCCAGATTCAGTGAAACAGCTCCATTTATTCAGTGGGGTTAGGGAAAATGTAGTGTAGAGGCAGTAGCCAATGTTTCAGCTGATAGGTGCTCATAGTATGGTTTATTTACATGTGGCAGTAGGCTCCTATCATCTGACTATTGGGAAATGCCTAATTATCATATAGAAAATACATGGGGGTAGTTTTTACTCTAGGTAACTACGCCAAAGGTCATTGTCCAAATAAGCTCAGGCATCTATGCTTGGCAGCACTTTCCAGGTAAGTCAGGCAGAGAGCAGGAAGCCCCCTGCTGAGAAGGGAGTCCTTCTGTATAGCTCCGTGCCCCTTAGAGAGATCCAGACATGGAGGACTACAACCCTAGCAGCAGGGTTCCCCAACACTTCCTGTTTTATTGCAGAATCTGGCTCCTACTCCTTTTCTTAGCTAACATTCTTGAGTGTAATTCTGGATCAATGACATATCCTATTTAGTGTAGAATGTCTGGAAATCTGTAAATATGAAATAATTCAATAAATGCAAACATGAACTTAGATAAGTTTAGCAGACAAGTGAACAGAGAGAGAAAAGTGAACTCAAGGACATGATCCTTGCAGGCTTTTCATGTTAGGGTTAGGGTTACTGCTTTTCATGTTATTTTCAAGACTTCAGTTGTTATCTTTATGATTCTTTCAAATCTGATGTTTGCACTTCTCAGACCCATCATCCAAGTCCTGGAACACATTGCACTGATTATATCTAGTCTGCACACAGGATGCTGAGAAATGTAAATGGGTGCAATTCTTACTTTTCTCTGTGAAAATTGCAAATCTTAAGTTGCTTAAATCTGGGTTGCTCTAAGTAACACTTTGCTTCTTGTCTGTCATTGTGTTTCAAAACAGCTGGCTCCAACCACTTATCTTTCTCTTAAATCTTGGATTATTTTAGTTTTCACTGGAAAATTCTCTCATTCTAGTACATTATTCATGTTTTCCTGGATCAGATTTTACATACTTTCCTGGCCCAGAACAGTTGTAAGTATTCTAATTAATAAAAGTCTAGGCTGCTGACAGGGTCTCAAAGAAATAGCCCATCTTTTGCACAACATGTGAAGCATTTTTCTAAGAAAGTGGAAAGGAAATGTTATGGTTAGGGCATGTTTGCTTTTGTATTAATTTTCTTAGAAATCATATATCTTTGGCCCATGGCTTTGGCAATACTAAGGCTGAAAGACAAGGGGACATGGGGCAGCCAAGACTTTTCCTAGTTGACTTAGGACATTGGAATAATTTCATCATTTCTTTTCCTGAATTGGCCCTGGGTCAGTATGCCCATAGTATCAACTATAGACTTCAATATTTAAAAGTCATTGACTTTGGTTTACTAAGAGATATAACACACACACACACACACACACACACACACACACACACACATGGAACATCACACTTTATTATAAATTTATATAAAACATGTAAAGAAAATAAATCTTTAATTGGTCATATAGTAAAAGAATAACTCTTTTATGGACAGAGATGAGGGGAATATTATGAAGTGACTAGCATAAAAAATAAACAGCCAAGTACTTTTATGCACATCCATTACTGAGTAGGCAAAGCAATTAGGGATTTGCCACTGTAACTCTTTGCAAATCAACTATTATAATGTCTCAATCAGCTTCTACTATGGTACCTTCTATGGTGCCCTGTTTCTATCTATGTTTTAAAGCTTTCACTTCAACCCCACTGTCTATAGAACACAAGCCACATTCCTTTGAAGTAGGGCACAGTTTACTGCTTATTGTCTGACCCCTTCCTCTCTATGCATCTCTAGCTCTTCACTTCTCAGAATTTTCTGATCAGATTAACTACTGGATTTTGTTACAGCTGTATTTTTCTCACATCCAAAACTTCATTTCCTTTACATTTATCCTAGAATTCTCTTTTACCCTCAGGTCAACCCAGTTTCACCTGGCATCAAGATTCCATTCTGGACACATAGCTTTGTGGATTCAAATTCACTTTCTATCCCATCTCTGTTTATTGTAATTTATAACACATTTATTAAAATACTAATTACTTCTCATAAGTAGGTTTTCATAACTTGACTTTTCTGTATACAGTGCAACCAGTGGAGCACCTGGGAATATCCAATCTGCAACATCTCTCTCCTTTAGTAATCTATGTTGCTTGTCTATTTTCAGAATTTTTTATGCGTGACTGTTTCCAAAGTCTGGTCACTATTCAGATATTCTCTGCTTTCTCATGCTGAAATCCCATGTAAGGAAAAATGTTGTCCTTCACTTCTTGAGATTGATTATATCAATTTTCCTTTTTTTTTTTTTTATCTTTAGTCATTTGACTCTTGTAAAGACTCTGGTAAATTACCTAACTTCTATTTTTTTCTTCCTTCCTTGCTCATTGAAATGGTTAGTCATTTCATTGCAAACAAACAATCTCACTGCAATAATTTCTATGATTTATTAATGTGATACTGCAACCATCTACTAGGATTAAAATGTGTTATTGCCACACATCTCCTAGGATTAAAAATCAAATTTGATATCTAATTTCATATAGGTCCCAATTACTACTGCGAATGTTTTTATTTTTGTTATCACACTAACCAAGGTTACCCCACACTGTTTTGATATCTATACATAGTGAATGGTTATGCTAGTCAAAGAAATTGCTTACACCATGTCACAGTTACTTTTTTCTTTTTGTGAAAGCATCTAAAATCTAAGCTCAGAAAAATCCCAAAACACAGCAAAAATGTTGTTGAGGATGGTCCTCCTGCTCCCATTTTAAATGGTTAGACTGGTGTATATAATTGCAACTTTGTATTCTTTTTTTGTATTCTTTTTTTTACTTTAAATACTGGAGTATTTTATTGTTTTATTGGCAATGTAGCAGAAAATGACAAGGGACTAACAACAATGTTAATGTTTCACGCAGTTATCTGGAAAGCAAGTTAATCATTCAAGGTAAAGCCATATTGAATAAGGAATCAGTGTTCACAATGGTAGCATATTTAGAGCAACAAGCAGAAAGTAAAATTTAAAAATTAGGACTCCTACTGTTGAGTTGCCTTTGTGTCTTGATCCTGAACTGTGTTTCCAAGAAAGTGAAGAATTAAACACAAAAATAAACTTAGGGTTGCTACTTTACTGGAGCAGTAACCTAAGCGACTTTTCCCCCTCCACTTAGAGGAGTCTCTTCATTTTCAGTACAAATACACCCTCTTTTGGATGCCACTACTTGTATGAATTAGGGAAGAGTGCCATTTGTCATGTTTGTGGAAACTTCATCTTGCAGAAGCATATAAATTATTCTTGGATTTCTTCCAGTGTGTAACTTTGTATTCTTTATTCTAAATCTCCCTGCTCCCAGTCCCTAATCCTTGGCAAATTTAAGTGAATTGTTTCTATGCATGCTTCATTTTTAGATTCCACATATAAATGAGATTTTGCAGTGTTTTTCTTTCTGTACCTGACATTTCACTTAGAGACACCAAAATATATATGCTTACCACAATGGTAATTGAGTGCTCCATCTTCTAACAGAAAATGGAGGCCATTTAATTTCAATTTCTATGCCTTATATCTCAATATACATATTATATTCCTTAATCCCCTCTCTTGAGAAATCTGGCATATCTTGTATAGCTGTTATTTTTTTGACTGTAAGTCTTTCTGATTGAAACTCATGCCATCAACCTATTACCACTCTTTCAGTGAATTTTCACACCTATGCCCAGGCTTCTTTATTTTAATCTTTAGCTTTTTCCTGTCCTAAAAATACTTCCCTCTGATTCTGGTTGTGCCTACTTATGTGGTCACCGTCTCAGCTCTCCCTGCCTTTTCTTAAATTTGGGGAGTGCAGTACACTCATTCTCATTTTTGAAACAAAATAGCAGCATATATTCATTATCCCAGGTGAGGGATTTCATAATGACATCTGCATTCAAGTGTATTGTGTACTTTGGCTATATCCATTCCTCATCATCTCCTGTCTGCATGGCCACTCCTAGATATGTTTCTTTTCCAAAGTCATCCTCTTTCTACTTTCATGTCCTATGTGTGTGTGTTATAGGTTTAATATATTTAGTACTTTTCTTATGAATCACTCATTTGGTCTCTGTGTCCAGTGCATCCTTCCTGCCCCACTCGCTCACTATTGTGACCTTGTCATCTGTGTGGTATTGTTCCTATTAGCTACACTTGCTACTTGTGTCAGTGCAGATTCATGATGAAAGAATGAGCTGTAATATTTTCCTGATGCTCTCTTATATTCTATTTTCCTTTGCTATACCTGTTTCTTTTTAAAAATTATTTATTTTATAATCACATAATTAGGGGCTGGAGAGATGGCTCAGTGGTTAAGAGCACTATTGCTCTTGCAGACGACCTGGGTTTGATTCCCAGGTCCACATGGTGGCTATGAACCATCCTTAACTCCAGTTCCAGGGGAATCCGAAGCCCTCTTCTGATCTGCATGGCATTGCATGATACCAGTGAACTCACATGCATGCAGGCAATACACTCATATACATAAAATAAAAATAATAAATAAAAAAATCACATAATTTAGAAGAAGCACTTAATTACAACAGCATTGACATATTCAATAAAAATTTCCAGAGCTAAGATGCATCTCTTTCAGAATTGGCTGTAAAATTTTGAGTTTACAGTTGAATTAATACAGTTATACAATACTGTACTCAGTATAAACCCTTAAAAGATACAAAATTGTATGAGGTTTTAACCTTTAGAAAGATCTTCTGAAATAGAGAAAATGAAATAATTTTAAAATAAACTGTTTCATACTGAGAAACTCATTTTTAATGCAAATAACACTTAGATGTTTGCACATGCATCTCTAATCTCTATATATCTGATTATTACTAGTCACATTCAGTTAATTTCTGAGATCCTTGGAACCTGAGCATGGATATAAAGACATCAGGTAGATAGCAATGTTAATATTTTTCACATCCAGTAATTAATATGAAGCAAATTTTTATGCTTCTTCTTCAAATATAACACATTTTTTAATTTATTGATTTTGTGTGTGTTGTGTGTGTGTATATTTCATACAGAACATCCCAAACAATCTTATTCATCTATATACACACATTCCAAGTGACACCCTCCCATAGCCCCCCCCCACTGGAGCCGATATACTCTGTAATCCCTGTTACTATCAACTGTTGCACTGTGTTGTCAGTCCTGTAATCGTTCCCCAGTGTTTGTCCATCTGCAGAGTCTAGTCAGCCTATCTACAGTTCCATGTTTTAGGAAGATCAGCTCTTCTTCATCTAACAGTAAGCTGTTGCCTGTATTCCTTTAGATAAGACTGGGATCTGCTGTTCATTTTCCCAGTTCTCTACTGAGTTGCTGTCTAGGTTTCTCTTGGACAACCCTGGCCAACAATTCAAATAAGGCATCTTATTTGTGGCATTGTTTTTTGTTATGTAGCCTTTAGCTATACACAAGGGCTCTTAATGAATTATATTGATCCCTTTAATATCTGGTTATACTTTCCTTTTGGGTGTTTAAGAACATGCAGTTGGCCCAGATAAACCACTTTATTTTCACTCTTAAGGTCATTTGAGGAGCTGTTCCTCAGAGATCAGGTGGATTTAGGAGGAGCCCTGTGGCTCCTTTCCTCTACCAGGCTCATTTATGTAAAGATTAATCAAAGGTTCTGCTCAACCATGGGTGGATTCACTTGGAAGCATGGAGGAAATGTTTCCTCTGAGTTTATCCTGCTCTTGTAGACTGGACACTGGTTCAAGTCCATCTGGTGGGGTCTCCATGGCCTCCCTGAACAAGAGGACAGGTGGCTCACCACAGTTACAGGACATTTTGAGTGATGTTCCATTCTCCCCTGGAACTTAGTCAACCTTGTAGGACAAGGGACAAAACTGTCCTTCAAGTCCCTCTGACCAGATTAGCATAGGCCTCAAAGTATGGCTGTTAAACTTTCAAGAAGGTTAGCTCCACCAATCTGGTACTTTTAATTACCATGAGCTATGTAGAAAAGGTTTGGGTAAACATCCAAATATTCTCAGATAAATCTTGGCTAGATATATATTTTGTTCCTTAAACTAGATGACTAAACTATGACCATAGAAATTTTAAGATTATGTGTGGGAGACAGACTTGAGCCTAGGGTGATATTGCAACTCTCAGGGTCATGTGGTTTCCAGGAATCTGGCTCTGTAATCTGAAACCCAGTATGCTAATGAGGCATCCAACTTTCTATTCTGTGATAGGATGTTAAGTCTGTTATGCTAATAGGATGATGCTAATAAGGTATCCTACTTGCTGTACTGTGATAGGATGCTAAACCTGTTATGCTAATGAGGTATCCTACTTGCTGTGCTGTGATTGGACCACGACCCCTATATAAGTTTCTTGCCTTCCTGCAATAAACCAGACCTGTGTCACTGAACCTTGTCTCCTGTGTCTGAATGTGTCTCCGCTGAGACAGTCTCCTCACCACCCTGTGGTCTGGGACCAGGCAAAAGCAGCGATGACAGGAGGAAGCACACGGCAAGTAGAAGAGATGCCTCAGCACCGGGGGAACAAAAGAGCAGACTCAGCCCAGGGCAGGTCGAAGAGTGGCCTCAGCCCAGGGCAAGCGGAGGAGCAGCCTTGACGCCCGTGAGAATGAAGGAGCTGCACCCATAAGAACAGAGGAGCGGCCACCGCTGGCAGTGACCACAGCTGGCACAAAATGTGGGGCTCTAAAAGCCTGACCCCATGAGGCTGTAACACCTGGAGCTCCCAATGCCCTCTTTGACAGTGATTCTTGCGTGGGTGCTCGCTGCTTTTGTTCTCCTGTATTTCCTCTTCTGGTTCGCAGTTTTCGGTTTGGTGTGTTGTTCCTGTCTCCACCAGTTGTCTTCCTGAAAGGGTCCTGAGTCCTTCTGGGTATGTCTTGCAGGGTGAGTGACCTCCAGTATGGGGAATAGTTATCCAGCTACTGCACTGGTTTCTCTCCTCAGGAGCAGGCAAATTAGAGTAATAGAGAAGGAAGTAACTAAGGTATTAGATGAAGTGTTAGCTCTTGCTCCTTGGTTTATGGATTCCTGCTGTTGGGATCTGGAGCAATGGGCTTGTGTGCTATTCATGGCCAGAAAGAGAGAAGTCAGGGAGGGGCATCCATTATCTGGGCTGCTCTACCCTATTGTGACTGCCATTCTGGCCTCACTTCGGGGAGTTCCCCCAGATGCCCCTGAGCAGAATAATCTCATACTAAAAAACATTGATAAACAAATAAAGCAACAGGATAGTGGGGACGGCTTGTCCTAGGCATTTCCAGTCGAAAACCACACTAACTTATTTCTCTTATGATACGGAAATGATGACTGCTGATAATGAGGTAAAAAATGAGGAATTAAGATACGAGGGTTCCCCTGATGAAAAACAGGAAGTCAAGATCACCCCTGCCCAACCATTATGGGGTGGTGGCTACCCTCTACCATCTTGTACTGGCTTTGATGAAAAACGGGAAGTTAAGGCAGCCTCCACTCTGCCATTACTGGGCAATGGCTACTTTCTGCCATCTTGCACTAGCTCTAAGGAAGTTTCACCCCCAGTCCATCTACCCCTCCCTTCCAGAGGAGGACTGGAAGCCCCTCCCACCTAGGCTCCTCTATACAATGGGTAATTTTTCTACAGTTTTTCCCTGTTACTGTCAATCAGGGACTATGGCATTCATTACCTTTGGTTTGGTCAGCTATTAGATACAATCAGCTATGTGACCAACACCCCTTTTGACTGGCAAGTCTATGGTTGTGTCTTTCCAGATAATGTTCTAGCCCCATTTAGATCCCAGCTCAAAACATTAGAATTGCCTGTGATGAAAAACCTCCCTCCGTAACCACCAACCCTGGAGATGGCAGCCCTGACCCTGGAGGAAGCGGCACACCTCTCAACCACTCAGAGACTGACCCAATGTCACAGACAATGAAAGCCACCAACCTGGGAAGACCTCAAACATCTCTTTCCGCAAACAGAGACAGTAGCTAAGCTAAGTCCTCAATCTAGAGGAAAACCTTTGTCTATGTTCCTTATTATTTATGTTATCAGTATTGTTAACTCTCAAGCTCTAGCAACTCTTGTTAACCCCTACTAACCCGTCAACCTAACTTGACAGATTATTAATGCAGCCAATGAAAAGGAGGTAAATTCCATTGAAAAATCTATACCCCCAACCAATGGTTCCCTGAACTACAAGTGTACCATGCTCCTGTCTGCCTTAGCTGTTCCCCTTATTATACTAACTCTTCTGGTTTTTGGACCCTGTGTTGTCAACGGTCTCCTTGATTTTGTTGGGGCTCATGTTTCTCTGATTTGGTTGGCTGTTGCCCCACCTCCAGATTTGTTGGGCATGTCTCTGAAAGCAGGGACCCACTGTTCCTTGCCCTTATCAACCTATGGTTGGCCTCTGACAGGTTTTGGCAGATTCTTGACCCCTGAGGAGGCCTTTGGACAGGCCAATGCTTGATGTGCTTCCTGTCCCTCTGCCAAACCACACAAAGGGACCCACCTTTCGAGGGCTGGTAGTCAATTACAGGTAAGATCCTGACAGACGGGACAACCTAAGACAGGCACAATCCATTATACTGGGTGACCATTGAGGTGGGGACAACAATGCCAATACAAAGAATCTCGACTCCCACTGGTTGGCATGGAATTGGCACAACCTGCTCTTAAGGAGGCTCACCATCTTGAGGGAGGGGGCTCTTGATACAATGACCCCCTGAGCCCTTGTACTTTGCCTTGGTGTATCTGGACTGAGTCTAGGGTGATATTGCAACTGTGAGGGTCACGTGGTTTCCAGGAATTCAGGCTCCGTAATCTGAAACCCAGTATGCTAATAAGGCATCCTACCTTCTATTCTGTGATAGGACGTTAAGTATGTTATGCTAATAGGATGATGCTAATAAGGTATCCTACTTGCTGTACTGTGATAGGACGCTAAACCTGTTATGCTAATGAGGTATCCTACTTGCTGTGCTGTGATTGGACCACTACCCCTATATAAGTTTGTGCCTTCCTGCAATAAACCAGACCTGTGTCACTGAACCTGGTCTCCTGTGTCTGAATGCGGCTCTACTGACACAGTCTCCTCACCAGCCGTGGTGTCCATAACGAGGCAGAAGCAGCAATGACAGGAGGCAGCACAGGGCAAGCAGAAGAGCTGCCTCAGCGCTGGGGGAACAAAAGAGCAGCCTCAGCCCAGGACAGGCAGAAGAGCGGCTTCAGCCCATGGCAAGCGGAGGAGCAGCCTTGATGCCCATGAGAATGAAGGAGCGGCACCCATGAGAACAGAGGAGCAGCTGATGCTGGCAGTGACCACAATTATGTACATATTATTTTTATCTCATCCTTCATATATCATAACAGACCTACACAGACATTCATCATTTGCTTAGGCTTTCTCACTTTTTCTATTTTGGAAAATATCTCCATTCCTGTATCCTTTTAACCTTTTCCATTGTTATTTTCTTTTAAAAAAAAGAAAATTATAAGACATAATAGCATTAACAAATAAATTTTCCATCTATTGTGAGAATTCTTTTCCTGAGGCTACTAAGCAATGCTTATTCCCCTTTAAGGTTCCAGTGTCAAGCCAATGTTTGATTAAAGTTTTACTGGGGAACAAAGAATTTACTGAGAGTGCTTATGGAGATAACTGAGGGGTTGCTGGGGTGTATATGTGACCTGAGGGTATGCATCTATCTTTTTGAATAAATTAAGTAGTATTGAATATAGGTCTTCTTTAAATGTCTGGAAGAATTCTGCTATAAGTTGATCTGGTCCTGGGCTTTTTTTAGTCGGGAGGTTTTGTATAACTGTTTCAATTTCCTTATGTGATATGGGTCTGTTTAAGCTGTTGATCTCTTCTTGGTTTAGTTTTGGTGGTTCCCATGCTTTTAGATACCCATTTCAGTCCTTCTTGAGATTTTCAAACTTGGTAGTGTTTAGGTTTTTAAAGTATTCCCTAATAATGCTCTGGATCTTTTTGGTGTCTGTTGTGATGTTTCTCTTTTCATCTCTGATTTTGTTGATTTGGTGGTGCTCGTTCTTTCTTTTGGTTAACTGGGCTAAGGGTCTGTCAATCTTGTTTATCTTTTCAAAGAACCAGCTCTTGGATTGGTTGATTCTGTTATTATTTTCTTTGTTTGTATTTCATTAATTTCTGCTCTGATTTTTGTTATTTCTTCTTGTTTGCTGGGTTTTTGGGTTTCATTTGCTATTGCTTTTCAAGTGTCTTGAGTTGCAGTGTTAAATCATTTATTTGGGTTCTTTTTGATTTTTTAATGAGTGCACTTAGAACTATAAACTTCCCTCTAAAGACAACTTTCAATGTGTCCGAGGGTATTGTGCTTTTCATTTAGTTCCAGGAATTCTTTTATTTTTTTTAATTTATCCTTTGACCTATTCATCATTCAGGAGTGTGTTGTTTAATCTCCACGTGTTTATGTAGGCACTAGGGTTTCTTCCTGTGTTTATTTTAAGCTTTATTGCATTGATAGAAAGCATGGAATTATTTCAACCATTTTGTATTTGTTGAGGCTTGTTTAGTGCCCCAGTATATGGGTCAATTTTGGAGAAAGTTCCTTGGGGCACTGAATAGAAAGTACATTCTTTGGTGCTTGGGTGGAATATTTGGTACATATCTGTTAGGCCAATTTGATATATGGTATTGTTTAATTCAGATGTCTCTCTGTTAATTCTCTGTCTGTGGACCTAGCTAATGGACATAATGGGGTATTGAAGTCCCCAACTATTAGTGAGTTGGGATTAATCTGGGTCTTAAAGTCCTATAGTACTGTTTGTATGAAGTTGGGTGCCCCAGAGTTTGGTGAATATATGTTCATGATTGTAATATGTTCTTGGACAAAGGTTTCTTTGATCAGAATTAAGTGGTCCTTTTTACCTCTTCTGATTAGTTTTAGTTTGAAGTCTATTTTGTCAGATATTAGAATTGCAACGCCTGCTGTTTTCTTAGTACCATTTGCTTCGTGTATTTTTTCCATCCTTTCACCTTAAGGGAGTGCCTGTCCTTGAAAGTGAGATGAATTTCTTGCAGAAAACAAAAAGATCGATTTTGTTTCTTTGTCCATTCAACAAGTCTGTGTCTTTTGACTGGGTATTTCAGTCAATTGATATTATTAATGAAAGATTTGTACTGATTCCTGTCATTTTTATTTCATTCACATTCTTGGTGTAGCTGTGCATTTCCACAGTTATACCTTCATTAAAATTCTTTCTGTAACCCCTTGGGTATAGTTGTTCCTTTCTTCAGCTCTTTGTATTGCTTCAAGAACTCTCTGAAGGGATGATTTTATGGACATGAATTATTTCAGCCTTTTTATGTCACAGAAGGTTTTTCTTTCCCCTTCAACTATGATAGACATTTTGGCTGGGTAAAGTAATCTGGGTTGGCATCTGTGGTCATTTAAAACTGGGAATACATTGATCCAAGCTCTTCTAGCTTTCATAGTTTGCACTGAAAAGTCAGCTGTAATCTTGATGGGTTTCCTTTATAGGTGACTTGTTTTTCTTTTGCAGCTTTCAGAATTCTCTGTTTGTTCTGCAGGTTTAGTGTTTTTACTATGATGTGATGTAGAGAGTTTCTTTTCTGGTCCTGTCTAATTGGTGTTCTATATGCTTCTTTTATTTGTATGGGCATGTCTTTCTTTAATTTTGGGAAATTTTTTTCTGTAATCCTGTTGAAGATCTGGTCCATATCATTATCTTGGGATTCTTCTCCTTCCTGTATACCTATAATTCATAAGTTTGGTCTTTTGATGGTGTCACACAATTCCTGCATATTCCATTCTTGTGTTTTCTTAATTTTTTCATAATGCTTACTTGAATGGTCTAGTTCGTCCACTTTATCTTCCAGTCTTGCTATTTTGTTTTCCATTTTATTCATCCTATTGGTGAGGCTTTCTCCTGTCATTTCTAATTGGCTATTGAATGTTTCAACCTGAGTATTCTTCAATATTTTTAACTCTTTTCTGAATTCACTCAGAAGTTTATCCCTATCTTCTTTCAGTTCTTTGATTTCTTTGTGTGTTCTTTAAAATCACTGAATTCTTTTATCATATTTGAAACTGTTATTTTGAATTCCATGTCCTGTGTTATCTCTAGGTATTTCTCATTGTACTCCTCTAGAGGATTGTTGGTACTTGGTGGGATATATTATTTGGGTTTTTCATGTTATTATTTTTTTTGTTGTGACTTTGACATGTGGATTTCTTTTGTAGTTTCTGATTCTTGTGTGAGACTCAAGCCTTCCTTTGTTGTGTTTAGGTCTGCTTCTTTTTATAAACTTTGTGTGCCTTTTTGGTTTACTTGTTGGGCATGAAAAGCTTTTTGGTCTAGGCTTCCGGTTCTCTCTTTTGATTTTATATTGGAGGTGCAAAATTGAGTTTTTCCTCCTTCTCAGAAGTTCCCACAGAGGCCTAAGTTGGATGAAGATCAGAGGCTCTCAGACTTTCTCTTAAGGACTGGCTCTCTCTAGGAAAGATGCTGGCCCCAGGAAGCTGGGGGTCTGGGCTCCCCAGAGATACAAAGGGAGGTGGGGATGGGAAGAAGGTCTGAGGGATCCAGGGGCTAGAGGGAGGAATTGGGTTGATCTGGAATCAAAGATCAGGAAGCACTGGGGAGTCTGGGCCAAGATGTCAGTCCAGCAGTCTGGTGTGCCAAGACAAGAAGTGTGCCATTACCCCCACTGGGAGGAGAGATCTGTACCTGTTTCTTACTAATGCAATACTTGAATTTACTAGTTTACAATTTTCTCACATGACCTTTTTTTCATCTTATATGGCTCATTTATTGATACAATTATATTTCATATATACATGCATATACATGAACACTGCAACTTTTTACAAAATGATGACTCTGCACACTACAGTGAGATGTATGATATTTTTTATTGAATTTTGCAATTTTCTGAGTTGTGTCCCCAGCTGTATGGAAGGTTTTCAGTAAGTTTTATAGGCTGGCCTTAAACTTGGGTTGCCTCCAAGGAGGACTTTAAATTTGTGCCATTCCTCCTTAGCCTTCCAAGAAGCTGGGATTGCATCATGCCTGGTTGATTATACCTTTGACTTCTCCCTTGAACATGAAATTTAATTCACAACTTCTGAATATTTCTACCTTATATACAAAATTAGCCCAGTATTCTCTTTTTAATTAATTTCACCTTGTGTTTTAATCTTGATTTGTAATATGGATGACATTTTTTGTAATTTTTATTTTATTTTGATAATTTCATATGAGTATTATATTTGTAATATTTCCAATTCTCCTAGTTCTTGTCAAAGTCCTCCCATGTTCCTCTCTTTAATTTTACATATACACACACACACAAAAACACACACATATGTATATATTGCACTGAGTTCATTTAGTGATGTTTGTATAGACCTGTGTTTAGGGCTGACCACTTGGAATTAGATGGGGCTAGTCTCTGGAGAAAACCGATTCTCCTCTCAGAATCCATTAATTTCTTGAGGTGGGACTCCATGAAATTAACTCTATTGGGGTAGTAGCAGTACTTTTATCTTGGTAATAATCAATAGCTCTCTAATTGGATTGAATCCCCACTCAAAGGGAGGAAATTCGTGTGTGGAACTAAAAACATAGCCAAGTACACATTGGCTGCAGTGGTCATAGACCCTGGAGGAGAACCAACTTCTGTTACTTCCTTAGACCAGTGTAATTTCTTATTATATTCTAACTATGTATCCTTATAGTTACAGACCATTGTGCCTCTGACTATTCATCAGAGAAACTTCATTTTTCAATAGGTGGAGATTTTTACAAAGTTCTGCAACTGGTCAAATGCAGAGATTAGGTGACAGTGAGGATCCCAGCCCTAAGAGATTCATATACAATGCAACCTCTATACCTAAGGCTTAGGGAACCTCGCTGAATGGGGGGTAGAAAGTCTATAAGAGCCAGAGGGACAAGACACTTGCTGCCAGTTATTACACTATAGATATGATAGGGAACGTGCACCAATGAAATCTCCTAGTATGGTAGTAAACCAAGATCACATTGACAAAAAAATTTGACTTTTCAATCACCCAGGCACAGCCCATTTACTCATTTCCTTATTTTCTCTCATTTCCTATTTTTAATGGTATTTTCCTTGCCATTACCCAAGTTCCTCCATACCATCTCCCTATGAGGAGTCATCTAAATGTCTTAGAGTAGAGTAGCATTATATGAACACATCCTTTAACTGATAACTGTAACTATATTGTCATAAAATTTCAAAGTTCAAAATATTCTATAATCATTCTTTATTTCAAATCTTTAATGTAGTTTCCTTTTCTGGTGAATCATGTCACATTGAAATACCTGAAGTTCAAAAGCAAGCATAATCTGAGTCCATCCAATTTCTAGCATAATTGCCTGTGCTGTATACTCTCCAAGGATCCTCATAAATAACATATTGTTATTTATTTTATGCAATTACTTAAGTAAAACTGTCTTATTATTAATTTTTTGTATCTCAAAATTATACTTCAGTCTTTTTGACCCAACTAAATTAGCTAGTTCCCTTACCCATATTGAGCACATATGCCCCATTGCTCTAATAGACAAATTAAAATCTACAAATAGAAAAAATGCTATATTTATAATTGATTTTGCAACAAAATCTCAGAACTGTTAAAACATGGGCCCTAGGACTTACATGTGGTCAAGTGGAATCAATTGTAGTCAGGCAGTTGTGGATCAGGGATGATAACTTTGCTATTAAAGAAGGGTAACTTTAAACAAGTTACTTTACCTTTTGGTGTCTCAATTTCCCAAATGCTAATATGATGGAAAAGAACAACTTCAAGTTGTTTTGTGAAAATCAACGTGATAATGTCTATAAAGTATTTAGTGGTTGATACAGTTGGCACTAAGTGAAAAGATAGCTATTGTAGTTATTATAACCAAAATGGAAGAAAATAAACACTTGTTAGGTAAATAAATCTCTGTGACCTTTTACAAGAGAAAGAAAGAAAGAAAGAAAGAAAGAAAGGAAGGAAGGAAGGAAGGAAGGAAGGAAGGAAGGAAGGAAGGAAGGGAAAGAAAGGAAAAAAGGGAAGGGAGGGAGGGAAAAGGGAAGGGAGGGAGGGAAAAGGGAAGGAAGGGAGGGAGGAAAGGAGGGAGGGAGGAAGGAAGGAAGGAAGGAAGGAAGGGAAAGAAAGGAATGGGAAGAAAAGAAAGGAAGGAAAAAGACAGCAACTTTTCTGATGTTGGTCATAGAGCTCAGGGTCCTTGCACACATTAGGCAAGTTCTCTATCACTGAGCTACTGAGTACCATCAGTTCTTTTTGCAAACATTTTATGACAAACTCACAGCTTTTTTCTACATAGTCCTTCCAAATTCTGTCTCTGATTTGTTTCATTACTGCAGAAATTTGATTGCTTTGTGTACAAAATATTGGTTTGAGGTATTTATTTTTCCCAAGTCAAGTGGCTATGAGAGTTAAAGAGTTTGCCCCAGATGACTAAGCTACATTATTAACTTCTTATTGCTAAGGTTAACATGAAATTGTGGCTTTTATAAAGCTCTGTTTATCACTGATGTCCACATGGGATGCCCCATAACTGGGGTTAAAGCCCCCAGTAAGCTGTGAAGTGGGCTGAGCCCAAAGTGACTTGTGTACTAGGCTAGAGAACCTTCCAGTTTTGTGAGTTATTGAACAACTGAATTTCCTGGACATGTTTCCTTCATCCGCTTCTGAATTTCTCTTTTGTTACAATGCTCCCCAGAATTTCTTGGGACGGATAATAGAAAGAATTTATTCTCTAATCATGCGCACTTCTTGGAATTGAAGGTCAGCCTTGAATTTCTTTCAAACCACAAAATTAGCATATCATTAAATACAGTATATATAAATACATATATACAGTCCCTAAAGCAGGCAGATCATCATCACTCAGCTTCCTCTTCTCTCCCTGTCCTCCACCAAAGGTAAGACTTTCAAGTATGAATTTGATATACCTCTTCTTCATTATTTATTTCTAATCAGGTTGGGTTGTAGATAGACTATAGTTACTGAAAATAAAAATTTGCGATTAAGGTATTTAAGGAAGTTATGAAATTATTTTCAAAGTTGGGTTAAAATTATGGAAATGCTTAGAAAGATATGGTACAAATCACAGTGAATATTGACTTCATGAATATAAGAAAATCTAATGACAAATACGAGCTAATAAATAGTATTAAGAGGGGATTAACTATTTTTTAAATATTTAAGTAATCCTTCCTATTTAACTTAATACTTTGCAGCCATAAAGTAAATAAATTTAAACTACATTTTGTAGATATAATTATTTATAACAAAAACTTTATCCAGTAGGTAACTATTAAAGGCAGCAAATTAAGAAACAGAGGAGGGAAGTTTCAATTCTAAGCACAACTTTAAATGTCTATAAACAAGATCGTAGCCACACAACTTGTCCAGGACCTTCAAGTTCTTTATTTAACTTATAAGATTTCAAAGCAATAGCAAAAGGAATGTGAAAAATAGAGAACTATTTTTTTGTCCTTTTGAGATAGGGTCTCCTAACTAATTTAAAATTATAAGTTTAAATAATTTAAGTAGAAACAAAGTCTTCTGCTTTGTAAAAGAATTCTAAAATGGACAAAGATGACTTAGTAGCAGTTATGGAAATAGAATGATTTTTAAAGAAAAATAGTATATAGCATACCAAACAATAATGAAATTCTGGTTTAATAACTGGAATATAACATGGTAGAGATACAATATAGAAACTGCAGTGATATTTTCCATACATGCATAATCTATAAGAGTCACATTTTTAAATCAGTACAATTAAACTATTTGGAAATTTATAGGGTCTTTGACAAAATAAAGTTAATGAATTATGCAACACTCATCAGAAAGATTTTAAAAAATCATTTTATTAATAGAATTATTTTACACATTGAAGCATTGAAACAAAGTAATTTGGTGCTAAAGTATTAGAATAAAGCATTTGAGTATTTGTGTATATATTTAAAAGTTTTTTTCATGCTGAGACCACTGGCATGCAGCTGTGCATTCAGCTTATACACTTTGTGCTGATCAGTCTTCCCTGGAAGTGAGACTCCCTGAAGTCTGAAAGCTTAATATTTTGTTCACTATATGGCACTTTTAAGTGCTGAATATAATAAATGGCTAAACAAATTAATTATTAATGAATCTTTAAATGCTTCTGTGTTTATGATTTTGCAGCTTTTGTAAAACATTCGTAACACTGTCAATGGAAGTGAAAAGGCATGAGTGGAAAAGGGCTCTGTTAACCAAAAGCTGCCTGAATGGCTGATAGTAAAGTTTGAATTTAATATTTAGTAATTGTATTTAGAAGATAGAGTAGATTTTGGCTTTGGTTGTCTGGATAATCTATCACCACCCTTTCATCTCCACAGGATTCGACAGCAATGAAGGTCTTTATCCTCGCCTGCCTTGTGGCACTTGCTCTTGCAAAGGAGGTATGCAAAGAAGGGTCCTAAGTAATTAAAATGTAGATGAAAATCTGCCCACGTGTAGAGAAAATGGACGTCAAACAGTTTAGTGTGCCAATAACGGAAACGTTCACCTTTATTGATAATTTATTTGCTGCTTGTATGAGAATCAATCAGTATCTCAAGGTTCCTGTAGGGTCTCAAATCTGGAACAAACGCTTGTTGCAACTTTGCACCACCAAAATGCCAAACAAATCCATAAGTGAAAAAGCAAAGAAAAAGAAACACAAGCACAAACAACTGAATACAGTAATACAGAAGTAGAATTGCATGTGAGGCTCAGGAAAGGCATCTTATTCCAATGACAAAGATGAGCAGGCCAAATCCTACTGTCTATAAAAGTCATTCAGAGAAGGAAAAGCAATAATCCTAATCATACTAGAGTAAACGCATAATCAATATAAACAATGTTGAATAGAAATTAAAGTAATTTCCTTTTGGTTATTCATCAAAAATTCTGTCCTAATTCATACAATATAGGAATGTATCCATCGAAAATTATCAAAAGGATAAAAAATGATGACAATATGTTTCCAGGCTTTTAAAGGGCACATAATTTATTTTTTTTAATTTTCAAATTTATGAAACAGATAGATGGCATAAAAAGATAAAAGAAAGCATGTTTAGTAAAAAGTTAGTTATAGGCACTGAAATGATTTGCTTTTCATTACAGAAGGAAGGACTCAGCGTATCCACTGAGGTAAGATTGTTTATTGAGAAAATTTTCCAATCATAACACAAAATTCTTTGATGATTTAGAAATCATAGTTGAATACACAAATTAATATATACGTAAATATGTTTTACAGACATCCAATAGCCCTTCCAGCAGTGAGGTAAGGCAATTATCATTCGAAAGCACTTTCTAGATGTAGAACAGTAAAGGTACATTCTGTTGAGTTACACTGTGGTAGTTAGACTAATGCAATCATATACTAATATATACTTTCTGGTGCAAATGTTTAAGGACAAAAGAAATGCAAATGTTTTATACATGTTTAAGAACAAAAGAAATGTCTAGATATATAGTATTCTAGAAATTACCAAGCTGGTTTCTTATTTGAACTTCCGCCACTGCCTCCTCTAGGCTTTATTATTAGTGAATTGCATAGTTCTGCTCTCTGCCTTAAGCTTTAAATTTGACCTAGTGCATTTTTCATATGCATCATGTGCCTTTCTGGACCAGGCATCAACTAGCAGCTGCATTCCAAAGTGGAGACTGTGATGCCAATGATAGCAATATGCCTGCACATTAGTTGTCAGAGTTAGAGACAGTCACATTTAGTTATTACAGTTGACGCTTAGGAAAATAAAAATTAAATGAGATTTAACGTAATCTTGAATTTACCTGAGAGAATCACATAGATAGTATTTTCTAGAACCACTGCTTTTATGAGTTAACATCTGTTTGGCAAAAGATATAAATATACATTTTGTCTCTTCACAAGGCTATAAGTGCCTCAGAGGAAGTATTTATTTGTTGCAGTTTATTTGAAACCTAATGCATTGACAAGTAAACTAAGAGTGGTTAGTGTAATATATTGAGATTAGACTGCATTTTCAAGTGTTTATTATTAAGAATCAGGTGAAATTTTAAAGATCATGTGTCATCAAGAGAAAGAACTCTGATTGTAGACTGAGTCAGCATCTTTTAGATGCAGCTTTTTGAACTATCTCACTTTTCTCTTTTGCTCACTAATCTTTCTTGCATGCGATATGGTTTTATACAAAAGTTTAAGTGAAAGTTGCAAGTAACCTATTATTAGCTTATTGGGTTAGCATATTAAATTTTAGTACACATCAAAAAATAGAAATATTCAATAAACCTAAATCTGATTTCCTTATTTTTCTGAAGGAATATGTTACCCTCTTCAACAAGGTAAATGCCTTATATTAAAGTGTAAATATTTAAAAAAAAATTTTATTTTGAAGATGGTGAGATTTATGTATGGATTATTTTTAGCAGAAACTTGAGAAGGCTAAACTTGTGGGACAGCTTCAAGGAGAGGTAATTTGTTCATGTTGACTGTATATTCCCAAGTTTTGTGAGGCGTGATAACAGAAAATAATTGTAATGTATATGTTCATGCTAAAAAATGTTGATGTATCACTGCAATAAGCCAGTGCCTATATGTTTTCTAAGTCATGTGTGTAGTTGCTAATTGAATATCTGTTCTTAGTAAGTGCAAAGTAACATAAGAATTTCTACAGTGGAGACTATGTCCCTTTTATTTTCAAAACAAATATGATGATGAAAGGGAACAGTGTGAATGTAGCAAAAAATCCTGAAGTGCATTTATAAGCTACATAAACTTGGTTGCCAGTTACTTTATAATTCATTTTCTTCACTTGCAAGCTGAAAATATTCATAAGAATGTACCATAGAGCTGATTAGCTAGCATTCAGCAGTGAAGAGTCAATGATTTTGCACTCATATTTCCTAGATTTTATAATAATATTCATTAATTCATATTTACATATCCTCAAGACCATTTATATTACAAAGATGATAGACATAAGGCATGGAATAATTGTGTGCATAATTGTGTGAAAACATGAGAGTTTAAAGTAACGGAACTTGTCTTCATATTTATGAGTTTTTTGAATAGCATAAAGTTCTGCAATTAAATTACTCTTTTGGTCATATATCTAACTATAATATTTTAGTTTCATTTTTTCAATAGATTAATAGGTATTCATGCTATATTTTTAAATGAAATTAAAAATTTTAAAAATGATGCCTCTTGAGTCAATAACTACCTTTCACCAAGGAAAGCAATGCTAGAAGTGGGCCAGTATTAAGTAACTGAATTTAACTATGAATTGAGGCTGTTTTTTTCATTAAAATAAAAGAAACCTTAGAATTGTCTTACCAAATCTTTCAAAATTTATTTCCTTTTAGTTATATAAATCCAATTGTTATCAATGTACTTAGGTTGAAAATTTCAATGCTCTTTGGTACTAAAGATGTATCATCTACAGATGTTCATGTGCCTTGGGAAGAAGTAAAGATTCTGGAAAATTCCAGAGCACCAATTTCAGTTTGCACTGTAATTCCCCTATGGGTGACTAGCTAAGGAGAAATCCCTCAAATAAAATAACACTTTACTCATTTTCTTCATACGACTCAAGACAATTTCTTATAATTTTATATATCATTTTTGTTTTTAAGATTGTGTCTTACTGTGTACCTTATGCTTGCCTAGAACTCACTATGTAGCCCTGGTTGGCCTCAAAGTCATGGCAATCCTCCTAGGAGCACCAGCCTCCCAAGTGCTAGATTTGAGGGCATTAGCCATCACACCTGGTTAGTCCAAGACAGTTTCTGAAACATGATAAATGAATGATTGTCCTTCACTCTTTTCATTGAATTATCACTACCTCCCAAACTATTAGTAATGAATTAGCATTGGTGAATTGCAGACTGAAACATTCTCCTTCTTTTTAGGATGCACTCCAGGATAAAGTCCACCCCTCCTTCCAGCCACAGACTCTAGCCTTTCCTTATGCTCAGCCCATACCTTGCACTCCCCTTGCTCAAAACATCCTCCCTTTTCCTCTGCCTGCTCTGGTACCTTCTGTTGGGCCTGTCATTTCTCCTGAAATAGAACAAATCCTTAAAGCTAAAGCTACCTTTCCTAAGCACAAGCAGATGCCCTCTCTTAACTCTCAAACAGTGATCCACCCCTACAACCCTCAAATCCCCAGTCTCACTGATCTGGTAAATCAGCACCTTCCTCAGTCTCTGGTTCAGTCCTTGGTACATCAAGCTCTTCAAGCTCTTCCTCAGACTACTGCGGTTCCTACTCAACTCCAGCAGGCTCTTCCTCAGACCAAAGCTCTGTACTTTCTCCAGCAAGTGGCACCCTTTTTCCCAAGAGATATGCCAGTTGAGGCCTTTCAGCAGTACCTGGATGTTCTGCTCAATCCTGCCGGGCAGTTCCCTGCGGCTCAACCAGTTGGCCCTGCTGTTGTAAGTCTAGATGAAAAGCAATTATTACATAGTTTATTAATTGATGAACTTCAACATTAGCTATGCAATGGAATCACTTGGAGAGCTTCAAGTTCAAGTAATTGAATGAAGTGAACAAATAATTGTAAGGATTCTGAGTTAATCAGTCTTCTGGGAATTCTGACTAAACAAGATCTGAATTTGAAAATCTTATTGGATTTGAATACTGGAAACATACTGAGTAGAGTTCCAAAATTTTCTTTGTACATATATATTATTCACAGCCACACTCTATATGATATTTTTACTATATGTACATGTAGACCAAAGATTGAGGTTTGTTTGTTACTTAGAACACACTGATGGCATGGGCTCTTACAAGTAGGAGAAATATATATTTATTTATTTTGTATTTATTTACATTTAAGGTCTAAGAGGATTTCAAGGTTTAGGTCTCCTCCTCATTTTTGGTAAGTTATTGTAATTTGAAGATTAGAATATTTGCTTTAATAATGTCTTTTTGTATTTCATTCCACTAAATAAACATAGCAGAGTAGCAAGTTCCATCAATATATTAAGTATTATCATTTTATTCTCAATGGTTGGCTGGTTTTTACAACTTGAAGTTAGGCATAGTTTATATTATCAAGGAACTTTAAATTTTATTTATGTGCCATTGATAAATATGACTGGCTTGATTTCAAAGGCTTACATCTTAAGTCATTACTTTTAGGAAAACAGAAACCAGATTTTCTTATACTTTATGTAAATATGTTTTAGTTTCTGCTAAAGACAAATTTTCATTCTAATTTATAATGTAGACTTCATAAACTTCTTATTCACTATACTTAAAATTATCTTTTAATTCATGAGTCAAAATTATTCAGTCCAGATATGAAGAAGGCTGAGTGAAGGAGAGAAGGCAGTTGAGATTAAGGAAATGCTAGACAATGTAACAATTTCAAGTGAACTAAGGCCTCATTGACAAGGAGCTATGCATGCTTCCAAAAATGGCATAACAGAATATATATGTTGCTTTGCTTTAAAAAAATTTTTTTATTAACTACATGATTAGAAGAAGCACTTCATTACAGCTTTAACATATTCAGTAACTCACTCCAGAGCAAGAGTACATATCTTTCACAAGTGGCTGTAAGTTTCTAGGTTCACAGTTGAATTAATACAGTTATACAATATTGAACTCAGTACAAGCCCTGTAAGACATAAAATCAAATGAGTCCTCAACCTTTAAAAAAGATCTCCATTTTAGAATACATTGCTTCTTGCAGAAAGACTCATTGATTTGTTATTAACAACCTTCCTAAAACAAAGACCTCTAGATAGGCTGACTAGATTCACCAGATGGACAAATAGTGGGGAATGGCTGCGGGTGCCGACAACACAGCGGACAGTAGCAGGGATAACAGAGTATAAGGCCTTTAGTGGGGGGAGGGAGGCTATGGGAGGGTGCCATCTGGGAAGTGGGTAGCCATATGGAAAGTGGGTGTACAGTTGAATATGATGGTTTTGGATGGTCTGTGTGATATACACACACATAAAAAAATCAACAAATTTTAAAAAATGTATTATATTTGAGGAGGAAGCATGGAAATTTACATTATGCTAATTAGTAGAGGTGATAAACATTACCATTGAAACCTACCTGATGAGTTTATAGAAATACACAGGTGCCAAGTGTCTGAGTGCAACCGATTATGACTAGTAATAACCAGATACATACAGATGAGAGATGCATAAGCCAACATCTGAGTGTTAGTAGCAATTACTTTTGAAACTACATATGAAGAAAGGTGATTAGTGATATAATAAAACTAATAATTTTATGTTCTTTCTTTCACAGAACTGACTGAGACTGGAAATGCAGCATCTTTTTCATCTCTGTATCATGTTACTGAACATTACATACTTTTGTTTTTATGTTCTAGTATTTATGTATTATGTGGTTTTAATTTTTAAATTGTACTCATGGCCTTATGCTTCCCAAATTATAATTCATATAATACTATAAAAGTTCAATATTGAGTTGGAAATGCATATCAAAATGCGTATGAAATAATTTTTTGGATTGAATTTACTGTTTTCTTTTTGTGAATCTATTTCCTTTCCAGGCGGTTCAATAAATTAATCCTTTAGGCATATTTAAGTTGTCTTGTCTTTATTATAATTTTCAAATATTATGAGACTCTTCAATTTTAACATCAAGTGTTTAGAGACATTACAATTACATAATTAACTTGTGTGGAGATGTATGCCTCTATTGCTAGTACCTGGATGTTGAGGCATGATGCCCTAACATCTGAGGTCAGGCTGGTCTACATAGTGAGTTCTAAGTAAGACTGGGTTACCTTGGCCTAAAAAAAAATAAAACAAAAATGAATAATTTTAAAATATAAAAAATAACCCATGATTATGGAAGAACATTTTGAAGTCTTTGAAATGATGATTAAGTAGATACTAAAAGATGCAGGAAAGATAAATTGATATATATTTCATTTGTTCCATAGAAGAACTTAGTTTATAGCTATTTCCCTGTGAAATTATTGCAACTGCGACCTGAATTCCAGAAGATCTAGCACTCAATGGCAAATTTTGTAGTCATTCTAGGCAAATATTTTCAAATGTGAAATCTACTTCATTCTCTGTAGCATGGCAGCTAAGTGGGGTTGCAGGAAGTATTCTCTCACAACTTCGGTTTGCTCATTTTTAAAGCATTGCAAACAATTTCATCTAAGCTTTTATAGTACACTAGCAACAGTTTTTAAAAATCTCATACATGAGTAGTTTTCACATCATTTATACCCTGTACCTCCCCCATCTTTTTTTCCCGTGTTCCCTTCCCTCTGTAATTTCGTGACTGCTTCTTTAATTTTTATTGTTACACCCAGAGAGAAATCAAATCTCATTAAAGTGTCAGTGATCTTTAATTCTCACACAGAGGTGTGCCAAAGTAAGGGCCCATGCCCTTTCTTTTGTACATGGTTTGGGGTCAGAATATGGCCATGTTTCTTGGAATGGAATTTTTACTCTTAATTTCTGTTTCTCTTACACACTGCTTAGGGATGTCAAGTAGGGATTTTGCTTTGTCACAGTGGTCAGAAATGCTTGGTCTTCCTCATCAAAATTAGTTGTTCATAGTTCTCGCGTGCATGTTACATTTTGGCTATTTATGGTCCTCACTCAGCACAATGACCCCACTGTAGACCAAGATGATCTCCAACAGGTTGACTCCCCATAGAGTTTTACTGTAGGTAAAAGCAGAAGCTAGGTCTTCACAACAGGCAGCAGATAGTTTATAGCCTGACATGAAGCTTTACACAAGTGTCCTCTAGTTTATTTTCTGCAATCTGTAGACTTCTCAGATTCCTAATATTTTGAGGACTATAGCAAAGCCTTGGAACTCACTGGGTGATGATGATGGTAGTCTGACCATGGGTGCCACCAGTGTGCCTGGGTTGCTGGGCCATCTCCATCCCAGTGTGCACTTGGTACATGGGTGGCCAGGGTCTGAAGGTGCATGTTGGCTGCCAGGTCAGCACAGCTCTGCTGAAAAATCTGGACTGGGTGGTTAGGCTGGATCTGCCTACCAGTTTGTGTGTCCATCCTGTAGGTGTGTGTGGACAGACTGGCACACTACTATCGTGGCTCTCCAGTTATTTTCCCTCTTACTTGCCAAATTCTGAGTTCAGAATTTTGAGATCCATACAAAAGGGTTTATAGTCAGGTAAATATTCATTACTCATCTTGTGTAATAATGTTCCTCACATGACCATTGCATGCATTCAGACTCTAGTGAGTAGGTATGTCCTGGGCCCCTAGGCCAGCTGCCTGGGGACACCTCATCCCTGTGCTTTCTTTTCTCTCAACACCATCATTTTGAGCTATCTTGTCATATTTCTTCTTGTATGTATCAAAACTTATACTGAAGGTCTGGAGAGATGGTTCAGCGGGTTAAGAGCACTGGATACTCTTGCAAAGAATCTGGTTTCAGTTCCCACTACTCACATGGAAGTTAAGAACAGTTCAGATCCAAGGGATCTGATGCCCTGTTCTGACCACAGCAGGCAATGCATGACATAGATGCACTTACATACATTCATACACATAAAATAAAAAAAATAAAATTAAATTAAAATAAAACTCATACTGAAGAATGAGTTCTGGGTTGCACAAAGGATTTATTTTTGCATCTGTCTTTCATGCTTTTGTCTAACAGTTACACACAAAAAGTAATTTTGGTAATATTTTGTTCAAAATTTTTGTATTTAAGTTCATGTGAGTTGTAGGTCTCCATTTTCTTTGTGTGACTGTACATATGTATTTTATTGCCTTTTCTGACTTTGGTATTTGAATCAGGATACTAATGGCCTCATGAAATATGCTGATAAACGTTCCTTCCTTAATATTTTGGTATAAATCCCTTTCCTCCCTCCCTTCCGTCCTTCCTTCCTTCCTTCCTTCCTTCCTTCCTTCCTTCCTTTCCACTCGCTTCCTTTGCCCATCTGTCCTTGGCCTCTTGGCTCCCTTTCCGTCTTACCCATAAGAACAACTATGACCAAGGAGACAAGAAAATCTCAAAGCATTTTTTATATGAGACAGCACAATCCACCGTAGTCCTGTCAAAGGCCACTGTGGCGGGACGGGGCTGCATGTGCCAAGAGTGTTGGGAATGATGTTAAAGGCTGTGCTCCAGGTGACCGACCAACCTGCCCACCCAGTCGACATTCTCTTTCTTGTTGTTCCTACAGGAAAACCATAAGGGTTAAGATAGTAGATGAGGAGGAATACGAAAGGCAAGAGAATTTCTTCATTGCCCTTGGTGAACCGAAATGGATGGAACGTGGAATATCAGGTGTGAGATTCTTTAAAATCAACAA
>NW_008328749.1:1956263-1959288 GCF_000622305.1 Nannospalax galili
TCCCTTCTGTTCTTGTCCCTGTGTCTCTTCTCTTTTCATAAGGATAACAGTATTATCGAATAAAAGATTAAATCTATTTCAGTATTATTTCATGTTGACTTAGCATATCTTCGGTGACCTGATTTCCAAATAATGCTAAAATCTGAGTTTCTTGAAGCACATGCATTTTGGTAGCCATTTTTTAATCCTGTATGAAGAAAAGGGCAGAGTCAACAGTGACTCCTAAGTTTCCAGTTTGTGTAACTGAATAGATCACAAGTCTTTATTGACATGGGAAGATTGAGAAAGAGCCAAGTTGGAGATGAATTTCAGATAAAGAGCTGTATTTGGTCATGCCATTATGAAATGTGAATTATACACTAAAGTGTCAAGGTCAAGAAGGCAGTTGAGTGTGTAAGTTTGTTGTCTACAAAAGTAAATTTGGAGATGTATATTTGAAGCTGCAAGTTCAGGATGAAATGAACATTGCCAAACTGACCATGGTCTTCCAGATCAGAATATGGAATACTGCATAATGGAGAAACATCTAGAAAAAGACTGAGAAGTGGCAGACAAGTTAACAGGTAAACCAAATGGTGAAATGGCTGGAGATTTCAATTGAAGAGAAGTACTATATCAAAGAAGAAGAATAATCAACTCTAGCAAATATAACAGGCACACTGGACAAAATCAAGACAGACAGGCAAGATGACAGTTATTTGAAATCTTCAAAAGAAGTGGTTTCAGTGCTGAGCAAAAGCTTGCCAGAAGTAGGTTTATAGAAAGATAATTTTGAGAATTGTCTAGAAAGAACTGAAGAATTGAAAGCAGTTTAAAAGTACTATGTTAAATGTTTTTCTTTAGAAAGATAATCATGCTTTTATAAGGCATCATTATTATGCTATAACAAGGAAAGGAAAAACCCGAGAGTGTGGGGTATATTAGTTGTTAGATATGAGTCATCAAATAAACTCAGTAAATGGAATCTAATGTATAAATGAACCAGCTGGTGAAAAAGAGAAATAGTTCAATACAACAAATAATTACTGAATAATCAGGAATCATGGTGATCAGATTATCCTTAAAACTTAATTTACTGGGCATGTGTGGATAATGCAGTTCTGATGCTCTAGTGTAAGGGGTATCAGCAGTGCACAGCCACAGTGAATCTCTATCGTGCCCTTATACCGTGAAACCCCTACATCTAAGGTGCAAAGAACATTGTGGAGGAGGGTATAGAAAGACCCAGAGGACCAGGATGCCTGTGGTAGATACTGCCTTCCAGATAGGACAGAGAAGCTATAGCCATTCCTTGAAATCTCAACAATATAGTCACATAAACAACCTGCATAATAACAAGAGTTGACACACCAGCGTAAGTGGAAGATATCACAAGGTCTCCCCTCTAGATGAAGAGCTACAGGAAATCAATGGGGGCTGAGGGAGCAAGAATCAGTTTCCTTCAGGGAATATCTTCCTGCTAGGTTGTCTAATTCCAGTGGTTAGGTGGTTAGCCCTAAACTGATGTACATATGAACACCACTAACTGTAACACTGGAAACATCATTAGTAGTAATAACTTAAATAATTAAGTAATAAAATAATATCATTCAATAAACAATTGAAGAACTTTATCACAAAAAGCCATTAAGAGCAACAAGCAAGAGATGGGGACAAGACATTCACAACACCTGTAAGTGCCTACATTTGAAATGTATCAAAACCAATACCAAATTAGTAAGAAAGTCAATCATTAATACAATGTACAGCCTCACACAATAGAACCAGCCATTTATGTAGAAATAGTCTAGTTATATGCTCACCCTTATAGTGTGCTAAAATAATTAAGACTATTCAACTCTCATATGCTGGAGTGGACACTCACAAAACAAGAAAGAATTCGTGATCACCAATGAATGCATGAAACAGTACTCAAAATCCTTCGTTCTCAGAGAAAACACAAATTAAAGTCACTATAAAATAGCCAAAGGTGGCACAGCCCACCAGCCTCTCTCCTGGGTAAGCCCGTGTGCCTTCTGCTCTTTGTCTCCCCCAGCTTCTTTCACCCTTTCATCTCCCCAGCGCCCCCATCTCTTCTCCTAGCCTGGGTACTGTCCCATTCCTAGTCTTGACACCCCAGACACAGGGGTACCACCACTGCTCCCTGATCCTTTGCATCCAGACAAACCCAGTTCCTTCTTGCAGTCCCCAGGAGCCTGATGGGCCTGGTTCTGCCCTCACCTCCCTCTGCTTCCCTGGGCCTGTACAACCCGACAGCCTCTCTCCTGGGTAAGTCCATCCCACCCTCCGCCCCTTTACTACCCCAGCCTCATTCACCCTTCCATCTCCCACCACCCGTCTCTCCTCCTAGCCTGGGTACTGTCCCATTCCTTGTTTTGGCACACCAGACACCAGGGGAATCACCACTGCTTCCTGATCCTTTGCATCCAGACCAACCTAGTTCCTTCTTGGAGTCTCCAGGAGCCCTCTGGACCTGGTCCCACCCTCATCTCCCTCTGCTTCCCTGGGCTGCACAACCCACCAGCATATTTCCTGGACACCAGGGCTGACCTCTTGGCTTCCTGATCCTTTGCATCCAGACCAACCCAGTTCCTCCCTGCAGTCCCCAGGAGCACTTGGGGCTTCTTACCAACCCCACCTCCCTTTGCATCTCTGGGTAGCACTGCCAGCAGGTACCCCAGACCAGCATTTTTCCTGGGGCCTGCTCCCAGGCCAGTTCAAAACCCAAATTCCTGAGGACAACATCTTTCTTGGAGGGATCCAGACCTTAGGAGTAAGACTGAGAGCATCTGATCCTCATCTGATGTGGGCTTCTGTGGAAACTCCTGAAGACAAAAGCAATCTAGCCACTCCAATATAAATACAAAAGAGAGAACCAGAAGCTTAGACAAACCAGCTTTTCATGCCCAAAAAGTAAACCACAAAGGCACATAAAGTTTACAAAAAGAAGCAGACCTAAACTTGAAGGCTTAAGACTCACACAAGAATCAGAAACTACAAAAGAAATTCACATGTCAAAATCACA
>NW_008328749.1:1959443-1961413 GCF_000622305.1 Nannospalax galili
CAAACAAGGTAATCATAGAGCTGAAGGAAGATAGGGATAAACTTCTGAATGAATTCAGAAAAGAGCTAGAAATATTGAAGAATACTCAGGCTGAAATAAAGAACGAAGTAAATCACTCTATAAGCCAATTAGAAATGACAGGAGAAAGCCTCACTATAGGATGAACGAAATGGAAAACAGAGTATCAAGACTGGAAGATAAAGTGGACAAACTGGACCACTCAAGCAAAGATTATGAAAAATTTAAGAAATCACAAGAATGGAATATGCAGGAATTGTGTGATACCATAAAAAGACTAAACTTATGAATCATAGGCATACAGGAAGGAGAATAATCCCAAGATAATGGCATGGACCAGATCCTCAACAGACTTGTAGAAGAAAATTTCCCAAAATTAAAGAAAAACATGCCCATAAAAATACAAGAAGCATACAGAACACCAAACAGACAGGACCAGAAAAGAAACTCTCCATGGCACATCATAGTAAAAACACTAAATGTACAGAACAAAGAGACAGTACTGAAAGTTGCAAAGAGAAACAAGTCACATATAAAGGAAAACCCATTAGGATTACAGCTGACTTTTCAGTGCAAACTGTGTAAGCCAGAAGAGCCTTGACCAAAGTATTCCCAGTTTTAAATGACTACAGATGCCAACCCAAATAACTATACCCAGCCAAAATGTATATTATAGTCAAAGGGGAAAGGAAAATCTTCCATTACATAAATAGGCTGAAGGAATTCATGTCCACAAAACCAGCCTTTTTGAGAGTTCTAGAAGCAATACAAAGATTTTAAGATAGGAACGACTATACCCAAGGGGTTGTGGAAACAAATTCAATGAAGGTATAACTGTGGAAAAGTACAGCTATATCAAAAATATGAAAAGAAATAAAAATGACAGGATTCAATACCCATCTTTCATTAATAACTTTAAATATTAATGGACTCAACTCCCCAGTCAAAAGACACAGACTAGGTGAATGGATTAAGAAACAAAACCCATCTTTTTGTTTTCTGCAAGAAACTCATCTCACTGCCAAGGACAGGCAGTATCTTAAGGTGAAAGGATGGTAAAAAAAATATACCAAGTGAATGGTACTAAGAAAAAAGCAGACACTGCAATTCTAATATCTGACAAAATAGACTTTAAATTAAAATCATAAGAGATAAAGAGGGCCACTTCATTCTAATCAAAGGAACAATAAACCAAGAAGATATTACAATCATGGACATATATTCACCAAACTCTGGTGTAGCCAACTTCATAAAAACAATACTACAGGACTTTAAGACCCAGATCTACCCCACCTCATTAATAGTAGGCGACTTCAATACCCCATTGTCTCCATTAGATAAGTCAAAAGGGCAGAGAGATAACAGAGAGACATCTGAATTAATACCATATATCAAATGGACCTGACAGACATCTACTGAGTATTCCACCCAAGAACCAGAGGAAATACTTTCTATTCAATGCCCCATGGAACCTTCTCCAAATTTGACCATATACGAGGACATACTTTCTATTCAATGCCCCATGGAACCTTCTCCAAATTTGACCATATACTGGGGCAGAAAACAAACCTCATCAAATACAAAATGATTGAAATAATTCCATGCATTCTATCAGACCACAATGCAATAAAGCTTAAAATCAACACTGGAAGACCCCTGGTCACCATATGAACACATGGAAATTAAACAACACACTCCTGAATGATGAATGGGTCAAAAGAGAAATTAAGAAAGAAATAAATGTATTCCTGGAACTAAATGAATAGGACAATACAACACAACAAAACCTCTAGGACACACTGAAAGTGGTCCTTTAAAGGAAGTTTATAGCTTTAAGTGCCTACATGAAAAATTGGAAAGAACATAAATAAATGACTTAACACTGCAACTCCAGACACTTGAAAAGCAACAACAAATGAAACCCAAACCCAGCAGACAAGAAGAAATAACAA
>NW_008328749.1:1961709-1962002 GCF_000622305.1 Nannospalax galili
AGTTTAAACAAACCCACAACACATAAGGAAACGGAAACATTAATACAAAACCTGCTGGCTAAAAGAACCTGAGGACCAGATGGATTTACAGAAGAATTCTCCCAGACATTCAAAGAAGATCTACATCCAATATTACTTAATTTATTCAAAAAAATAGAAATGGAGGGAGAACTTCCAAATTCCTTCTATAAAGCCAGCATCACTCTAATACCAAAACAAGGTAAAGATACAACCAAAAAAGAAAACTATAGACCCATATCCTTAATGAACACAGATGCAAAAATTCTCAACAA
>NW_008328749.1:1962271-1963578 GCF_000622305.1 Nannospalax galili
AAATTCCACGTGCGCACTCCTAGAAATTATTAACACATTCAGTAAAGGGGCAGGTTACAAAATTAACCTATAAAAGTCTATAGCCTTTCTATATACCAATAAAAAGCAACCAGAGAAAGAGTAGCTGGAAACACTCCCATTTACAATAGCTGCAAAAAAAAATCTGGGAATAAACCTGACCAAAGACACTAAAGACCTTTACAATGAAAAATTTAAATCTTTAAAGAAAGAGATTGAGAAAGACGTCAGAAGATGGAAGGGCCTCCCATGCTCATGGATTGGAAGAATTAATACTGTGAAAATTACCATCCTACCAATCAATGCAATGCAATGCCAATCAAAATCCCCATGACATTTTTCAAAGAATTGGAAAAAACCATCCTCAGAGTCATATGGAAGCACAAAAAACCTCAGAAAGCCAAAGCAACCTTGAGCACTAAGAGCAATGCTGTGGTGATTACTATACCAGATTTTAAGCTGTATTACCAAGCTATAGTCATAAAAACATCATGGTACTGGCCCAAAAATAGACCCATAGATCCATGGAACAAAATTGAAGACCAAAATATGAGTACATGCAATTTCAGCCACCTGATATTTGACAAAGGGGCCAAGAACATTCACTGAAGGAAAGACAGCATGTTCAGCAAATGGTGCTGGCAAAACTGGATCTCCACATGTAGAAGAATGAAACTAAACCCCCATCTTTCACCTTACACAAAAGTCAATTCCAAATGGGTCAAAGACCTCAGTGTAAAGGCTGAAACCCTGAAACTGTTAGAAGAAAACATTGGCAAAAACCTGTAAGATGTAGGTGTAGGAAAGGATTTTCTAAACCGGACATCAATTGCTCAAGAAATAAGGTCAAGAATCAACAAATAGGACCTCATTAAAGTAAAAAGCTTCTGTACATCAAAGGAGGCAACCAGAGAAGTGTAGAGAAAACCCACAGAATGGGAGAAAATTTTCTCCAACCACATATCTGACAGAGGTTTAACAACCAGAATATATAATGAACTCAAAAAACAGAGAATCAAGATAGGAAGTAACCCAATTAAAAGATGGACTAAGGAGATGAACAGAGAGTTCTCAAAAGAAAAAGTAAAGGTGCCTATGAAGTGTCTTAAAAGATGTTAAACACCACTAATAATTATGGAAATGCAAATTAAAACCACTTTAAGATTTCGTCTTACCCCAGTCAGACTGGCTAAGATCAAGAAAACAAATGATACCAACTATTAGAGAGAATGTGGGGAAAGGGGAACACTCATCCACTGCTGGTGGGGCTGCAAACTTGTTCAACCCCT
>NW_008328749.1:1963766-1980184 GCF_000622305.1 Nannospalax galili
ATGAGTGAATAATGAAAATGTGGTTCATATACACGATGGGTTTTACTCAGCAGTAAAGAAAGATGAAACCCTGAAGTTTGCAGGTAAATGGATGGAACTAGAAACTGTTATATTAAGTGAAGTTACACAGTCTCAGAAAAAAAACAGCATATGTTCTCCCTCATATTTGAATCCTAGCACCTAATCTTTATAAGTGAATATGTATCCAGACATAACTACAGGAGCCAGCATAATGAAGAGAAAACAGGGAAGTAAAGGAAAAGAAAGAATCTGAAAGAGAACAGTAGAAAACAGGTGTTAACAAGGGAGATATGGACAATGATGGGGTTATTTTAAGGGGAGGGTGTGGGAAGATTATACAAGGAAACTAGGGGATAAATGGAAAGAACAAGCTCAAGAGAGGTGGGACCATAGGAGAAGTGTACTATTAAGGGAGAAATGGAAGGGTTAGGCAGTATTAGAGATAAACAATGCCTAGCTAGTTTTAGAAAACCAGAGGGAACCACATTAGGCCAACAACATACTGACAAATTATACATACAATCAGATCAAAGAATGTAATATATGCCTAGGCAAGGATTATCTGAGAGTATCTGTTCTTTGCTGAAGGTCTATCTACATGACATATGGTAATTAAAAGTACCAGACTGGTGGAACTAACCTTCTTGGATGTTTAACAGACATACTTTGAGGCCTATAAAATTTGGTCAGGGGGACATAAAGGACAGTTTTTGCTCCTTGCCCTCCTAGGTCGACTAAGTTCCAGAGGACTATGAGCATATCTCAAAATGTCCTGTAACTGTGGTGAGTCACCCGTCCTCTGGAGCAAGGAAGCCATGGAGACCCCACCAGATGGACTTGAATCAGTGCCCAGTCTACAAAGAGGAGGGTCAACACAGAGGAAACATTTTCTCCATGCTTCCAAGCAAAGCCAGCCATGGCCATGCAGTACCTTAAAGTTATTTTCACATAGACAGAACAGGTAAAAGAAAGGAGCCAAGGGTTCCTCCCAAGCCCATGTTACCCGTGAAGAACAGATCCTCAAATGACCTAAAGAGTAAAAGTTAATTGTTTTATCTGGGCCAACTGTAGTGTCTTACACACCCAAAAAGAAATTATAACCAAAGATTAATGGAGTCAGCATAATTCTTAAGAGTCCATATGTATAGCTAAAGGCTACATAAGAAGAAACAATGCCAGACAGGTGATACCTTCCTTTGAATTATTGGTCAAGGTCACGCAAGAGACTCCCAGACAGTAACCAAGCATAGAACTAGGAAAATGAACAGCAGACCCCAATCTTATCTAAAGGAATATTGACAACTGATTGCTGCTAGATGAGGAACAGCTGTTCTTCCTAAAACAAGAATCTCTAAATAGGCTGACTAGATTCAGCAGACGGACCAGCACTGGAGAATGCCTGGGGGTGTCGACAACATAAAGGACAGTAACAGGGATGACAGAGTATGTGGGCTGCAGTATGTGGTGGGAGGAGGCTATGGGAGGGTGCCATTTGGGAAGTGGGTATATAGATGAATAAGACTGTGGGGATGTTTTGTATGATATTCACATAGAAAAATCAGCAAATTAAAAAAAAAGACATATTTGAGGAGGACTCACAAAATTTTACTTCATGTTAAACAGTAGAGGACTTTATATCCATACTCAGGTACTAAGGATCCAAGTGTAACTATGACTAGTAATCATCAGATACATAGAGATTAAAGACACATGTGCAAACATCTAAGTGTTAGTAGCATTATCCCACTTTTGACACACCCTTTCAAAGCTCAAATGTTATTTAACACAATGTTAACTAAAAAACAAATAATGTAGGAAACAGCATATTTTAAAATGAAATGGAGATCTTCTTAAAGGGTTAAAACTCATTCAACTTTGTATCTTACAGGGTTTATTCTGAGTTCAATATTGTATAACGGTATTAATTCAACAGTGAACATAAAAATTACAGCCACTTCTGAAAGATGTATCCTTGCTCTGGAGTGTGTTACTGAATACGTTAAAGTTGTAATGAAATGCTTCTTCTAATCATGTGGTTATTAAATTAAAAAAAATAAAAAAAATTGTTCAAAGCATAAAAATTTGCTCCTTAATAATTAATAGATGTCAAAAACATTACCATTAAAATCTACCTGATGACTTTGTATCCATGTTCAGATGCCAAGGAACTCAGAACGTAACTGTGACTAGTAATAATCAGATATATAGATATTAGAAACTCATGTGCAAACACCTTAGTGTTAATTGCATTAAAAATGAAGGTTTTGTATGAATCTGTGTATTTTAATAATGAAATGGAGATTTTTTTTAAAAGGTTAAAACTTCATTTACTTTTATGTCTTATAGTGTTTATACTGACTACAATATTGTATACCTGTATTAATTCAACTGGAAACCTAAAATTTTACAGCCAATTTTGAAAGACATGCATCTTAACTCTGGAAATTGTTACTGAATATGTCAATGCTGTTGTAAAGAAATATTTCTTCTAAGTATGTTGTTATTAGGTTCAAGAGCAAACCTAAAAATTTTATAGCCACTTTTGAATGAGATGTATCTTTGCTCTGGAAAATGTTTGAGTATGTTAAAGATGTAATGAAATGCTTCTTTAAAAAATTTTTTTAAATTTAATTAAAAAATAGCCAAAGGTGCTGAAATTTAAAAAAAATCAATTTCTTTCCAACCCCCCCCCCAAAAAAATTAGTGTAAAAAAAACCCACACAGAAATAAAACAATGGGGGCTGGAGAGATGGCTCAGCGGTTAAGAACACAAGTTGTTCTTACAGAAGACCAGAGTTTGAATCCCAGCACCCACATGTCAGCTAACATCTGTCCATTAACTCCAGTTCCAAGGGATCTGACAGCCTCTTCTGTCATCTGCGGGCATTGCAAGACATGGATGCACTTACCTACATGCAGGCAATACACTCATACACATAAAATAAAAAAAAAATTAACAAAGAAATAAATCTGTTCTTATCAGTGCTGACTTAAATAAAAATTACACAGTTACCTGGGAAAATTACACAGTTACCCATACTTAGAGGCCCAAAGATTTGCTAATCTTTGCTAAAGATAAACACTAGTGTATTTTGTGACTAATCATTCCACCTAGGCATATCATGTCAAAAAAAGCTGCCTCACCACTTATTCATACACAGTAAGAAAGAATTTGGTCAGAACTATTGAGATAGATAGATAGATGATAGATATATAGATAATAGACATAGACACATTGATGATAGATAGATGATAGGTGATAGATGATGATAGATAATGATGGGTAGATAAATAGATGATAGATGATAGATAGATAGATAGATAGATAGATAGATAGATAGATAGATAGGTAGGTAGATGACAGATAACAGCAGTGAGGTTTTACATAGCAGGAGAGGCACTCATTTCCACCAAATGTAGGGCTATCTAGCAGGAACTTGGATCAAACATGGAAATATAGAAACACTGGATGGAAACTCATGTAGAAAACAGCAGTCAGGTAAATTCTGGCAAAACCAACCTAATATGCTTTTCACTGAAAACAGGTAACAGTAATCAGGTATTATCTGAGGTGGTGAGAAATAAGGAACCAGATTAAATGTTGAGAATAATTCAGGAGATGTTTTTTGGAAGATTCCCCTGCTAAAATTTGATTTTACGAGGAAATACATAGATGGACTTAAATGTTTCAGGAGTCTGTCTAACATATGATGAAGCAAAGAATTTTTTACAATAGTGAAGGTAAATACCTATATGTGTTCAACTAAATATTTACCCCAATAACAATATTTCATAACACCTCAAACTAAAATCAACAAAAATTTTGACTTAATAATATGTTGAATAAATTAAGTACAAAGAAATGGTATATTATAATACAATTATCATGAAGAGATCTTGCCACCTAAACTAAAATGGGTGTATTTTACAGAAAGCACAACAGAACAACAATACAAAAATATTCAGTGTCAGTAGAAAGATACGGGAAAGAACAGAGTATACAACCCATAAACAGAGACTACTGACACTATCAAAAGAAATTCTGTCTTTTAATTCCAGTAAGAGTATAAGCCATCCTTATTTAAGTTCCTAATGTAGAGTGAGTTTGAATGGATAAAATGACTGATTTATTCCCATATTGTTTCCTGTGAGGGACTAAATCCCTGAAAAGTAGACAGAGCCACTAGTGGGTAATAAACACTACACACTTCCTGTTCCTTCTTGGTCTAAGAAAAAGGCCTTGGGGCTCCTTCCACTATCCAGCTGGGACCCTTTTCCTAACCAGTCCAGACCAGTTTAGATAAGACCAAAACTGGACCTGGACATATCACACTTAGCTTGGAACTGTGATTTATGGGCTCTGTGTTTTTGTCTAAAGTGACCAATCCAAAATTAGGAGAGTAGGACCTGCCCCATCCCAGCCCCATACTTAGAGGCCCAAAGTCCTCCTTAAAGGCTTTGGGTTTTTCTGTTTTGACTCCCATCTCCAGTTGTGGGGTGTTCTCCGTGAGTGAGGTGTGTATTGATGTGCTTCTTCATTCTTAAATGAAGTTTGTTACCTGTTGCTTACTGTTGTGTCTGAGATTTCTCTTGCCTTTTAATTCTTCAACTGGTGTAGAAATGAACCTGATCAAGATCCCTAGACATTAATATTTTCAGACAACTTACAGGGAATTCTTTCCAAGGACCACCAACTCCTAAATGTCAGCCAAGCCTGAGAGGAAGCAGAGTCCTGGGAAGTGGCAGCCGGAGGGGGACACAGGACACACTGTGGAGGGGGGTACAGTTGGGGGGATGGGCAATGTCAAAATTAGCACAGCTGAACTCCCAAGCTGGAAATTTTATTTTCTTTTTCTCTCTAACCAGGATGTTTCCTTTAGACACTAGAAGGACAAAAATAATCCTTTCAGACTTTCTGAAGTTGATCCTTAGCAGCTGGCTCTCAGACTATAAGCTTTTGGACTAACTTTCTTTTTTTTATTGCCTATCTAGAGTCCCTTGTTTTAGGAATATCAGCTCTTCTTTATTTAGCAACAATCAGTTGCCAACATTCCTTCAGATAAGATTGAGGTCTCCTGTTCATTGTCCCAGTTCTATGCTGGGTTACCATCTGCCTGAGTTTGCATGGGACTTGTGTATGGTGACACCATTGCCATAGAATCATATAAGCAGGATCCCAGGAGCTTTGTTTCCATATGATCATGCACATCCTCCCTGGCTCTTACAGTCTTTCTGTCCTCCTTCTGCAGTAGTCCCTGAGCCTTAGGTGGATGAAGTTTGATAAAGGGGTCCTGTCCAAGGACCATTATTTAGCAGACTCTTGATCTCTATACTTTGGCCATTTGTTACCGTTTGTGTTCCTGACCCTTTGCTGCATGAGAGAACTTCATTATTGAGAACTGATTCATAAGTGAGGAGGAGACTAACTTTCAGTTTTAGCCTGCTAATTAGCCAATGGGATTTTTGTCAGTGCCTTTTCCTTCTCTGCATCTTTCTTACCTCACTCCTCTGCTTCTCTGGTCTAGAGTCCACTGAAAAACTGGGCACCACATTCAGTGCCACAGCAAGATGAACATCTTTGTCAGTTGGTGAGCACTGTCTGCTGAATACCACCCTAGCTTATAAAAGGGCCGGTCCAAGGTAAAGAGGCATGCTGGGGGCAGCCTGTTGAAAGCCTTCAGTGGGTGGCCTAACTTCTTAGCTTTTGACCCTATTTGGGTCATTTAAAAGACACAGTTTGCATTCAAAAGTAACAGCTGTATGGGAAAACATTCTTTGAGCTAGTGGAATAGTTTGCTGAGTGGAGTAAACCTGATCTTTTGGCCTAAGTGGCACTACTGGGAAAGGAAAATACCTTTTTCTCCCCTCTGAGATTTATGGCTCATGGACACCTGACTGAAGAAAAATAATGTTAAGTTTAACTCTTTGTTTTCTCCCAGTGGGCACAGGATTGTCCTTTATTTCCCTCTCCACGACAGCTCAGACAACCTGGGAGTCTTTGGGTTAGGTTTGGGGAAAGAGAAAACAGGCAAAGGGGCTTGAGGTCCACAGTCATAATGGTGGGCACTAGCACTGCCTTAGACTAGATGGTAACAGTTATACATTTAACAACAACAACAACAACAACAACAAAGCCTCCTCCAAAGACTGCTATAGTTTTAAATCAGGATTAATGATTTTTAACCAGTAGAATAGCAACAGCTTGTTGCTAGGAGGGAGGGGAAATCAAAATGAGATCCAGATGACATTGTTTGTCATTCACAATTACAATTGGTGGTAAGACAGGAAGTCTCCTTCCATGGGTTGATACATACACTTAAGGGTCCTTTCTCCTCTTTCTCCTGCTATACCAGATTACCAGTCTAACCCATCTAGGTACTTTTTTTGTATTTTGCCTGGAGGAAAACAAACCTTCTTTATTCCTTCTCATTCATCTGGAAATTCTCAAATCTTATGTCAGCCAAGAGCCAGGTACTTTCTCCTTAACTATTGCTTGTTCAGGCTACTGTCTGAGATTTACTGCGGTCTCACTCCTTTCTGCCTGAGAAGAGAGGTCACTTTACTTTACATCACTCTGAACAACAAAACCCTAAGCCACTATGTAGCCTTTAGGAAAAGAGGAAAGCTTCTATGGGTGCTTCTCACCCTGATCTATCAGTTTACAGACAGGGTTAAAAGGGAATTAATGCATATTCCATATTCAGGGACTGGAACAACAGGCACAGGCAAGGATGAATTGGTTCCACTCTGGGAACTAATCCCTACAGAGCAATTGGGTCACAAGGGTTGTCACCATGGCTAGCCAAAGTCATCTCTCTGAATATTGGACTGAAAGACTCAAGAAAAATAGGTAACCCTCCATTGAGCTCTCAGATTTTTTGTTTTCATTTCATGGATGGGGACAGAAAGTTCAAAAATTCCTTCAGATACCCCACTGAATTTCCTCCTGAGTAACTGGAATAAAATATACCCCTAAATAATCAGAAAGAAAGGAGGTGATAGAGGGACCCTAGCACCAGAACATGGGTGAATAAAGAAGTCCTGTTACTCAGTTCAGACCCCCTCAAGGACATACTAGACCACACTAGCCATTCTCCTAACAGGCATATTGGAGATGCCCCTCCGGATAAATTAGAGAATGTGGGTAGGGAGAGGACAGGCTCAACCGAAATCTTCTCTATCTTTCCTCCTCCATTTCTGGCAAATGAGACAAAGTCAGTTCCAAAATTCCTCTAAGTCACCATGGCTGTTTCCTCAAGCAATGGGCAGAACTAGACCCAACAAACGTCACACCAGAGAGTCTGATCTTTTTCTACACAGAAGCCTTACCTCAATAAACTCTGAGGAACAATGAGAACTAGTCACCCCAGGAAAGCCTTAATTATTTTGTAAATGAAAATGGATAAGCCATATTTTTTATAAGAGCAAAGGTACTTGTCAGGTTGTTAGGTTGTCTGACTCCATTTATAGACTCACACAAACTAATTGTGGGTTTAAGCTTTAAGTTTTTCAAAGCAAGTATGTCCAAGGATGCTCTCAAGGTAGGCAGTGATTAAAGCAGATATCACTGTCAGCTTGATCCTGACAAGCCTTAAAGCTATCAAAGAGTGATCACTGAAGATCAAGTGTTCTTCCTCTACTAGTATCCAGAATGGAAGAAAATGTTTCCTATGTCTTGTCAGTCCTTTGTCCCTAAGCATAATCCAGCAGATAAAATTCATTTAGAAAACCTTGTACAGGATAGGGGTTCAAAAGCTTTGGATCCAGCCAGTTGTCACTAGATTCAACAGCAAGTCTGCTTCCCTTTCTTTTTCTCTGATCCTTCAAAAAGTAACCTTTTATTATCTTCAGGTTTACAGTGAGGTCTATGTTTTTGGCATATACATTATATAGGTTAATTTTCATTTGTTAAGATTACTGAGAAGCTGGCCATGGAGATGGGATTTCACCCTCCCATTTCAGATCCAAGACTATTTATCTCACGGAATCCTCCAAAGCTCCTTTTTGTGACATGGAAAAAGGTGAACAAAAAACATCTAAAGAAGAAGGCATCACATACTTAAGAATAGACAAATGCAAACTATTTCCAACGAAAGTTACTGTTATGATATTAAGATGTCTATAGTAAAACTAGCTTATGGATGTTCATGGAGAAGACTGAGAGGACTTTCTAAGAAGGCTTCTTGAGTTAAATTCAGATGGAGTTTGTAAATACCGATGTGATAATGCTTTGCTATGTACCTGTTGCTTCTTTCTGTCTACTGTATATACTTATTCAGAACCAGGAGCAGAGCTAAGGTGCATCTTTCTCTGGATATTACAAACTACACAGTGAAGGGCAAAAAACCCTGGAAGCAACAGCTGGAAAACTAGATCATGAAAACCGTGGAATAGAGACAAACCAAGTCCACAGCCCTATCGATTCTTGTTTAAGTAAAAATTCAAAACAATGTAAAAAGGAGACAAAATTAATTTCATTAACAAAATTTGATGAGAAAGGAGTCAGGAATTATTTTTATCAGGTCTCACGAGGAAACTTGAATAGATCCAGAGTGGGTCTAAAAGAAAAAATAATTATAACATTTTTAGCTCATTGTGGGGCTGTTTGATCCCCTCTATCTTAGTTAAAACAAGAAAATATAAATGTTTTCTATCATCTAAAATTGCCATTAAAGGGTAATCTTCACCTGTATATGTGTTTTTTTTTTCTTTCATTTTCTTGTTTGGAATGAGTATTTCTTCAGTTCATGGGCCTTTTGGTTTACCAAGGCTCCAACTAGAAACGGAAACTTTTTTCTAACTCATAGGTTTTGTGAAGTCAAATGGGAACAAAGATGTAAAAATGGAAATATTTTTAGGAAAAGATTTATGCATGAAGATTAAGATGACTGGGTTTCTCTAAAATGCAAAAGAAACCTGTAAAGCTTGTACATGTTACAAAGGTCTGAGTAAGTTACTTAAGGTATGAAAGAAAGTATTAGAGAAAAAAATATATGATCTTAAAATTTTTTAGGTCAAAGTTGCATCAAACCTGTTCATGGTAAGGGTAACAAGAAATAGGTTAAAGCCAAATAAAATAAAAAAATATATGTCCAATCAAAGTTTATTTAAAGGCATTTGGTTTCTGCTCAGACTTTTTAATCTAAAGATTACACAGTAGTTAAAAGTACCATATTGCTATAACTAACCTTCTGGGCATTCAATAACTGTACTTGGAGGTATAAACTAATTTTGTTAGTGGAACTGAAAGTGATAATAGCTAACCCCTTGCCCTCCAAAGTAAATTAGGTCTCACAATACTATGGAACATTTCTTGGAATGTCCTGTAACTGTGATGAGTCACCTGTTCTTTTTTCAGGGAAGCTATGGAGATCCCATTGGGTAGACTCTAACCAGTGTGCAGTCTACATAGAGGAGAATTAACACAGAGACAAAATTTTTCTCAGTGCTTCCAAATGAAGCAATGGTCAAGCAAAGTCTTTGACATAGATAAATGCTCCATAAAGATAAAAGGAAGGTTAAAGGAGCTGTAGGTCTCTTCTAAGCCCAAGTAACCCTTGAGGACCATAGTCTCAAATGGCCTTGACAATACAAAATATGTGATTAATATTGAGCACCTACATAGTCATAAACATCAAACATCAAAGTACAACCAAAGACTAAAATAGCTGATATGTTTTTCTAACTGTCCAAGGGGCCACACTCATCAGACATTAGGCTTAAACATATGAAATGTTATTTAGATTATTTCTCACTGATGATTTTCTTCTTGATAATGAAATGCTTCCCAGATGTAAAACTTCAGACTTGGTTCAATTTAATACTACAGCACCTATCTACAGTCAAGAGAGAAAGGCCCACATTAACCACCCCAAAATAACAGTTCTAAAAATGTTCTTGTTCTCTAACCAAAATGCCAAAAGGAAACCCTGGTTTCTTATCACCTCCTAAATCAGTTCGCTTTCCTAAAGTCTATACATGAGGATCAGACTAAAACTCCAGTCCAGACATTAACTGCTTCAGGGGAAAAATGTTGGAGCTATATTTCTAGATTTTCAGGGTGAAAATGGTTTACACATTTTCCGAAGTTTCAGCTCATCTTCTAAAAGGTTTTTGGGGTTATATTTTTAGAGGAGGGATTGTGAAATACTAAATCCATGATAAGCAGATGGGCCACTAATGGGTAATGGAACAACTCCTATGTCTTCCTGATCCAAAGTAAAGGCCTGGAGCTTCCTGTTAAGTGAGCATGGCCCCTTTGCTGGATGACCAGTGCAGACCAAGGCCAGACCTAGACTTTTCCCACACGGCTTAGAGCTTTGACCTATGGGTTATCCTGTATTGCAGATAAAATAAAGCTGGAAACCCAAGACTAAATGACTTTTTTATTTTAAAGCTAAAAACATATATTTGAGAAATACACATTTTATATATATACATACATTGCATATGCAATAATTATAATGCTGGGCACATACATGAACGCTCTCTGAACCTTCTTATCTGTGAAATAAGAAACTTTCTCACTCTTGTATTATCATCTCATAGATTCAGTGGGGTCATGGTATTTTGCTTGGTATAGGAAGCTTGGAGTAAAGGAACTCTTAATAGAGGAACAATTTTAAGAAATAATTCGTAGTTGGGCTCCAAAGGGCATTGAGCAGCTCTCCATGTGAATCCCGAATCACTCTTTTCTTAGTTTCTGTTGTTTCTAGATATTCACTCAGATGTAGCCATGAGTTTGTCTCAAATAGTTCAGATGCCATAAGTAAACTGCACAATCAGGTCCAAATTCCCATTGTGCCTACCAATGGCATAATTTTGAATGTTTCTACATACCCATTTTTGAAGCTATTCGATGAAAAACCCATTTTACATTAAAGATACTGTACATAACTTACAATTATCTTTTATGGTCTTCCAGCATCAAGATGCTGGAAGTGAATGTTTAAAATTATCTTCATTAAAATGTGACTGAAAATATCATAAAATTAGATTGAGTACATTTTTATGTACATAAACACTTGATAAAATTATGCAAATATTGAATAATGACAGAAAACATGGATTGTGCCTTAAAATATGATTTATTGAAAAGAAGAAAAAGAAATTCTCAGATACTGCACACAATTACTTGAAATGAGAACACTTACAGAAGAAGCAACTTAAATAATGTAAATACACTTCCATTAAAGAAACTTAGCTAAAGACCTTGACACTCTGGTCAGGTGCTTTCCCTACTGACATGATGCTGCAGGACATTTAAAAAATAAAGTGCCTAAGAAGATAGCTTAAGGAAGGAATGCTATTCTATGAAATATACAGTAGATGACTCAAGAAGAAAGATTGCTCTCAACATGGCGTTTTCCTACTCTATAATAGCAGCAAGCCTTTGAGTAAATGATGGTTCCACATGAGGAATGGAGAGAATTTCATAGAATGGAAGTTTCATTCACATCTGTAAATAGAAATGGAAATATGTTAGCTATATTTAAAAACTTTGAAGAGAGAGACATTAATATGATATTATATATTTTATTAATAATTTCTCATATTAAATTAGTTCACTGTGCCATTTTTGTTTTTATACTACTGACATACATGCATATTGCTCCTGATTTGTTTTTATTCAAAGAAAATTTGTTAGTAAGTTGCAATTTCTTAAGATATATTTTATTTTATTTATGGGTATGTGGGTATCTGTGTGTGTATGTCCAATGTACCTGGAATCCTGTGGAGGCCAGAAGAGGGGTTTGGATATCCTGGACTGGAGTCACAGGAGATCATGGGCCACTTGATGCAGATTCTGTGGACAAAACTAGGGTCCCTGGAAGAGCAGCAAGTGCTTCTAACTGCTGAGCCATCTCTACTGCCCCAGTTGTAAACATCTTGTGGTGTTATTACAGATACCACAAACAATTTATAACAAAAGAATCTCTCATAAATCAAAAGATTATTTTCTTTAATATGATCTATTACAAATAAAGCTTCTACCATTGGAAAAAGAGCAGGTACCACACACACACACAGACACTTAGAAGTATAGCAGTTTAAGTAATTAAAACCCACATTTAGTTTCACTGCATGACTTGCTATGAATCCTACTTTAGTGATCATAAAGAATAAGACCCTAATATTGAGATTTATTTCTCACAAATGCATATCTTCAAGCAAAATAGAAGTATTTATACAAGTATATGTAGAACTTTCCACTATTATAACATGTACTAGTTAAAAATTTTAAATTAAATACATAATTATGAAAATTAAATATCAGATGGAAATAGGACTGATGGTTAGGCATCTAACTTCTAGACTTACCAAGTGCTATAATTGTGGAGTTCCTGAGAGCTGGCGTAATGTTTCTGAAAAAACAAAATCATTTAAATCTTTAAACAATTCAGTCACTGATGAAATCTTACTATACCAGCACAAGATGATGTTTATTGTTAAGTCTCTCTTTTCCCGATGGTATACTTAACAAATATTACTGCATTTGATCACCTTCATGGTTAGACGAAACAAGCATCACCATAGTATTTTAAGTAAGAGAAAGGCTAGGATTTGAATTCAAGATGAATGCATCGTAAATAGGTGCATTTTCCCATACACAAAGCTTTCACACTTATAATTATAAGCAGAAAGAAAACACTTAAATATTAGTGAAACCTAAAGAAGATTAATGTTGAATTATATGTCAGAACTCTGTGTGTTTTTTGGTGTGAAGTTGTGCTACCCTTATTAGAATACTTTTCACTTATTGAATGGCTAACTACGTGTTACTGAGATAAATTTGAATCAGAGATGCACTGACAACATTCAAGTTCACAAAATTCTAGTGCTACGTAGTAGTTGCACTGGGTATTGACTGGGTATTTTTATCCTAAATATTTTTATAGCATATTCTTTGAACTATTTTACTCCCATTTTTAGAATATCAATATTCAGTAATTATAAACTTACTACCACATGTTGGTTTTTTCACCATTCTTTGGGGCAATAGGCTTGTAGATGTCAAGAATGGCTTCAAAGGGAAGGTTCTGCATGACTTGTGGAAGATAGGCCCAAAAGGGAGAGCTATAAAATGGGTAGAAGGGCTGAAAGAAGGCCTGGAAGGAAGAGAAAGAGAAATGTGTGAACAACTGTGGTCTGTCTCTGAATACCTGGATTACTTTCCCACATTTTAAAGATAACTATTCAAAATAAAATTCCAAGGACCAGCATTTTCCATACAGGTCCAATTACCAGGAGACCAGAAGAAAGTAATAGCATGGATTTCATTATTGTTTAATAAGAAACATTGGTATTTGAGTTAGAAGGTATTGTTTTTGGTCGTTTGGCCCCATTTAACTTCCCTTAAGGGCCTCAAGGTCAAAAGAAAGGGCCTTTTCCCAGGATTAAAACATCTGATCCTTCAGAAATAGGAAAAAAATTTCTCCAATTTTTAGCTTACTGTCTTTCTAAAAACTAGAGCTTTGGGAGCAAAAAATTCATTTTCCTTTATGAAATTTTGGAACAGCTTATCTATTAAGGAATTTCATTGTTTCTATGTAATATACATAAACCTTTGGCTTATGTATATAGGTAAACAATGTTTGATGGAACTAGGAAAAAAGTGAAAAAAATTCAAATTTTCCTGTAATTACTTTCATAAAGATTAAAGCAAATATTATATCTAGAATTTTTTATTTTAATAAGGAATTTATATGAGGCAAAATATGAATTAAAAACTGACCTGGACAGAGAATTGAGCCAATTCCTTAATAGAAAAGGAATAGAAGTTTAGTTTATTCCATATTGCTCAAAAAGTGTAAAGGAGAAAATCTATCATATAATTTTCATAGTTTTTAAAATGAATTACTCATAAATTTATAAGAAACACATTTATTTCATTAGTAAAAACTAAAGAAGGACAATGTTAATTTCCATGTCAGTCAGAAGTGTGTATGTTTATTTGGTGTGAAGTTTTAGCTACCCTCATTGGAATGCATTTCGCTTATTGAATGGGTAACAGTACTTTATATATTACTGAGATGAATTTGAATCTTAGATGCCAGGAAACATTGCCAACTTTCAATTTTATAAAATTCTAGCACTATGCAGTAAATAATTGCCTTAATTTGCTTTTACTTTGAAAAGTGGCTGGAGAATTCGAGAGAGCTTTGAGGATTAAATGTGATGCACATTGAAGAATCATTGTCACAACATAGGCTGATAATTTCAGTTATTAGTCATATTATCTTGGGAAACAATTTTACTATAATCATGTCCATAGAAAGAAAATGTCATAGATAGGTTACATCCTTCCTTCCTTCCTTCCTTCCTTCCTTCCTTCCTTCCTTCCTTCCTTCCTTCCTTCCTTCTTTTTGTCTTTTTGAGACATGGTCTCCTTGTAGCCTCAGCTGGCTTGGCACTAGCTATGTAGACCAGGGATCTTCCTGTAGACAGAGATCTACCTGTCTCTATCCCCTGAGTGCTGGGATTAAAGGCATGTGCAACCACACCTGATTTATTACATGCTTTGAAAAATAGAATTCCAATGTAAGATATAAAATTGAACAACAAATGGTCCACTGAACTCACTATATAGTGATTTCTTTTAGAAGTAAAGACACATACCAACACTAGGAACATAAAGATGTCATTTGGAGGAGATAAGAAATTGATAGACATATATTAACTTTCCCACAAGTGAAACACAAAACATCTAAGTGAATACCCAGTGTCCTCATTCTGAGTTGAGTGGAGGATCAGTTCTGAGACTGAGAACTAAATTGTTTCCACTGCCCAGAACTATATTTGAACAACAAATTGTCAAGATGTGATTTTTCTGACTTAAAGATTGGCCTGAAACTATCTTCACTTAGAGACGGCAAACGAATTACACTCTCATTTTCATTTGAAAACTTAGATCTGATATTTCATGGTAATGTCAGAACAATCAATGGAGAGTCAAACAGTGATCACCAGCTAAGAAATGCTGGCAAAAAACCACTTTATCAGGCAGGTAATATATTTGTTTATTTAAATGACTGATTTATGTTCACTTAGATAAATAAATAAATAAATATATTTAATATATTTATAAATATATTACTTTGGTGGGCAGTACCCCCAAAACACACATACAAACACACAGAGAAAGAGAGACAGAAAGAGATAGAGAGACAGAGAGAGACAGAGTGACAGAGAGACAAAGAGAGAGAAGAGATGAAGAGATGCTGGTTTACCTGATCCACTAAACTCATAGGCTGACTCTGGAAAGAAAAATAGAAATCAGAATTACCTTTTATGATAGAATATTGCAAGGAGAAACAACATATATGAAAAACTTTCATTGTTTGAGATTTAGGAACTGTAATTAATTTTGTCAGTTGCTTTTAAATTATCTGGTGACATTTTTTTGTCTAAGATACAAGAAGTATTCTCAGCAATCACAATGTTCACTAAATGGTAAGCACTGGCTAGGTGCTCCACGTTTGATATGCAATTGGTCTAGTGATCTTAAGAACCAGAATTGTTATGGAAGTACATGTTTCATAGTAATGGATTTTTATCTTAGAAATGCTATCAGAAGCTCCAGAAATATTGTGGAAACAGTGGATGTAGAAGAGGGGCGGAGTCAGTAGCTGTGCTGCATAACTAACATCCTCGCTTCATAGATGAGAAAACAAAAAGAATATTGTGACAGAGATGGTCTCTCCAGGGTTTGTTCAAAACAAATGTTGGTCACTAGTAAATTTCCAAATGCCCTGCCTATGAAATTTCCAAATCATGCCTATGAAAGCATGATAAAAATCAATTCAAGATTTCTAAACTAAATTCAATTTTGCAACCAGAAATTTATAGGTACAGTATTTTAACATAACAAAAATGTGAGGAAGAGCTGATCTTCTTAAAACAAGAGACTCTAGATAGGCTGACTGGACCTCAATGGATGGACTTACACAGGAGAATGTCTGGGGACACTGACTTGACACATTGGACCTTAATATGGATGGCAGAGTATAAGAGTTGCAGTATGTGTGTGGGGTGGCAGGGAGGGGGGGGCTGTGGGAGCATGCCAGTGGAGGCAGGGGTTTAAAGATAGTTAAGATTCTTTGAGATATTCTGTATAAAATAGACAAAAAATCAATAAACAAAAGAGGTGATGTACACGGAGTATAATAGTTCCCATCTCAAAGAATAGAAACTAGTAATTCTTGTCCTTGAACTGAACTAATATAAATTGTTTAGAGAGGCTATTTTAAAGCAAATAAGCTTAGTGATACATTATTATTTCATAATACACCAAATACAGTACCATTTGGTCTTGACTGTTTGCATTCATTCTGTGCAGTTGGTCCTGTATAAAAGGAAATATAACCTATATTACTGAAACATCTGTTATCAAATTA
>NW_008328749.1:1980556-1991055 GCF_000622305.1 Nannospalax galili
TAAGTATACTGGCTTCATTAATTTATGAATAATCAGCATTCACTATGAATCCTATTTACAGACTGAGATGCATACTATGAAATATCATAAAAACCCTGTGAAAAACCAGTATGTTTCTAAAATTCATAAGCAATGTCGCTTAAGTACAGAGGACAAAGCCAAGATACCCAAACACAGTGACCGACTAATTCTGCGGGGTAGCAAAGATGGGTTCTGCAGGTGAAATTATAAATTTATAGAGATTTATTCCAATCACAAGCAACTTGAAATCTAAACCAGAGCAATATTGTGGGTCTACTTTATCATGCAACAGAGGATAGAAATATTAAAATAGTTTAGATTTATGAATATTCTTACCTTGGCAGGAGCAGCTTGCTAAGGAAAACATTTAATTTCTTTTTAGTATAATGATTTTATTAATTTATGAATAATCAACATTCACAATGTACTTGCATTTATTTAGAGATTGAGATGAGGACTTAAAAATGCTATGAAAAACCAATATATTTATATAACTTTTAAAAGTTATCACCTAACTACAGGGTACAAAGCTAAAATCCCAAAATACAGTGATCAGCTAATTTCTGAGGGTAGCAAAGATGAGTTCTCTAGGTGAAATGATAAATTTACATAGATTTATTCTAATCACAAGCAACTGGAAAACTAAACCAGAGTAATAATGTGGGTTTACTTTATCATGTAACACAGGATAGAACTATTAAAATATATAATATTTGATGAATAATCTTACCTGGGAAAAAGCAGCTTGCTAAGGAAGAAAAAAAAACATTTTGTTTCTTTTTAGTATACTGATTTTATTAATTTATGAATAATCAGCATTCACTGTGCACTTGCATTTATTTACAGATTAAGTACTATGAAATATCATAAAAACCCAACAAAAAGGCAATATATTTTTATAACTTTTAAAAGTTATTAACTAACTTCAGGGTGCAAAGCCAAGATATCAAAATACAGTAGTCAGCTAATTTGTGAGGGTATTAAAGAGAGGTTCTGCAGGTGAAATGATAAATTTATATAGATTTATTCTAATCACAAGCAACTTGAAAACTAAACCAGAGTAATAATGTGGATCTGCTCTATCATGTAACAGAGGGTAGAAATATCAAAATATTTTAGATTTAATGAATAATCTCACCTGGGCAAGAACAGCTTGCTAAGGAAGAAAAACACATTTTGTTTCCTTTTAGTATATTGATTCTATTAATTTATGAATAATTAACATTCACTGTTCTTTATTTACAGACTAATATGAGTACTATGAAATAGCATAAAAACCCTATGGAAAACCAGTATATTTCTAAAACTTGTAAAGGTTATCACCTAACTACAGGAACAAAGGAAAGATACTATAATTCAGTGATCAGCTAATTTCTGAGGGTAGCAAAGGTGGATTCTGCAGGTAAAATCATAAATTTATATAGATTTATTCCAATCACCAGCAACTTGAAAACTAAACCATAGTAATAATGTGCGTCTAACTTATCATGTTACAGAGGATAGGGATATTAGTAATTTTGGATTTAGTGAATAATCTCACCTGGGCAAGAGCAGCTTGCTAAGGAAGAAAAAAACAACTTGTTTTCTTTTCGTATACTGAGTTTATTAATTTTGAATAATCAACATTTACTGTGTGCTTTATTTGCTGAGTTGAGTACTATGAAATAGAAAACCCTATGAAAAACCAGTATATTTCTAAATTTGTAAAGGTTATCACCTAACTACAGGGTACAAAGACAAAATGCCAAAATTCAGTGATCAGTTAATTAATTTCTGAGGGTAGCAAAGATGGGTTCTGCAGGCGAAATCATAAATTTATAATGATTTACTCCAATCACAAGCAACTTGAAAACTAAACCAGAGTAATAATGTGGGTCTACTTTATCATGTTACAGAGGATAGAAACATTAAAATATATCACATTTAATGAATCTCACCTGGGCAAGAACAGCTTGCTAAGGAAGAAAAAAATATTTGTTTCTTTTTAGTATACCGATTTTATTAATTTATGAATAATTAACATTCACTGTGCACTTTATTTACAGACTGAGATGAGTACTATGAAATAGCATCAAAACCCTGTGAAAACCAGCATATTTCTAAAACTTGTAAAGGTTATCACCTAACTACAGGGCACAAAGCATTTGTGCCTCCAGATTGAGATGAGTATTATGAAGCATCATGGCAGCCTTATGAAAAACCATTATGTTTATAAAACTTGTAAAGGTGGGGCTGGACAGATGGCTCAGCAGTTAAGAGCACTTTCCGCTCTTATGGAGGACCCAGGTTTGATTCCCAGCTGCCCCTAACTCCAGTTCCAGAGAAATATGATGCCCTCTTCTGATGTCCACAGGCATTGCACGACATGGGTGCACTTACATCCATGCAGACAATACACTCATACACATAAAATGATAATAGAAGAAAACCTTGTAAAGGCTATCACCTGATTACAGGGTACAAAGCCAAGATACCAAAATACAGTTAGCTAATTTCTGAGATAAGTGGCAAAGAGAGGTTCTGTTGGTGAAATGATAAATTTATATAGATTTATTCCAATCACAAGCAACTTGAAAACTAAATCAGAGTAATGATGTGGGACCACATTTTCATGTAACACAGGATAGAAGTACCAAAATATTTTAGATTTGAAAAATAATCTCACCTGGGCAAAAGCAGCTTGCTAAAGAAGAGAACAATGGTTCTTTTTAGTATGTTAATTGACAGAATTAACTCTGAATTTTTTCCTACTTACTAACTAAGGCTATGATGTATAATTTAGTCCACTCTTGAGAAGTCAGCACTCACTCTACAGTGTGTACTAATACCCTCATCACACTCTCCTAATGTTCATGCTTATGCGTATATCATAAACAAAGAACCCAATTCTGCCTAAAAAAAAAGAAAAGATAAACATTGCCCCTAGATATTTAGATAACCAAATAAATAATTGATTAATTATTGTTAATGTCAATGCTTGAATAAATGATTTAGATCAAATTGTTGATATCACCTCTTCAATGGAATATGAATTTGCATTATAATAAATAAAATATTGCCAGGAAAAGTTGGTTGTATTTCATTTGTCTATGAATCTGTTCCTGTTTAAAATGAAAAATACTCTCAATTTCCTATATATAATTCAGTCTAACCCCATTAGTTTTACATAGTAAACTAAGACTCTTGCAATGCCTTTTCCCAGGGGTAAAGGATGATGGACAAGTCAGGCACTCAATCGCAGCATTTGGGAGGCAGAGGCAGGCAGGTCTTTGTGAGATACAGGCCAGCCTGGTCTACATAGTAAGTTCCAGCCCAGCTCTAGCTGTAGGGAGGCCTTTTCTCAAATCAAAACCAAAATCCAAAATAAAAACAAAACCAATATAAACAAAAACCAAAATAATAATGATGAAATATTAACCTTAATTTAGCACTCTTTCTATCCCAAATAAATTCATTCCTTTTACAATCATTAGGAAGGATTTTTTTTAAATGTCTTTAATTTGGATCACAATTCAGTTAGCTCTAAATGTATTAGGTAATTATATATATTTACAGTATTTCATAATAGAATGACCAGAAAATAGAAAATGCTTTTGCTTTCTGTAAAAATTAGCTTTCACAAAGTAATTCAGAATATTTCATGTATCAAGAGCAAAATGTTTCCAATACTAATGAAATTTTGTTGAGCAATTACCATATACCATTAATTGTATAAACTCATTTATATAAATTAATATTTATTATAATCATTTTAGAATTTAAGTTAATGATTGTAACTAAGAAATCTATCCCATGTTACATTTTTATTTTTATAAAATATGGTTTCAGTATGTGGTTCTGGCTTACCTGGCTATTTAGACAGGCTGGCCTCAAACTCACAAGAAATCTGCCTGTCTTTGCCTTATGAATTCTGGGATTAAAGGTGTGTGCCACTACCCCCTAATGTTACACATTAGTTCAAAGAAATAAAACTTTAGCTGGAGCCCAAGCTGATCAAATCAATAGGTACAACTCAGTATGTTATTCAAGTTCAAAAATGATAAAACATAAAAATAATTTTGCTGAATGAATTAATTGTATATGTAGGATAAAAAGCATTGTTTGCTTAATTTTGGAAGGAGGCAATAAATATTGTGATTTATGAAACTGTGTGCTACAAAGTCAAGACCATGTCAAAAAGAAAAAAATAACATTAATAGCATTCTCCTTTGTTGTTTGGTTTAGTTAACCTGTACTGAAGTCTTACCGGATTGCACTGGTTGAACATGCTTTCTCTTGAAACATGTTTATGCTAAAAAAAAGGGATAATAGTATATAAGGAGAAATCAAAGGGTTGTTTAGTTAAATTTTAATTTACCTAGGTCAATATGCCATTATTTAGCAAACGTATCTCACCTCAGTGCTACTGATGTCAACGGTATCAGCTTCCTTTAACAAATCAAGAAAAATATGGCTTGATTTTGACAAATTATTGCTTCTCGGTTTAGATATTGATAACAATCAGTCACAGGTTATTACTAAACAATTGTACTAACTGATTTTAGCTACAATTTCCTAGATAACTGAGGCAGGATTGGTAATTTGGGTCATACATTGTATGTATGCTTTCTTTTTGTTAGTGATTTACACACACACGCACACACACATATATATAATATATATATTATATATTATATAGGATGATGCTGCTGCTGTTGCTGCTGATGCTGATGCTGCTGCTGCTGCTGCTGCTGATGATGATGATGATGATGATGATTATTATTATTATTATTATTATTATTGGTCTTTTTGAGGCAGGGTCTCCCTGTAGCCCCAGCTGTCCTGGAACTCACCGTGTAGACCAGGCTGGCCTTGAACTCACAGAGATCCGCCTGCCTCTGCCTCCCGGGTGCTGGGATTAAAGGCATGCACCACCACGCCCGGCCCTATTTACCAATATTTTACTCAGAATGTTGGTGGAAGATGGAAATCAACACCTTTACAAAATTAATAGATCCACCTTCCCTGCTCTAAATTGAGTTCATTTTATTTTGGTAAACCTGGAAAATTTCACTCTCTAAGTCAAATGAGGGCTCTCGCATCTTCTATGTCAAATTCTCAAGGGGCAAAAATAAACATAAAAAGAGGATTCCAGTATTAAATTCATTTCGATTCAAGTGATTTCTACACAGAACATAAGACACACATATCATTCAATGGGAAGAATACTGATCATTTAGTAAGACTAATCAAATTTTGAGAGACAACAATTGGAAACACAAATAATAAAAAGGCAGAACACCGTACATAGTTAGGTAGTATTATTTGTTCAGAACTAACTGCAAATTTGTCTTTGACAAATGATTGCAGCTTTCTTATTATTTTTAGGTGATGTTCACATACTGAAATTGGGATAATGACTCTCACACATAGTACCTACTACACAAAGACCTTGTGAGATATTTACATATCATACCACCAATTTTCACATTTCTAAATTAACTGGGACTCTGAGTTCTCATGAAAATTATTTACCTCACTTGATGAGCTGCTGCTAGATTGTTTCTGCTAAGACAAAACCAAAACCAAAAATGAATGTCATGACCTCCTGCAATTTTTAGAATTCAAAGGAAACAATTCCATAACAGAATAAGGGTGATTCCAGAACTGGAATAAACTATGGAAAAAGATTCATGGCCAATATATTTTTTCCTCAGTTTTACTTGAGAAGTGTTGGTGGTGGGGGGGACATAACTAGGAAATTAAAACCCCAAATAGTTCTTTTTAATCTATCATGGTAAAGAAAAATATGCCATTATGTAGAACGCAAAATTTTATGAACCCTTTTGGGAGAAAATGAAAACTTAAAGGAAAAGCCATCTTGAGCTGTGTTGCCTGTGTCCACAAATAAGTGTTTATTCTTTATACCTTGCTCTGATATGAATAAACTGAAAATATTATTATTTTTTTTACTTGATATGAATAAACTGAAAATATAAAAATATAAATTCTCAAAACGGGACTAAAATTCAAACGGGACTAAAATTCAAACGGGACTAAAATTCAAAATGAGACTAAAATTCAAAACGGGACTAAAATTCAAAACATCTATACCTGGAAATATTTACTCTTCCTTCCACATCATGCATACTTATATTTACATATAGATATATTGTTTTGCTCAAAAATATAATTTAAAAGTTTGATTTTAATACTCAAGTCACTATTTGCCTATGGGGATAGTTGATTGACCTTATATATAAGTGTCACAGACCATCCTCCCATGTTTAGAGTTGGTAGCACAGCACACCGAGCCTAGGTAATTGCTGTGGAGTGTTTCTGTCTAAGCACTACCATCAAGAGCACAACGTTAGCCTTGGTTTAGTTATCTACCTAAATCTGGCTCACACAAGTTACATAACCTTTTTTTTTCCTTTTAATTAGAGATAGTTAGAACAACCACAATTATATGCTCCGTTTGGGTAGGAGATAATATGAAATACTAGCTAAATACTCTGTTTCTTTCCCTAGTCAAAAATTGTGATTATGAGAGAATAACTAAGGTTGGGTAGGAGATAATATGAAATACTAGCTAAATACTCTGTTTCTTTCCCTATATTAAGTAGTTTTAAGGCAAATGGCCTTACCTCAGCTGATTCATCTCCAGTTTCCTGTAAAGAAAAGGCTTCAGTCAGAAATAGATTTTAAAAGAATATAATTCTGATTTTGTAAACTTGAGTACTGTCAAGCCTCTCAATATTAAACCTATATAAAAATGTAGTAAGAGATCCAGTTCAAAAATTGTGATTATGAGAGAATAACTAAGGTTGATGCAAAATATTCTTTGGCTGCATGTATTACTTTATAATTATCTCATTAAATCATTCCTTCAGCCTTTGGAGTAAATGCAAACTATTGGTCAGACAATAAGTATATTTAATTGTTTAGTTGTTGAGTTATAGATGTATATATATATGTGATACTCTCTCTATATATACACACATATACATTACATCATCATAGCTGTTTATTAAATCCATGAAATCAGTGGCCCTTAGAATTCTCAACAGAATCATTAGGTATTTACAATATGTGACTGAGAATTTCAAGGAAAGTATAAATGACATAGGGAGTCCAAAGAAGAGCATTTTCCTTTCCATGAAGATGCATATTTTTGTCACACTATTTTAAAGGAAACTTTGGCCTTCATTTCACCAATCTGTTCTCCTGTCAGAAGTTCCCTCTGCTAAAACAATAAAGTGTAGCTTGTGAAATATGTATTTAAATCACAAACTTTCATAATAATTTAAGTTTCATAGATGTTCTTACTCTGTTCAGTTCATTGGTGATTTCCTTATGAATAGAAAAGATAGAAAATTAGTATTAGTGAGAAGGACCTAAATCATGAAAATCAGTAACCAAGTTGCCTGACATTGTGCTACTGCAAATTAAATGATAAACCTATTTTCCACAAATACTCCAGTGTTTCTTGTCATAATCAATTCCAAACTTAGGTGATTGTTTGCTATGCCATCTTTATATGTATAACTAGTGTGTAAATGTTCTTTTAAAACATTTTGAATTTTAATTTATTTTCTTATTTTGTTTTGTTTTCTTTACCTTTCATTTTGTTTAATAAAGTTATGAGATATTATTTAAAATTTTTAAATTATTTTTTCATTGTATGTGTATGAGTGTATTGTCTGCATGTAGGTAGGTGCACCCCTGTTGTGCAATGCTGGTAGAGATCAGAAGAGGGTATCTGATCCCCTGGAACTGGAGTTACAAATGTTTGTTAGCCACCATGATGGTGCTGGGAATCAAACTTTGGTCCTCTGCGAGAGCTGCCAGTGCTCTTAACCACCGAACCATCTGTCCTGCCATGAGGTCCTTTTCTTTAACACTTGTGCCCCAATATTAATTCTGTAATATATCCTATGTAGTAATTCTAACCTGTTTTGACTTTACTAATTAGATTACTTTTTTAAAAGTCACATATAAATTCATTCAGACGAGTCTTTTAAATAATGGTATTGAATTAGAATTGAATATTCTTGCTTTCTTTTTTGAAACAGGGTCTTCTTGGAGCTCTAGCTGGCCTGGAACTTATGTAGACCAGGCTGGTCTGGTCACGATCTCCCAGAAATCCGCTGGCTTCTGCCTCCACAGTACTCGGACTAAAGTCATGTACTACTTCTCTTGGCAGGATTTGATCCTCTTATATTCATTAAAAGTAACAAAATCTGAGAGAAATTCAGCACATGTGGAGCATAGTTTACATTCAGGGAATATACTATCATGAAAGTGTGAAATTGCAAACTTTCTACATAGGTAATGCAAAGAACAGACAACCATTTTTATTAAAGTAAAAATTTAAGTATAAGTTAAAATAAAAATCCATATTTCAATGAATGAAAATCTTGGTTACTTCAAGTTAAAATATTTTTATAAATAAAAATTGTACCTTGTTCTTATTTATTTATTGAGAAAAAGTATAATGATACCTATGCATGAAAACGCCATAATGGAATTGATGACTATTTAATGTAGCATTAAAAATTAAGGATGAATTTTCCTATAAGAAAATGGTTGTGTTTTAAGAAGTGGATAAAACTTACCTCATTTAGCCCAAAATATTTTGCTTCTTTAATGGTTTCCTGTTGTTCCTATTGAAATTAAATTGTGAATTATAAAATGATATGTGTATCATTTATTGTAGGTGTGTACTGAAGTATAATTTATTATTACATTTACTATATGCTGATAAATACAAATGCACCAAAACTGAATTTTTTCAACTGGAACCAAAGTGCTGAATTTTATTTAGTAAAATAGTAGATTTCATAGGTAAAAGAAAAATCTATAATTAAAGCTTTATGAACTACATTTGAAATCTAAAGGTGATACCTTAACTGGCTCCCTTTTCACCAGACCTAAGATCTCTGTTAAGAACATGTTTTCTAAAATATTCAAAACTGTGATTGCCTACAGATTTCACGAAAGCAGAATTGAGAGAATCATCCAGGGACCTGAATACTTGGATACAGTTAACGATGAATAGAAATAGGAATGAAGGCATTCCATATTCATGACAATGAACTGAAGGATAGAGAGGAGGGGAAGAAGAATTTACTTCCTTCCAGACTGCTCACCTCACTGCTGTCTTGTGGATTCTGCAAAGAATAATAATGATAAAATGGCATTAGTTTGGTTAATGAAGAGTGGAAAATTAAGGCCTCTTGTGGTGGGTGTGGTTGTCAATATGTAAAATGATATCATATTAAAATTCAAAAACTCAAAAGCAAAGGATGAAGAAGCAAGGATATAGTAAAATAAATCACATTAACATTCTGTTTCATTAACTATTTATTGTGAATAAAATTAAAATTTTTGTTAGCCTACTGCATATGTCAAACTATGTGCTCATTTTAGAGTACGTGTGTGTGTGTGTGTGTGTGTGTGTGTGTGTGTGTGTGATGAGTATGTGAGTTGGGGGGGAGCAGGTGTGTGCCAAGGCATGTGTGTGGAGACCAGAAGACAACTTTAAGGAGTTTGTATTGAATTGGTTCTCACCTACAATGGGTTCCAGGGATTAATCTGAGGGCATCAGGCTTGCTCAGTAATTGTGTTTATCCACTGAGCCATCTCTCCATCCCCATGTGCTCTTTTACAAAGAAGTTTTGTGAGAATAAATGATACTGCATTTGTTAGTCTTGATCCTGCAAACTTACCTTCAATAAAGGCTAATCACACTATTTCACAGAGAAAGAAAGATCAAATTTTGTGATCTTTTTGGCTGTCAATGTGTCATAATTAAGCTCCATGATTAGGGTGAATTCGCAAAGAGCAGAGTAGAATACTTACTTGAAGGAAGACTTGGTTTCTAAAATGGAAGCTCTGAAAGTAACAAAGGAATTACAAAACGTAAATGAGACTAAAGGTAATCAAAAGAGTAATAGCACACATGCAAATGTATTCATTTCAAAATTGATATTTAGAAGCCGTAGAAATGGCTCAGCAGTTAAGAGCACTAGCTGCTCTTGCAGAGGACCTGGTTTAATTCCCAGCACCCACATGGTGGATAACAACCATTTCTAACTCCAGTTCTGAGGGAATCCAGTGCCCTTTTCTGACTTCTACAGGCATTGCAGGACACAGGCACACTTACACACATGTAGGCAATGCACACATACACAAAAGATAAAATAATAAAAAGCTAAAAAATTATATTTAAAATGCTTAATAATATCAAACTTTGTCAGAAATTGTTATTCTGAGAATAAAAAGAAAAAAAGAATTATTTTACTCCTAATATTAAAAATAGTTTATTTCTTTTCTTTAAAATGTGGCAAAAAATTTAGAGAAGTATGTAAAATTAAGTTTAATTAATTTGAAGTAATAATTTGGTTCTCTGAACAATTTACATTTCATGAAAATTCTCAAAATGATTTTAAACCATTACACTAAGTTGAGGGCACAAGAAGCACTTTCCTAATTAA
>NW_008328749.1:1991200-2083588 GCF_000622305.1 Nannospalax galili
GTTTCAATTTAAGTTTAGTGGTAGAATATGCAAACAAATACCACATTTTTCCTTTGGTACAAGTTTTCTATTCCTTTGGAAAAGATATTGTCACAAACTCATCTCAAAAGAGAATATGACTTTGCTTTCAAAAACAGAATACACTGGAATATGAGACTTTATGTCATATTTGTATGAAATATTGCATATCACATGCATGTTTAGTAGCACACTTATTCTGTGATATGTGAGAAAATGAACCTTGTCACAGGTGCTGTGCTATTTATTATGTCATGCAATATTTTATTTCTTCTTTTTCTTATTTTTGACTTGTAATTATTCTTGTAGGAAAATTTAATTCAAATCAGATGTAATTTGAAGCTATAGAGTTGGATAAATTACATAATGTGAACAAATGAGAGGTAGTAACCCATTTATATCATGGACTTCAATTCTAATTAGATCATTTGGTGCTTTAGGTTTATTACTGTGTGAATCTCGTGTTTGACTAGGTGGCAGGTCATTTCTGAAAAAGCGGGAGAACCTTACATTCTCTTGTACTTACAGGTCTGGCAAGAGCAACAGCTAGGAGGCAGGAGAGGATGAGAAGTTTCATGGTTGCGAAGGCCTATTTAAGAGAAAAAGTAGAAAAAAAAATCCTGATTTCTTAGAATTTACTTCTTTGATATTTCAACAAAGGAGTAATTATAACAAGAGAAATGTCCCTCAAGGGTAGTAGTTTCAAAATCTTGATGTATTTTGGTGTGTAAATAAATCTTACCATTTTTGCTCTCTGTCTTGGTTCATTTTTCTTTAAAAAATTCTTAAATTACATTTATTTATTCTCTCTCTCTCGTGTGTGTGTGTGTGTGTGTGTGTATGTGTGTGTGCACGTGCTTGTGGGTATCCATGTATGTGCCACAGTATACATGTGTAGGTTAGAGAATAACTAGTGAGAATCAAAGTTTTTCTCTTCCATGGGTCCTGGGGACCGAACTCTGAAGTCTGGCTTGGTGGTAAGTGCCTTTACCCACGGAACCACCTTGCTGACCCTTTCTTAATTCTCGTATTATTCAGAATTAGCCATTTTTTCCAACATATTTATTTACTAACTTTCTAACAATTTGGTATATTGTGATACGACTTTGTAAGAGGAAAAGAAAAACATTTGTGCTTAAAAACAGTTTTAAAAAGTTGTTTTGTTCTTAAAACACGATATATGCTAAAGTGGAAGGAAAAAATAACCACCAACAAAAATCTCTAAAATCCAGTGGGAGTTGCCATGTTATCTTCATCTGACAACTTTTGAAAAATGATCTCTTCTGTAAACCCACCTGACAACATTTTATTATTTGAGTCTTGCTATTAATCTTCAGCAATTAATTTTAGATTCTTAGTTTTATCTGGCTATCCACATCACTGTATGAAAATGACTTAAATGTTTTAGAATTACATGATTCATATGTCTCTTTTTATGTTGTGCTTATAGAGCTGTAGCAAATTGTGAAAAATCGAAAATATTGACATTTACTTGTCTTGAGAAAATGGATTCTAAATAATCTAAGGGAAAAAGTATCAAGCTGCATATGTAATATTTCCTAGTCAACAAACTGACACTGCTATATCTAGAATCGAAAAATGCACTAGGAAAGAAAGCACATTTTAAAACATCTAGTTAATGTCATTTCTATTGGTGATTTTTCAAGCATTGTTTCATCATCTGCACAAAAGAAATTATATTTATCTAAAATTAGCACATCCATACATTTATTCACCAAATTTTAAGAACCAAAAATGGTCAAGAAATAGCTTGTTAAAATGATCATTGCTAGCATATTTATAGAGCTCAGAATGACTGTGTATGACAACCTTACATAAAATTGGACAAAAATGATTTGTTTTCTTATCCCAAGACAGTCCTTAAATTATGCATCATTTTTCCATATCAACATTTTTGTCATAAGAATTATCAATAATAATTTGGTTTATATAAACTGTAGTATTGCTAATGCAGTTTTAAGCTTACTAGCATAATGTGAGAGAGTTTCAATATTTTGGAAGCATACAGAAAATGCTGCAATCACATTTTAATTAAAAGTGGAAGATAATAGTTTATACAGAAGCATAACAATATTTTCTGTAACTAAGCACAATACCTTGAACCCACAATTGGGAAGAGGCAAGCTGAGATGATCAAGATGATGGCTCATGTCTTTCCTTCACAGGTATTTAAACTTAGTCATCAGTAAAATGCTAATTTTGTGGTTTTGCTTCTGCCAAAGAATTTATTTAAATTCTAAGAATTCTTCCAAATAGGAAATTAATTTCTGCCCAGTTTGTCTCCTAGGCAATTCTCAGGAAACGTTCAACAAAGGAGTGATTCATGCAATGATGGAAAATTATATAGGATGTGGAGTTATTCAAAACTATATCACACAATGTGATTTACAGTTATTATTGGAATATGACTTTATGTTGATGTAAGATAGAAAAGACTAATATGTCTACAAAATGTCTTTATAACTTCTGAAAAATCCAATTCCTATAAATGAAATCCTTATGGCAAAATAAGGTCCATAAATTTTTTTAAAAAAATTAACATATCAGACTATTTTTAAAAATTCAACATTCAGTCTACATTTAAAAAATGCAATTTGTCTTCAAGTACTCTTTTGGTAACTTAATTTTTGGAGCAGGTTTATATGTATTCTACATATTTTTCAGGAAGAAAATACTCTCCTATAAATTTTGGTGATATTTTAGTTCAGTAAATCATTTTTTTTCTGTCCTTTGCTTCAGACATTTAGATATTTGTCATTTCTTTTTAAAATAAAATTAATAATGACTCAAGAATGCTAATTTTATTTAAGTCATCCATACTTCTGATTATCTATTGTTTAAAATAAGTAAAGGAGGAAAAAATGAATGTCCTTGTGCTAATATCGAGTTGTATTTCTAGAATTAGCTAGCTTTGTAGAATTTAGAAATGTTTTTTGTGCTTAAGAAAATATTCATTCACATAGAGTACTTAAAAGAATTTTTATTGTTGATGCTTCTGCTTTTTTACTTTTTAATTTTACGTGTATGTGTGTATTGACTGCATGTAGGTAAGTGCACCTGTGTCATGCAATGCCCATGGAGGGCAGAAGAAGCTGTCAAATCCCCTGGGACTGGAGTTACGGACAGTTGTTAGCTGCCATGTGGGTGCTGGGATTCGAACCTGGTTTTTCTGCAAGAAGTGTTCTTAACCGCTGAGACTTCTGTCCAGCCCCTTCTTCTGCTTTTTTATAAACAATCATCATATATTTTAAGTAAATTTAAAATTATAAGAATAGTTACAGACTATTTATAATTACATTCCAAAAGCATTACTCCCGAGTTAAAAGGTATTCCATAGTCTCCACATTGGGGGTCAAAGGCGATTGTGAATTTGCATATTAAAGCTATATGATTATATTAAACATTGCTTCTTTATTTTACAGTGATTCACATCAATTCTAACAACTTACTAGTGGTTCCTTTTTACTCTTTTTCAAGGGGTTCAGAACAAACATTGCTGCACTATACATCTCTCTTTGTTTTTCCCAGGTGTGTGTGCCCAAAATGCCTAGGTTATTTTATTCCTAATGCAGAATCACACCATATGAAATTCTTCTATGTCCTCAATTTTTTATTACTTTGCTCATTTATTTATTCATGGAGTGAAAATTAGACAAGGTGCTGTTGAGGGTATAAATGTTAAATGAGAAAAAAAATCCTTAATCTTAGAGAAGGGGGGTAGGTTAATTAACATATTACAAGCAAACAATCTTAATAGTAATTCATCCAGAAAAAAGGGTAGAGCAGGACCTCTGGTGTTCCACTGACTCCTAAAATGGAGCCATACCAGAGAAGGCTGCTTAGACATATATGATGGTGATGGGACATGAGAACAAAGGAGGACAAACAGACATTTACATTTTCTTCCCTGACTCAAAAGCTAATCCACTGCTTAGCAAATTTATTGATCTGTTCTGAAAATCATGAACTCAAATCTCCCAGAGATAAGGATTGGTTTCTGCTTTAGTTAAATTAGTATTGAAGAACGTTAATTAGATTTGTAATTTTTATAATTTTAAAAAATATTTTACTTATTATTTTTATTTTATGTGTATGAGTGTATGTATATAAATGTGTAATGCCCACAGAGATCAGAAGAGGGAGTTGGATCCCCTGAAGCTATGTTATGGACAGTTGTTAGCCACCATATGGGTGCTGGGAGCTGAACTGGGGTCCTCTGCAAGAGCAGCCAGTATTGCCTGCATGTATGTGAGTGCACCCATGTCGTGCAATGCCATGGAGGTCAGAAGAGGGCTTCAGATTCCCCTGGAACTGCAGTTAAGGACGGTTTGTAGCCGCCATGTGCGTGCTGGGACTCAAACACGGGTCCTGTGCAAGAGGAGTCAGTGCTCTTAACCGCTGAGCCATCTTTGTCCTTTTTAAAAACATAAGTCAACTGTTCACAATAATATGCCAAAAAAGTTTTTATAGTCCTTGTAAATTAGTGCATTTCACAGCATTTTGGCTAAAGTTTACTTGCTTATATTGGTCATTTTCTATTTACTTTTATGCATTAAATTGTTTAGATCAATATCCATTAACAGAGCTCAAATTTGAAATACATATTTAAACCATTAGTGAGTGATCAGATGATCCTTTTTTATTGTTTGAGAATTTCATGCATGTAATGTGTTGTGACCAAGTGCCTCTCCCATTCCTTCCTTACTGATTCCTCCCTCATCCCCATTACATTATTTACTTTAATTTCATGTGTTCTTTTTTGTTTATTTCTAAACCCATTGGGTTCTCACCTCTACAGAGAACTGACTCTCCCTCTCCCAGTAACTACCAATTGCCAATAGCTTTTCTGAACTGGGACTTCATGACTATTTCTGCACCCCCATGCTGGGATTCTGTCTGCCTGATCCTGAACAGGCCCTATACATTCTGTCACAATCTCTGTGAGTTCATATGTGCAATTGCCCTATTGTGTTCAGAAAACATGTTTCATTACAGTCATCCACTATTTTCCAATATTTTCCCCTCATCTTCCAAAATGATCCCTGATCCTTGAGGGGAGGTTGTGATAAAAATATACTATTTAGGGCTGGACATTCAGCAGTCTCTTGTTCTCTGCACATTGACCAGTTATGGGTCTCTGTTTATAACTCATGAATAAAGTACTACCTTAAGGTCATTATCATTTTATAAGTGTAATAAGGTCATATGTAAATTGAACATGTAATTGATGACACAACATGAGTTCTTAATCATTAATATAGAAGAGATATAAATCAGGATGATTCCAAGCATACCAGGACATGGGAATTTTTAGTCATATGAAAGTTTTTGGAAATCCAGTAGAATTTTAAAACAAATTAAAAGGAATATAGCTCTGATAAGAAATAACTAAATTTACTAGGAAATTCATTAATACTAAAATGAAAGTGTCTTTATCAATAGATTTATATTTTGAAAAAAGAATGCATCAGAGGTGAATTTTGTTATGCAGTGTTACATGCTATGTGTGCTTTGTGGGGGAAGGTCTATCCTGTGTAAAGGGGCACTAATTCAGAGCAAGAAATTTCAAACATAGTTTCTTGTAGTATCCTAGGAAAAAAATTTCCTAAGTCCAACATTGTGTAGACACAATCTTTAATCTGTTTTTCCTTCTGGTTACTACAATAATATCAATAATAAATTTCTTCTTTGATTAACTAAATTTCAATCGCTATTAAACATGTTTGATAAGACACATGAAAATAATGAACAACCTAAAATGAATAGAGTAGAATTTTATATTTGAAAAATTTTAAATATACATTGAATATCAATAATGAAAATATGAGGCTATCAAGTGAGTTCATCTCATAAGAGACATCAGAGCTTCATGCCCTCCTTTGTGTGGGAACAGAGATATCCCAATTGTGGACAGATTTGAAGACAGAATGGGCAATAAACCCGGGATCAGAATCACAGCAGAGACCTAGAAGTGCTGTAGAGAACAGCAGTGTCACTTGGAAGGTGACCCAAGTTATAGAATGTCACAGACAGCGGGGAGGATGAACACTTTAATAATACTGATGAAAAGGAAATCAGGAAGAGGTAGTGGAAGAAGGAAAATTCTTTCCCATCCGCTGACCTGTGGAGGTAAGTGACAGCAGAGATGGGTCTCTTTCTTCCATATGAGAAAAGTTGTAATGTAGAATGGACTTAGCTGTGGAATAGTGTTTAAATGATGGCCTTTCTTAGAAGTTAGATATAAAAGTTATAAGAATTATAACAATTAAAATATTTTCTACTAGTTCTTTGAGAATTTCATACAGCATATTGTGATAATATTCACCTCCCTAGCTCCTCCCAGGTACATCTTCCATCCCTACACACTTAACGTTGTGTCCTCTTTAAAATAACGTCAACTTCAATTTGCGTTGCGTATACATTCGTAGGTGTGTGTGACAATCAACTGGAGCATGGTTGACATACCAGAGGCCACACTCTTAAAGAATACTGACTCTTCCTCCCCCAGTAGCAATAACTAGATGATAACTTTTCTGCTAAGGATGGAGCATTTTGTCCACCTTCCCTCTCCATGGTGGAATTTTTCTGGCTTGAGACTAAGCAGACCCTATGCATGCTGTCACAACTGCTGTGAGTTCATAGGTCCACCTGCCCCATTGTGTCTGGAAAACACTCTTTCCTTGTAGCCATCTATGCCTCTGGCTCTTACAGTTTTCTGATCCTTCTTCCAGAATGATCCCTGATGTTATATAGATGTCCTATTTAAGGCTGAGCATCACAAAGTCTCTTATTCTCTGCACCTTGACTGGTTGTGGGTTTCTGTGTTAATCACCATCTACTGTCAAAAAGAAGCTTTCTCTGATGAAGAATGAGAGATGCATTAATCTATGAGTATAATGATGTTATTAGGCATAATAGTAAAGTAAAGATTAAAGTAAGAATCATTAGTAGGTTCTCCCCAGGGCTTATAACCTGCTAGCCACAGGTTTTTAACCCTGATAACAGTGCTAAGTATGGGTTTCATCTTGTAGAATGGGTCTTAAATCTAAGCAGAAAGTGGATGGTTACTCCCAGATACGATGATTGTGGCACTGTGCATGTCTTGATAGTTATTGTAGCAGTCATGGTTCACAGCTGGGTAAGACTGATGATTATTTTTCTCCTTTAGTTGTGTACATAGCATCTTCCAGAACTGCACAAGCTAGCCAGTCAGGATGAACATTCATTGTCAATATCATATTGATTTCTCCATGCTATATATCTCAAGTGTGTGGTATCTTCAGCAACAGGACCTAACCATCAGATTCTGGAGAGTCACAAGAGCATCAGTAGTAGATAGTAATCTTAACCAGACTGACATAACTTTAGCTCAATTAACCAAAGAAAGAGGGAGATGGTCTAAATTAATAAATTTAGAAATGAAAAAGGAGAGATTATAACAGGCAAGAAAGAAATTCAAAGTCTCCTAAGATCATACGTAAACTATATTCTGCTGAACTGGAAATGCTAAAAGATATAGATACATTTCTATACATATATATGGCCTACGAAGCTAAATAAAGATGAAATAAATAAGTTAAATAGGCCAATAACATACAGTGTGATAAAAATAGTAATTAAAAATATTCCAAATAAAAAAGCCCAAGGCCAGATGGACTTAGTGCAGAATTCTCCTAAACCTCCAAGGAAGAACTCACGCCAACATTCCTCAAGTTACTATATAAAATATAAAATGAAGAAATATTTCCAAATTATTTTACAAATTCAGTATTACCCTAATACCAAAACCAGACAAATATCCAAACAAAAAATTATATGGATCAAAATCACTGATCAAAGTGAATACAAAAATTATAAGTAAAATCCTTGTAAACAAATTTCAAGAACACATAAAAAATCCTCAAAGATCAAGTTAGCTTCATCTCAGAGATATAGGAACAGTTCAACATACATAAATTAATAAATGGAATCTATCACATAAACAGACTGAAGGACAGAAATCATGTAGTCATCGTATTAGGTGGAGAAAATGCCTTTGACAAAATCCAACATGGCTTTGTGATGAAATTCTTGGAAAACTGAGGGATACAAGGACATATCTCAACACCACAAGCCCTCGGACAACAACATGCTAGATGGGGAAAAACTTGAAACATTTCTACTAAAATCAGGACTAAGACAAGGATGTCCTCTCTCTCTATTCCTGCTCAATATGGTGCTTGAAGTCTTAGCTAGAGCAGTAAGAAAAATGAAAGCTCTAAAGAAGATACAAACTGGAAAAGAAGCTAAAGTATCATTGGCAAATGGCCTGAGTCTATCCAGAAAAGACTCTAAAGATTCAACCAGGAAGCACTAGAGTTGTTATGATATAAACGTTAAGAAAAATAGGATTCAAAATTAACACAAAAATCAATTGTCTCCCTATGTATAGATGGCAAGCATACAGAGAAAGAAAGGGAAACAATCCCATTTTATAGTCTCAAAAATATAACAATTCTTATAAGCACACTAAAAGGGGCTGCAAAAAGGCTGTGGAGCTAGAATGTCAAGAAAAGGAATAGCATGGAATTAAACTTGGAAGAGTGATGGCAGGGTGGTTTTTTTGAGCATTCGTGATTAAAAGTTGAAGAAATAAAGATCTACAATAGTCTGAAAGATTTCACATAGATACATGTAAATTCACATAAAATTTAACACATAGAAGTTACTTCATATTTAATATCCAAGAGACTGATATAGGAAATGAGATACAGAAACCCAGATGATTGAAAGAGAAGGCCAGGAATTTGAAGTGACTAATACTCTGGAACAATCTGGAAACTGATAAGTGAAAGAAGAAGATTACAAAAGAAGGAACTACTAAAGGCACATGTACGGAGACATGGAATTAAATCTCTAAACTAATTACATTGAGGAAATCTATCAATGGAATGATAAATTTTATGTCGTGAAAAGTAGATTGTTGAAGAATATGACAATTCACAGGGTACAAAAAAGGAAGAATTATTCTCAACCCGAAAAGAGCAGAAAATAAGTTGAAAGATGTATTGGAGGGTATGAGCTAAGGAAGAGGGAAAAGGAGAAGGGCACATGAAGTCGGCATGGCAGGGCTAAGGGTCAAGATTCGAAATCACCGCTCCACAGTGAGAAGAGAGAGAACAGCTGGTGATACAGCTGGAAAGAAAGGCAAGAGGACAGAACATGGAAGAATGTCAGTACAAAGTGTTATTTGGGGCTTGAGGTTGGAAATTCTCTTTTGTTATGAGGAAGGCAGATGACTGAAAGGTTGGCAGTGTCTGTGGACTTGAAGATGAAGTGCTCTGATGATCTTTGTCATTACCTTTCCTTTCCTGACCTCAGTTCTTACTGTTTAAATAATTTTGATTATGGGCTGTTCCAGCCTAAGTACCTTCAGGGCTTTTCTCTTCCTCTGCCTAGATCTCTAACAGATATTGGAGGAAGGTCTTTCCTTGATTCAGTAATTCACTTGTCATGATTCTGGCCTCATTTCACCTGTTTCCAAGCATTCACCAGAGTGGACAAGGAAGGGCACTGGGAACAATGTTCGGTCTGTTACTCTGTCAACTTCTAATACAACTAGATTTTCTAATAGCATTAAACACTGACATTTATTGAACACTTGTAATCAATGAGTTTGGACATACCCATGGTATTATGACCATAAGGATTTTGCATTATAAAAGTTTATCAATAACAATCTAAGGAAGTAGATACTATAGCTATTTCAATTTTAGAAATGAAAAACTAAAGTTGATAGTAGTTAATGTTCCTCCCTGCATAGCTAAGTTGTATTTGGACCAAGTTTCTTTACTGTAGCACCCCTCTATGGCACTGTGAGTTACTTTCTAATCTCAGAAGTCTTTTTTGTGTCCTCAGACAAAAAGTTGGACAAAAAAAAGAAACTGCCAAATTGATTCATAATATTTTTGCGTGTTAATAATAAAACAGTTGAGTAAAATATGATTAATTTTAGAAATTCCTGACATTTAATACATGAAATAAAGTATAAACATGAGTTACTTGCTTCTGTTTAGTTGTAGATTTAAGTTTAGTTGTTAATTAAATATATAAAATGTTTTAGGATAAATAAAGCAAATAGTAAAAATTAAAAAATAAAAAATATTACCTTACCATCTCTGGGCATTTAACCACTATTAAAATTATGGAGTTAATATTTTTCAATTTTATGGCTTATGCATGAGTTTGTGTACTGTATTGTATATTACAAATTATTCAGAAAACCATATATTTTCACTGATATAATTTTATTTTTTCTCACTTTTTGCTATATCATTTTCTCAGTTATGTATGCAAAATAATTGTCAAAAAAATTATGTGCAATAAATCTTGCTCTTCAAAGTGTAAAACATAAAGATAAATGTGAGCATTTAGAATTGGACAGCTTTCCTTGCTGACAAATATTTCTGCTTTCTTTTTCTGGGCACATAGGGAAAGCCCTGTGAAACCAGATGGAAACCACAGTCTTACAGTCCTTTATATATATATTTATGTGTATGAGAATTTACGTGCATGTATGTACGTGCACCGATGCTTGCATAGCCCCCAGAGGGCAGAAGAAAGCTTTGGATGCCCTGGAGCTGTAGTTAGGGAATGTTATTAGCTGCCATGAGGGTTTTGGGAACTGAACCTGGGTCCTCTGCAGGGACAACCGGTGCTCTTAACTGCTGAAACATCTCTCCAGCCCCAGAGTTGTGCAGTTTTAATTATTCCATAGTATTATTTTCAGAGTTTTAGATTTCTTGTTAGATTGTCAGGTTGCTTACTCATTAAGGTATCATGCACACTTGCTCATAGATTTTGAATTGTCTTTTGAATATACTTCCAGAACAGGAATTGCAAAGTGTTCCACTAAAGAATAGGAACACTTCTGACATTTGATTATGTATTCAAACACCCTTCAGAAACAGATTGTTTTCCATTCATAAACAGATAATTAATAGTTAAGAAAACTACTTATCTGATTTCAGGATTTTGTGCATTTGGTTGCTTCATGTTTCAAAATTAACAGAAAACCATTTACTATTTGTTACTGCATTTATCTTATTATGAGCAAGATTGAACATTTTCCAAGTGTATGTGATCAACATTTGGTCTTCTGAATTAAATTGTATCCTCTGCTATTTTGTTGGGAACTTACTAATTTTTGTAAATTTTTATTCAATACAAAATTGTTTATATTATTCAGAAATTAACTTTGTGTTTTCACAAATGGCCTTTACGTTTAATGATTTGGTGGTAGAGCTGGTGTTGAGAATATTTTAACATTTAATTTCATCAAATTTTTATTGTATACTGTTCCTATGATTACAATTTTTGAAATTGATCAAATTTCTTATTATAATTTGGCATTATTTTACCTAAAAATTATTGTATGTTCTAAACTCAGGAAATAAAATCCTGACATCCAAACATTAAGACAGTCTCTCGACAGCGGACCTAGTACAGAATCCAGCTTTCTTGCTCGATTTCTGCATGTGTTCTGTGTTTCTTCATCCTCGCTTCAACCTGGGTATCTAATCCTCACTTTACTAATTGTTGAGAAAAAACGCTGAGTCAATGCAGGAAGACCTATCCTTATTTAAGGTGATATTTAAGATGGAGGTCATGGACATTTCATCTGACCTATAGATTTGTGTCATCTTGGATAGAATAAAATAGACTACCCAGGGAAGAGCCTTGTCTAAACCAAACAGGTCCCATATTTACCTGTTTTTAAATCAATAAAAAAATTTAAAAGCTAGACAACTTCTTCCTGAAATACAAAGTTAGAAAAGCAGATTTTTTTAAAACTCAGAGCAGTAACAACCAAAAATGTATCATACTGTAATACTTAAGTTTAAAGACTATCAGCTAATTTTAGTTAAATTTTCACTAATATATAGCACAAATCTTAAAATTATAGCAGAATACATTATTTCAAACCATGTAACATTTACTTTTTTTTCTAATAGCTATTTACAAAAGGCTATTTTATGTCCTGCTAAGTCTTAAGGGGAAAGAGTAATTTAAGTCATAAATTTTCCTTTAAAGAAGTAAGGAATATTATTTTCTTTGCTTCCATTTCATACAAACAAAAAGCCACTATTCCTTTATATTATCTGTCCTTTACCCTTCCTAAACTGTAGAAGGATTGAGAGACTGTGCTATGTGCCATATAATAACTATTACTAAATAACTCATAGCAACAAGTCTTAAGAATTTAAATTTGAATTTGGCTAAGATGATACAAGTTAGAAATAAAGGCTAGAAATTAAAAATCAGAAAAAGTCAGAAACCCTTGGGGTTTTCTGCACTGTCTCTGAGTTCTCAGCTTGTTGAGCAGCAGTGCCCCAAACAGCCCACTTGTCTATTCATCTTATGAGCAGAGGTAATGACTGCTTTTGTTCTACATTATATTTTCAAGCGTTTCAAGCAAATGTCCTAAAAATAAAAATATAAGGGCTGGTGAGAAGGCTCAGAGAAGGCTTTTGCAGTGGACCAGAGTTTGATTCTCAGCACCCACATTGTGGTTAACAGCCATCCCTAACTTCAGTTCCAGGAGATTCAATACTTTATTCTGACCCCTGTGGGCATTGCACCGCAAGGATGCTCAAACATACATGTAGACAATATACTCATACACATAAAATAAAAATAATAAATAAAATTTTTTAAAAGAATAAGAATATAACTTTGTATATTCCAGAACTGTAATAAAGAGAGTATTTGCAAGTGATTTACTGTGTGTTAAACATGGCATATATTTATTTGACCATTTTCTTTTTACTTTTCCAACAGAATGTGAAGAAGCACCTTTCTTTTATTAGCTTTGTATTTTAATTATTTTCATCCCTCCTAGTCTCTTTCAACTCCTCCTATACCCCCTACTTTCTCATAATTTCATGTCCTATTTTTATTATTGTTGGAAATATATGCATACATTTATAAATATACATACATAAAATATACTGGGCCCATTCAGTTGTGCTGGTGCGTACTTGTGTTTAGGGCTGACCACTTGGAATTAGATAGCCTCTCAGAGAACAAGTAACAAGGAAAAATAAAACAACAACAAAACAAACAAATAAAAAACAGGAGGACCTACTTGAAATTGAGTCCAGCCTGGTTTACATAGTGAGTTTTAGGCCAGCTGTGTCTACATGGAGACCCTGCCTCAAAAAGACAAAAAAAAACAAAACAAAACAAAAAAAAAACAAAAACCACCACCACCACCACAACAACAAAAACCCTAAGTTCTAAGGCAGTGGAATTGTTACCCAATTATATATAAGGTACAGTGGGTAAACAAACTATTGCTCCATATTATTGATTTAAACTCACTAACATGATTCTATTCCTACCAAGCCATGGAAATTTTGTATCTTGCTCTTTTTTTTCCTTATTTCTTCCTTTTCAATATATGCCACCAGATGAGTTATATATAAATAAAATTATTCACATCTGGAAATGACTCAAATTTTTTCTGGTCAATTCTCACAGTATTCTCCTTGATACATCCCGTGTTTCTATGAACTAAATTACTCCTTTTAAAACATCATTTTTCCTATCACTTTGCTTTTGTACTTTTTATTCTAAAACTAGGTAGATGATAGGTAGACACATAGATAGATAGACAGACAGATGATGGAAAGCTTGCTATATTGTCAGGTGAAATAAGCAATATGCAATTTAGAAAGAATTATCTCTGGAATAAAATAGGCCTCAGCTTAACATTAATACCTCCTCATATACCTCTGGGCACATGTATGCCCCCCTGCCCTCACATTCACACATAAAATAATAATAATATACTTTGAAAAAAAGATCTTGAATTATTCTACAAAATGAAGTAACAAATAACACTTTATGGCTAAGAAACTGTTCATTTGGTAGCTGAGATTTGGTTTCCATGGGTCACTTGGAAGATGAATACTCTTGGAAAAAGTTCCAGCATGTGAAGAACTTATTAAAAACCAGGAAACTTTGGAACTGGAGAGACGTGTGCTGTTTGAACTCAAGATGGAAAAGTATTAGGAGTGAAGGGACTAGAATATTATCTAATGGAATAATATAATATGTTAGCATTGACATGCTAGGGACTTATCATTAAAATTATAATGTCTAGCATATTGTGTGACAACAAAGACTCTCCTCTCTTTTCTCTTCATGATTTTCAACTTCCTGTCTCTTATGGACTCTTTCAAAATTTTGAAGCCTTTCCCTATGAAAGAGAATTAAAATTTTCTATTTACAAATTCTAGCATTATATCTTTTTTAATATAATTTTTTATTTAAAAATAACATATAAATACTGCTTTTACAACATTTCCACCATTTCCTTTTCTGCTCCAACTCCTTCCTCACTTTCCCCATTCCTTTTCAATATCCTGATCTCTTCTTTAATTATCACTGTTATATACACAGAGATAGAGATATAGAGAGATGATAGATACAGGTAGATAGAGAGGTGGTAGATATAGATAGATATATAGTGTTGTAGTGTGCGGGTTCTCGCTGCTGGGTGGGTCTCTGGATCTCCGCTGCTGGGAGTGCAGGTGCTGGCGGCTCTGCAGGTCGGCAGGTCCGTGGCGCCGTGGCAAGTGCAGACTCTGCGCCAAGCTGCAGGGGGCTCTGCGCCAATCTGCGGGAGGCTCAGGCTAGCTGCGGGACGTTCTCACTGTGCCCGCGGGACATCGGCCACCATCCCACAAGCCAATGCGGGGAGCGCAGGAATGGCGAACGCAGAATCAGAAGAGTGGGTGTTGACGGGAGGTGAGACTGCTCACAGGCTGGTCCCAGGCGCAGTGAAACACAGGATACAGCTCAGTCAGACTCAGTGATACAGCTCCATTAGACTCAGTGATACAACTCCACTTTATTAGGGTGAAACTAGAAGATTTATAGTGTGGAGGCAGTAGCAAAAGCCTCAGCTGATAGGTGCTCCTAGGATGCTTTATTTACATGAGGCGGTGGGCTTCTATCAGTCAGGCTGTCAGACAATGCCTGATTATAAAAAAAACCTGGTAGTTTCTATGCCAGAGGTCATGTTTCCGGTAAGGCATCTGTGGCGGGCACTTCAAAGTGAGCCAGGAGGAGCAGGAGGCGCCCTGCTGAAAAAGGGGAGTCTCTCCATTATGCGCCTAGCCAGCTTGCAGCTATCTGGACATGGAGAGACTGCGACCCTAAACAGCAGGCTTCCCCAACAATATAGATGATAGATGATCTGTGTGATTTCATGAACAACCTACTGAGTTCATTAGTGGTGCTGGTATGGGCATGGGTTTAGGGCTGATCACTTGGAATTGGATAACCTATCAGGAAGCTTGTCCCTCACGAAAACTGATTCTTCAGTAAGCATTAATTACCTGTAGCTCTTCATCTAGAAGTGACACCTTGTAAAATTTCTATCATCCATCTTGGCATGTCAAATGGTGTTGTTATGACGTAGGTTTTGTTTAGGCAACCATGTTGTTGAGATTTCATGGGTGCAGCATCCCTGTCCTGTCTGGAAGACACTATCTAGCAACAGATATCCTGGTCGTGTGGCTATTGCAATCCTTCTTCCCCCCTCTTTTATGATGTTCCCTAACCCTTAGGTGTAGAAGTTGCATTTTAGATGTATCAATTGGGAGTGGGCAGTTGTGGATCTCTGTAAGTGTCTCCATTAGTTGCAAAAAGAAGCTTCTTGGATTGGTAGTGAGAGCTCCACTTATCTGTGGGCTTAAGGAGAAGTTCTTAGAGTATAGTTAGAAACTGTATTGGTTTAGGGAAATGGCAGTAGTAAGTTCCCCTCTAAGGTTGATTACCTCTCTGTCATGAGTATTTGGCAAGGTTTATAACACCAGGCATGATTTTTTCCTATTGGGAAGATCATAAGTCCCATTAGACAGTTGTTGGTTATCACCAAGATAAAAATGCCACAAGACTGTCTTGTTGGGTTCATCATTGTGATTCACAGGCTTTACAGCTGCTTAGGACTAGACTACTGATATCTTTTCTTCCTTGGCAGCTTGCTTAGCATCTCTCAATACTATGAGAGCTGGTTCTCATGGAGGAGGCTAGCAGGTAGGTTCTAGTTTGATTCCTCCAAATTCTGTGTCCAAAGTGTGTAGTGTCTGTAGCAATAGGGTCTTAGCTTCAAGTTCTGGAAGACAACCAACTGCAATGCTAATAGCCTATATTGTTTTGGGTGTCTCTTGGAGTATCTTTACCAACAACTCAAAGGAAGGTTTACCATATTTGGCATTGGTGTTTTTGTTTGATACTCTATGTTTTGTGTGGGGGGTAGCGTTATCAACTCATGTAGTGTAACTCTGCCTGAAATATATATGCACATATAGAATATATATGTGCATATATATTCATATACATACATTTGCTGCGTTTCAGAACTTGGAAAAATAAGATGGATGACCTTTAAAGTACATGTCTATTTTATTAGAAAATATCATTTACATTGCTTAAAATAGCAATTCTATTATTTTGTTAACTAAAATGATGAAATAGAGTAAGAACATTAATTTCATTATTTAACACATTCTGGATAATAAGTATCAACACTGAATGTCTCACAGTGACCTGCCACAGCTCTGCAACAGTCATCAAAGGAGATCTTTCCTAATCGTCTCAGCACATTGATCACCACTGGCTTCTCTTTCTCCTTTATGTTTCCCTTTTCATAGCTTTCTTTCCTGACTGTTTTTGTCCCCTTCCTCCTTTCATTCCCTTTCTTTTTCCTTCTGATACTATTATTGCTTTAGAAATAGTACTTAGAAATAGCAAATTAATTACATTAATTATATTAATTAATTAACTACATTAATTGTTATAAGCTCCAAATTTATGAATATTTCTCTGTAAATTTATGTGGGTTTTATAAGAAGGAAGGTGAGCATAAGTAATCAGATGATGACTAATTTCTGACTTTGGCATATAATTATTCATAATTTTGAGGTAAAGTGTTAAAACCACACATCAGGAAATTAAGATAGTACAGACAAAGTATTCAAAATAGACACAGTGTCCTTCCTGGAAATATTCTGCACTCAATGGCAATTATTTTCAAATGGACTTAGCACTAGGAAATTCTTTCCTAGGAAAGTTTCCATGATACAAGGTCTCCTGTGTTAGTATTTTCCTTCAGCCAAAAGAAACGAAGCAAATGTGAAAACAAAATTATAATACAAAGAACAGCATGATTTAATCCACAAGTAGTTGTTAATTATTGTACATGTGTTGTTTGCACTTGAGATTACAAAATATTGAGAAAGAAATGACTAGAACTTATATAATGAAATAATATACTATAATCGCTCCTCGACACAACAGGCCTCATAGTTACAATTATAATTTCAAGCCCAGTCACCGACTGGCAGCAGAGACTCTACTCTCTTTGTGTTTCTTCTTCTTGCAGTCATGTCAACCTTCCTTTCTTGAAGCCTCCTGGAATCATTCAGCATTTTGAAGTCTTTCTCTATGAAAAAGAAATACAAACCTCTAACTCTGTATTTTAGTTTCATATAGTTTTCAATAGTTCCTTTCTTGAACTAATGCCTCACACTCATTCTCTGTGTATACTTACCTCTCACTCCCTGGGTAATTTATGATAATTTGATTTCTACCTCAGTATCCCTTAGGATTACCTTTACCAGGGCCACTAATAACCTCCTGGTTGGAGCTCAGTGGGTCCTACTTAGTCTGTATCCTATTAAATATCTCTGTAATATTTGAACTACTGCCCTTCCTTTTTTCAAGAAGTGTACTCTTCTTATGCCATCCTTAAAGCTTCTGTCCTGCCTTTTCTCCTGTCTCTAATTTCATTAGGCAGCTCTCCTCTCTTAACCATTTCCTATATGTTGAATTTTCAAAGATTTCTTCTGAGATACTTACCTTTCTGTGCATGTGTGTAGGCGACATCATCTCAGAATACTAGCTCTGTAGTTCGACCATTTGTTATAATATAATTCCTCATGTTTTAAAGATAGAAACTAAAAATTGACCTTCTGAGCCTCATTGCTATCATAGTGAGACATGGAACCTAGATTCTGCTAATCAGATTCACTGTCAGATATTACAACGAAGAGCAAACAGGATAAAAGTAAACAGGATAAAAAAAAAAAAAAAAACAGGACATCTGGGAAGTGTAGCTCTTTGCTGCTTGGAGAGACAGAGTTTCGACAGGTATTCTTCAAGGTATTCTTCAAGGTCAGAGGCACGAACTTCACATTGCCAGGGGATTGACAGACCTACTTGAGCTTCAGAATTTCCCTATACACACACCAAAGCAGGATCAGCATTACTATTGTCTGTTTCCACGCCTGGATATCTGGATCTAATTCTGAAGAAAAAAAAAAAAAGTTCCTCCAACAATTTCTTGAATTCAGCTTAAGCTAAAATTAATTTTATATCAGCAATTAAGCAGTTGAAAGCAATCTCTCTCACACTCACTTCTTCCCTCTCTCCATTATTCTCATCTTCTTCCCATTTCCTTTCTTTCCCTTTGTTGTTTATTCCCTAAGTGATCTGGTTCACTCATGGCTGAAACTATTTTATTCTAAAAGCACAGGCATGTTTCTGAACTTAGTGTGTATTGAACTCCTCTCCCTACATTTATTTGCCTAAAGAATGGCACAAGTTCCCAATACAGCAGTACTAAAAGAGGTGCTAAAATCAGATGCAACATCTTCAGGAAATCTGGAGCTCAGTGAATCAGAAGACTGTCTCAAAAAACAAATAAGCAGGCAAACTGCAACTGTAATAAGAAAGTCAAGAAGAGACAGCTGGTGCTATGTGTGCCTGTGAAGGAGCTATTTGATCTAGCCAGGACATTAGAAGCTTCTCCCCCAAGTGACACTTCAACTGAGAATAACAAAATGAGAAAGATCCAAATTATTTAGGGCATAAAAGAAGTGCACTATTTCCAGAGTCTTGTTGAAGGAGGATCAAGGCTCAGTGCAAAAACCGAAAGAACTCAATGGCATTAGAGAGGGGAAGAAAGGGGCATGGGAGGGAAAAAGGAAGGTCTATGATAGATAGACAGGTTCCAGGCCCCTCGGGGATTTGTAGAACAGCTTAAGGGTTTTGCCTTAATTGTGAGACAGGAGATGCGACTGAAAGATACATGGAATATTGTGGAAGGTTAAGATACATGCACGGAAAATACTACCTTAGCCTTAGAGTGAACAGGTTGCTGTAGGGGGGAGTTTGAAGCAGGTAAAAGTTACCTTTTGAAGTCAGTCAAGTAAGAAATGATTATTATAATTACAGAGTTGGTGGTAATAAAAATACATTGATCAATTTAGGGAAAAAGAATATACAGAACTTTGTACTGATTTGTATATAGAGGAATATGGAAATTATGTAGGCATGTGTGTCACTGTCTTCATTAAGATAAAGAATCATGAACTTAAGGTCATAAAGGCTTCACAGGTGTCTCAAGCCTACTTCATCTAAAGAGACTTTTCCTGCCCTTGTCTGTTTGGATGACTTCCTTAGTTGCTTAGCTCAGACACTTGCTTCCATACTTACTTTCTTTCAACAGTCATTCTAGAATGAAATCTTTAGGAGCCTACCTAATGGTCCCACTTCTAGTTAAATGACCTCATCTTACTGCAACAGTCTAGTTCCTTCATACATTCACTCTCTATGATATTGTTCTGAACATGGGATCCACATACTTCAAGCTAAGCAATTTTTCAGACAATCAAAACTGTGCTACTTGTTTTCTGAAAACTCCCTTTTCATTCCTTCTTCACTGCCTGTAGGATAACAGTCAAACATCTGCCTTTGACCCCTATATGGTAGAGATTTTTCCATACTGAAGCCTCATGCTGACTTCCAGAGCACTCATCTTCATTCAGGCTCAAGAACGTAGGAAGCTCTCATTCCTCAGCTTCATGCCCACGCTATTCCCTTTGCCCAGAAATCTCCATGTTATTTTATTCCCTGCCATTCTCCTTCTACCTGACACTTTCCTGCTTGTCCCAGTTCTACAACCAGTGTGTATAAAGTAACCCTTTTCTAGATACATTAGGCAGCTTTATTTCCATGTAGATGAGCATTTTTTTTTTTGTAACTCAGTACTTTAATTGCCTATTTGGTCTTTGTGTGAATTATTTGAAAACAAGAAGATATATTAGTATATCTGTATCTTTCACTATTGCAGTACAAACATACATTGATAGATTTTAATTTAATTGAAATTAAATTAGTTATTCTCTCCTGTCCCCCGAATTCCCTCTGGGTCTCTTGTGCTATCAAGCAAACCATATAACATCTCTTTATGTGAGTTTATTATGGTTTATACCCTCGGGTAGGGAGGAGGTAAATTGGGGAACTTATACAGAGACAAACACTCTTGCACCGCAGCTCAGAGCCCGCCACCAGGTGCTCCTGCGTCCCCAATGATAGTCTCTGTTAACTTTCGCCCATGCACATTGGGCCCACAGGCTCCTCCAAGGTTGGTAAATGCCCCCTCTCTCATCCATGCCAGTGAGGCGCTGGGGCCATCTCTCTCTCCACACCCACCACCATGTGCATTCCTCCTGGCTAGCGGCTTCAGTTCCAAAATGGCTCCCAGCCACCCCTCAGTAGTCCACACCCTCCCGCAGGCCCCGCCCCTTGGAGGAACTAGCCAATTGGGAGACAACTCTTAAGCTATGTATTTACCCCATAATCTTGACATAAACTCAAAGGAATAAAGAGAGACCTGGATGTTGGTAACAGGTTTCTATGTGCAGTTTGATGACTAGTACCTGAGGAATTTAAATGTCAATGATTTGATTTATTGTTAAAAATATCTAGACAAAGAAAATTGGTAGTTTTTATTTCACTAGATAAAATAATATACAAAAGTTGTATTTCATATTTTATGAGTATGTGCGTATTGTCTGCATGTATGTAAGTGCACCCATGTTGTGCAATGTCCATGGAAGTCAAAAGAGGGTGTCGAATCCCCTGGTGCTGGGGTCATGGGTGACTGTTAGCCACTACGTGGATACTGGGAGTTGAACCTGGTCCTCTGAAAGAGCAGTTAGTGCTCTTAACCTGTGAGCCATCCCTCCAGTCCAGTCATTTCATAATTTATAACTGGAGAATATGCTAGAGCTTTTAGTGTTGGAAGTATCTATCGAGAATTTTGTGGAAAATCTGTTTAATAGTATCTCAGACCAGAAAGTCTCTGCCAAATTCAAAATAATTCATTGAAAGATCTACTTGTTGTGATGTTGTTGCTGTGGCTGCTGCGCTTGTTATTTTGCATTCATTTATCTGAGCATATAATGCTGCTGTTTAGTGACCACCTAATTATCAAAGCTGATGCAGCCTTCAAATAAAAACAGCCCCAAATAAAATGCGGTCTATTGCCAACAAGATCTGCTGGAGTTTATAGAATGAGGAGTGATTGAGATTCCCAGGTTTCAGGTAACACGTGCTTGTGTGTATTTATGAGTGTGTGTGTGTGTGTGTGTGTGTGTGTGTTCATGCAGTTTTGTACTCTTTTACACTTCTTGGGTTTTACTGGCCTCTACTGGACACTAAAAAAATAGCGCTTTTACCATAACCAGAAATGTAAGAGTTTATCTGTGGTTTTTTTCAATACTCATCTCCTTTACAAACATTTTGATCTGATATGTTAGTCAATTGCTCTTAATACTATTTTTCATTCTACATAGTAAGCTCTTACCTAATTTATTTTGACTCATTTTTAATACGTCTTTAAAAATATCATACAATGTATTTTGTTCATATTCATCCCACCTCCTCTCATTCCTCCCATATCCACCCACATCTTTTCCATCTGTTCAGCTTTCTGATCGCTTTAATTTTTTAACACATCAAGTTGAATTTGCACTTCACATATACTCTTGGGTATATGCCCATCCATTGGAGATTGGTTGATTTATCAGGGACCAGATTCATAAAGAAAAATGACTGCCTCTCAGCTGCTATCAGTTGCCAATAGCTCCTCGCCTAGGGATGAGACATTGTGCTTACCTTCCTGCTCCATGCTTGGATTTGTCTGTCTTGAGCTTTCACAGGCTTTGCGTTGCTGTTATAACCTCTGTGATTTCATCTGTACCTCTGTACAAAACACCGTTTTGTTGTAGTCATCCAGTGCCTCTGGCTATTGCAATCTTTCTGCTCTCCTTTCCACAAAGATCTCTGAGCTTTCGGGGGGAGAGGGTGTGATATAGCTGTTTTATTTAGGGCTGAATATTCCACAGTCTGATATTCACTCCACCGTGTTCAGTTGTGGGTCTCTACTCTCTTACTTTCAAAAGAAACTTCTCTGATGAGGACCGAGAAATGCATAGGTCTAAGGGTATAACAATAAGTCATTAGAAGTTGGCTTAATACTACATCCATTTTCTGGAACAATCCTAGTAGGTTCTCCCCTAGGGCCTACAACCTGTCTAGCTGCAGGTTTTTGATCCTGATAAGGTCAGGTATGGTTTCACCTTGTGGAATGAGCCTTAAATCCAACTAGAAAGTGGTTGCTTACTCCAATGACATTTCATAGCACTATTGCACCAGTGAAATGTGTCTTGTCAGGCTGGTCATTATTGCAGCTTACAGGTTTCATAGCTTAGTAAGGTTACTTTTCTGCTGCTGGCATAGAACACAATGACCAAGGCAACTCACAAAAAAAAAGAGTTTTTTGAGCATAAGGTTCCAGAGGGATAAGAGTATGTCATGGTGGGGAATCACGGCAGTGGGCAGCCAGAGCAGATAGCTGAGCCCACATCTTTGAGCAGGCACAAGGAACAGAATGAGAGAGACTAGAAGTGGTCAAGCTATACACTCTAAGCCCACCCCCAGAGATATGCTTGCTCCAGCATGGCCACACCTCCAAGGCTCCATGACCCTCCCCAAACAGTACCATCAAGCAGGGAGAAAGTGTCTAAAATACTTGGAGCCTATGGTGAACATTCTCTGTCAAATGTCACATTTGATGATTAATTTTCTCCTCCTATGCTGTGCATAACACCTTCTAGCACTATGGAACCTCAATGGTCAACAATTCCAAAAGCAGTAACCCATTCCTGGCATTAGACTTTTTATTTGTTAGCCTGTGGTATATATTAGGGGCATTGTATCCCTGGTGTAGGATAATTTTGTTATATATATATATATATAAAATCCATATATATATATTAACTCTGTCTCCATATATATATATCCATCTACTGGCATGTGACTTTTTAAAAATGATCCTTAGTGTTACTTATCCCTCTGTATATCCTTCTTTCCTCATCTCTCACCCCATTTAATTTTTACTTTTCCTGTTCCATTATTCCATTGTATCCCTTTATACCGCAGTCTTCTATCTTTCCTTCCTTGAAAGTCACACCCCCATGTCTCCTCACTCATTTCCTGATTTGTACAAGTTCAAAATGAAATACACAAATCTAGATTCAAAGGTAACATGCACAAATAAGAAAAAAACATGTGGTATGTAACATTTGTCTTTCTGAGTCTGGATTACCACCACACTTAGAATGATTGTTTCCTGTTCCTCCCATGTACCTGTGAATGTCGTAATTTTGTTTTTCCTAACAACTAAACAACAGTCCATGTGTAAATGTACTACTTTTTTCATTATCCATTTCTCAGTTGATAGCCATCTAGACTGCTTCCTTTTCCTGGCTATTAAGAATAAAACAGAACTGAATACAGCTAAACAGGTATTTCTGTAGCAGACTGTAGTCTTTTGGGTATATGCCCTAGAGTGGTATAGCTGGATCATGTGATAAATCTATCTCTAGCCTTTTGAGGAACTTAAATAGTGATTTCCATAGTGGCTGCCCAAGTTATCATGCCAGTAATGGTGAATAAGAGTTTCCCTTTCCTCACTTGCCAGCATTTGTTATTATTTTTTATATCTTAGCTATTCTGAATTGGGTAAGATAAAGTCACAAAATAGTTCTAATTTGCATTTCCCTGATGTCTAAAGACAATGAACATTTAAAAAAATAGTTCTCAACATTTGCCTTTCATCTTATGAGAACTTTCTGTTTAGTTCCATGCCCCGTGTTTTTTTTTTTTTTTTTTTTTTTTTTTTTTTTAAAGGGTCTGGAACTCACTATGTAGACCAGGCTGGTCTCAGTCTCACAAAGATCTGCTGCCTCTGCTTCCAGAGTTCTGGGATTAAAGGTGTGTACCACCATGCCTAGCTCTATGCTCTATTTTTAATTGACTTGTTGGTTTCCTTGAGGTTGTTTTTGAATTTGTTGTATATTCAAGAACTTAACCCTCTGTCAGATGTTTAGTATTTAAAGATGTTTAGTCTCATTGTGTGTGCTGTCTCTTCACTCAAATGATGTTGTCCTTTGCTATTATAGAAGTTACTTAGTTTCATGAGGTCCCGTTTATCAACTGCTGGTCTTAATGCAAGCTTTCCTTAGTGATAAGGGTCCTATTCAACCCTTCCTGTGCCAGTAAGTTTGAGCATATCCACTATTTTCCCCTGTATTATATTAAGGGTATCAAGTCTCTTGTTGAAGTCCTTGATCCATTTTGAGTTGAGTTTTGTGCAGGGTAAAGGTAAGGACCTAGTTTCATTCCTTTACATGTTGCTCTCCAGTTTGATCGAACCATTGTTGAACGCTTGTTGTCTTTTCTCTAGAGTGTATTGTCAGCCTGTCTGTAAAATATCAGGTGGCTGTAGAATTGTGGGTTTTTATGTGTGTGTTCTTAGTTTTATTTCATTGATCAGTGTGTCTTTTTACATCAATGCCATGCTGTTTTTATTACTGTGCTCCGTAGTATGACTTGAAATCTGGGATTGTGACATATCCAGCAGTTTTTCATTGCTCAGGATTATTTTGATTATTCTAGGCTTTTGTGTGCCTATTTGAAAATCAAGATTATTTTTTCAATTTATTTGAAAATTTTGATGAGGATTGCGTTGAATCTTCAGATTGACTTGGGGACAGGCAGGCAAAACATTCAACACATAAAGTAAAAATTTGACAGATCATTTTTGAAATGGGAAAATGATCTGCAGAGAAACATTTCAAATGAAGAATTGGATATGGATGGTCAATAAATGCATGAAAGGATGTTCAGTATCTTTAACCGTCATGGAAATGAAAATTAAAACTAAAATACCATTCTGTCTTACTCCAGTTATAATGACTATTATAATCATCTGAATATATCAGAGGATGTGAGGAAAAGGAACTTATGCATAAATGGTGGGATCATCTAGTATAGACACTGTAGAAGACAGCAGAGGCAGAGCTGGGATCACCACCTGTTACTCTGCCACCTGCTGACGAATGCAACACTGTACCCACAGGTATCCATCCTGTGAACTTCTGCTATGTGCAGCCTGGAGGCTCTTTTGTATTTCTTCTGTAGTCAATCACTGTATTTGAATATAATCCTGTCTATGAGGTTGAAATGCTCTTGATAATCCAATACCATCCATTCTGGAATCCCTCTGTTTTGATAAATTTTTGCTTTTCAAAATTTGGCAGGGGCACTGTTATAGTTTGTTTCTTCACTGCTATGACAAAACACTCTAAACAATACCAACTTGGGGAGGAAAGAGTTTATTTGTCTTACATCTCCCGGGTCGTAGTTCATCAGGGAGCCCAAGGTGGGAACTCAGGCAGGAACCTGGAGGCAGGAACTGGAGCAGAGCACAGCTCCCTTGGCCCCTGCTCAGCCTGCTTTCTTATGCAACACAGACCCACCTGCCCAGGGGTGGCACCACCCACAGTGGGCTGGGCCCTCCCACATCACTCATCAAGAAGATGCCCTCAGACATGGCCACAGGCCAGTCCAAAAGAGGCAAGTCCCCAATTGAGGCTCCCTCAACCCAGGTGTGTCAAGTTGACACTAAAGCTATACAGCACAGGCGGGTAGGTGAACGTATGTAGTTTTTCCAGGATTTCAATATTAGATATAAAGATATATTTTTAAACATTATTCTTAAACCAACATTTTTTTCTAAAATCTTTAACTATTTTGTCATTCTGCACATAATATGTATAAATGTGAAAGACTTATTTTTCATTCTGCATAAATTTTAATCCAAAGTATTCAATTCATTACATATATCACTTACAAATTGGAGTAAAACTAAGAAGTTGGCACAGTGAAAATTACACATTATCAGTAAAGATACTTTTCTTTCAAGTAATTTCTACAATGCTTAATTAATTGCAAACAGTTATTTGGTTTTATGCATTTACATAAGATGGTTATACTCTATGAATAGTTTTCAACTGGTTTTCTTATGAACATCTTAGAGATAATTTCATATTAATATGTAATCATAAATAACTGCCTTCAGCTATATTCCTCCCTTAGTAATATGACATTTCTACTTCTTTTACTCTTTTTAAAATATTTTATTTACTATTTTTATGTGTATGTGTGTATTGCCTGCATGTAGGTAAATGCACCCGTGTCATGCAATGCCCACGGAGGTCAGAAGAGGCTGTAGGATCCCCTGGAACTGGAGTTATGGACAGTTGTTAGCTGCCATGTGGGTGCTGGGATTCAAACCCAGGTCTTCTGCAAGAACAGCCAGTGTTCTTAACCATTGAGTCATCTCTCCAGCCCCTCTTTTATTCTTTGGGGAAAATATTTCCCATTAAAACTTGGATCAAATGCTGTCCATCCAGTCTTCTTACCATTTAGACTAAACAATATTTTTTCCTTAGGGAATCTAAGCATAAGGGAGTGAAGGACGTGACTGATGCACCTGGATCATCTGTGCAGTTTATATGTCTAAAGTAATGCTTGTGATTCAAAGCACACAACACAGTCGAGTGTACACAGATGTTACTGCAAATCAGTGGGCAGCATGCAGGCAGAAAATAGGTGGGGGAGAGGTTCTTTGTTGAAGTTTCAAACCTCTTCCTTTTCTGAAACAGTGCAAGTGTGGTTCAATTCCTTCTTGGAGATATTGGAGGAATGCACCTCCCACCCCATGGTCTCAAAGACTAAGTGAGGTACAAATTCCCCAAACCAAAGTTTGGAAAATCCTAGCGAGTTTATTTGGGCTTCTTAACAGAGCGATGGATGAGGAGTTACTTACAGAAGTGTGGGCAGGGGTGGGTTCCCATCTACATGCCAGCAGGGACCCTGTCACCTCCCAGTGGTTGCAAAAGATGGTGAAGGCCACCGTCTCCCTCTGGCTTCCCCATTCCTATCCATAATACCAATCCCATGTCTTTATTAATAGAGTCTTACTGGCTCCTTCTGGTGTGCAACCAACTTTAGTGGCAATAGCCTTTATCATTTTGAGGGTCTCCAGGGCCTCTCTGGCCAACAGCTGATGGAGGGGAGACCCACTCCTGGTACTGGAATTTTCATTTAACAATTTTACAGTTTTTTAGAGCTTCTATTTCTTTTTCCATAAGATACCTGCTTACTCTTTGGCGTCTATAGGCCCAGGCTGTTGTAGACTTTTCCGAACCATCCTGGTGGGAATATCACTTGAGCCTTACCCAAGAATTTCACAGCTATACCTGGCCTTTGTACCCTCTGGGAATTAATTTTCCACCCATGTTTCTGCAGGTGTACCTGATATCTCACAAATGGGTTCCATATCTGTAAAACACTCAGAAATTAAAATCAAATATAACAAGGTCCAACGCAGTAATGGAAAGATTTTTATCCATTTGTGTCAATTGTATCCTCAACAGATCTATATTGGGTATAATAGCATGGAAAAGAGGCATCAACTTAGTTCTTTACTTTCTTCAGTTACCTTTTGGAGCCATTCCATATCCTGAAGTTTTTACATGGAGCCTCCCTGCATTTCCTTATCCTTGATAAACTCATTGGGGCTGGCTCACGTTGCCTGACCTTACACAGGGCCAAGGAAGAATAGGGCCCCTCTTGACTCTGTTGCATCTGTTGGTTCCCTGGGTTAGGTAGGCCCTTGGTCTGCCTCCTGGCTGTAGCCATATTTGTTATCTCTCCATTGACCACAACTGGCTGCTTCGGAAGGCCCTGGCTGGGCAACTGCCTCCACCCTTAGCATAACCTTTCTCAGGAGAGAAATATACCCTGTTCAGTCTTGGGGCCATAATCAACCCCAAGACAGTTTTCATCTTCTGTATGCCCTTTGTGTACTGTTCCTCAGGTTTTAAAGCCTTCCTGAAGTTTCTTAACACAGAATTTGGCTTTTTGTCAATATTGTCTTTAGGAACTTGGGCTAGACACAAATCTTGCAACATTTGCCTTCAAGTGACCCAAATGAACCTCTTTCTCAACTTTGTCTTTTTTCTGTCTCTTTTAGGTTATGCTACTATTTTTCAGACACATTTTACATGCTGGTGTATGTCACTTAAATATGCCTAAGACTCTACTACTTCACAAAGATCCTGCCCCACTAAGGGATTCAGCAAAGCCATTAAAGCTCTATGCCAATATTGAGGTCCCTGCTGAATCAAGTTCTTCTTTAAATCTCTGGTGAACACAGTCCTATCTGGCCCAGTGAATTGGGCATCATACATTGCTCTCCTCAAACCTAGTTCTCTCAGTAATTCCTGTCCCTCTTCGATGGTCCTCCAGCTCCTGATAGCTATGGGAACCTCCATTGGTGATGAACAAGTATCTCAAATGGCTCATATAAGCCAGTCCGTGAGGGACTGCTTCCCCATGTACTGCCTCAGGTTATCTGGCCTATGTCTTAAAGAGGGGTGGATAGTTATACTACTCAGATTTAATGCTTCTGTAGCACTTAAACTATTATAATTTGCTCCTATGTTCCATATCCTCACAAGCAAGGTGATGAGGTTCTCCTTCATTGCTGTTTAAAAGTCTTCCCTAGTTCCAACAGCTCCAGTATGATGTATTCTCTGATGGTTATAGTTTCTTGCACTGGGCCATTGTTATGGCCTCCATCAGCATGCTGAAACATGGATTTTTTCCTTTCTTTAAAGGTCGAACCTCAGCATCATCTTTAGCTTTTTCTAGGTTACTCCTTTCCTCATCACTACCTGCCTTCTTCCATGGATTCCAGGTTTTTGGGTCCTAGGATGACACTTGTATTATCTACTTCAAGGGCTAGCAACGTTTGCTCTAGATCTTCCATGGTCCTTAAAACATCTTCATATTCATGTGGCAGACCCCACAGTTCAAGCCAGAGGACTGCCATCCCAGCATTTCCCCCACTGATCTCATTTGCTTTGGTGGCCTCATCCTAGTTATACATCTCACTATCTACTACATTATCCATGCCACTACCCCACTGGGCCTATGGGGTAGCCAACCATTTCAAAATTTCCTTTGCCCACACTATCCCCTCACCCAACTTTGTTTTGGTCATTGGTCTCCTTTCCCATATCAGAGGCACCATTGCTCTTCCCAAATTCATCATCGGTTTTTTGTAACCTGCTTGACTATGCCAATTGTTGCTAAAATTCCTTCTTGGAGGTGCACGTGGCATCCCACTCCCCTCCTCCTGTGGTCCCAAAGACAAAGCAAGATACAGATTCCCCAAATCAAAGTTTGGAAAATTAAAGTTTATTTGAGCTTCCTAACAGAATGATGAATGAGGGTGTTACAGAAGTGTGGGCCGGGGTGGGCTCCCTTCTCCATAATGGCAGGGACCCTGTGACCTCATGACAGCTGCTCAAGATGGCGAAGGCCACCCCCTCCCTCTGGCTTCTCCTGTTCCTATCTCTACTTCCTTCCTCAAGCACAACTCATGCCAGCTGGTTGGATGGGAGGCATGAAAGACTCTCTCTGCCCCTCCCCTCCTGTGGAGTCAAGTTCATTTGCTGTGATTGGAGTAAATGGGCGAATCCAAACCAGGGAAAGAGAAATTTGTCCACAGCCTGCCAGTCTAGCTTGCCAGTCGGAGGGCAAGTCCATCCAACACCAGGTGAGCACCTGATCGTACAGGATGTAGAATTCGGTCACACATCAGGATCCCTTCTAGTTGGTCCAAATATCAACACAAAACTCCAGTCTAGAATAACAACTGTGAGAGAAAAGCACTAAGAGTATAGAAAATATTTGTGGCTGTTTGTTTCCACGAACACGGTGTGTGGATTAGCACAATGAATAGGGAAACATTGGAGGAATAACCTTAAAATGAGAAAGTTAATACAGAGCCCTCATCTCCTTTGCTAAAGTCATGTTTAGGGGACAGATGATAGCACTGATGATGAAAGTCTTCCATTTGAAGCTCTGAAAAACGGGAGGCAGTTATTTATTGTATATTGTTGGCATTTTGGCAAGTATACAGTGTGACACTTTGTGGTCCTGTTATCACAAACAGTTACAAACACATTTTGTTGAACTATGTGTCTTTAATCATTAATAAAACATTTGGAAGTTACTTGTTAAGGAAATGTTCTTGAATTAATTATGTGATAATTGTAAATAAATGAATTTAAATACTTTTCTGAAATGAACAAAAATTAAATATATAATAATTCACTTTCTTTAATTGGAAAAATGTTGTGAAATTAATAGAACTGGCTATGATTAAACTGTATGATTATTTTCTGACTTTTATTTTGTTTGAATCTAGGTACTGAAAAAAGAAATGACTATCTAGTCAGTCCAGCTGCAGATACTGGTATTGGACACTAGAGAGCAGCAGCATCCTGTACGGCCAGTGTGCCAAGGTCTCAGAAAAATCTGAAGCTGATAGCACAATAAAGTCCTCAACAGTTAATTATTCTATTTCTTTGTATAGAAATATCAGGGCCAAGAACCTGTGACTACACAGGTCACAGACTATTCTTACTAATAGCAGTAGAATTACTACTACTATTATTCTGCTAATCAGATACAGCATTAGATTGACTCCTAATGATTTCTCATTATACACAGATTAGAGCATCTCTCAACCCTCATTAGAGAAGTTTCTTTTTGCAGCAGATAATGACTAACAAAGAAACTCACAACTGGTCAAGGTACAGAGAATAAGAAAGTGTGAAATGTGCAGCCCTAAATGTGACACCTTTATCACACCCCCTCCTCCCAAGTCTCAGGAATCATTGTGGAAAAGGGGACAGAAAGATTGTAAGAGCCAAAGGCAGTGGATGGCTACAATGAAACCCTGTTTTCTGGACACGACAAGGTATTTGCACATATGAACTCACAGAAGTTGTGACATCATCATACATAAGACCTGTGCATGCAGGTGGGCATAAAATCCCACCCATAATTGAGGTGCTATTGTCAATTGACAGCTACTGAAGAGGAAGTTTGTTTTCTTTGAGTGTGGCATCTGATATGTCAATCAAGCTCCAGTGGATGGCCACACACTCAAGAGTATGTGTGCAGCACAAATTGTACTCAATAAGTTTAAAGAGAAAAACAAGGGCACAGAGTTGGGTGGGTAAGGGAGGTGGGATAACTTAGGAGGTGCTGGGGGATATTCGTTTCTCATTTTGTGCTTTAATAATAATATCTATGTTCTCTGTGGGTTTTTGTACAATAACCATGTACATATTTTATAATTAAGGTGCAAATACGGAGGACATAATAAAGAAATGTCACTTTTTCTGCATCAGTTGAGATTGGCCAATTCTAAGAGCAAAGAAGTGAAAAAGTGGGAAGGAAGAGAAACAGCTATTGAATATTCCTAGAGGTCCTAGAGGGGCAGGTATTTTCTGAAATGCAACGCACAGTGCTGTGACTTTTGAATGTGACTAAAGCCAGTGATGAAGCTGAACAAGCAATGAGAAAACCAGCTATTGTAACAAGATCCTGACCAGAACAAAGATCAAATATCCTTCATCACGTGGCTGAAATTGTTTAAGGTCATGAATAAAAAGTCCTGAAACACAGAGAAAGGTGAAAATTAAGGTGTAAGAAATCCAATGGCTTTCCCTAGGAAGACAAAAGCTCCCAGATTTTAAGAGGCAATTCTATAGTAATTATAAAACAAAAACATTAGCATAAAGATGTGTTTTACATTTTAATTAGATATGCTGATTCTAAGGCACTGTGGAAAAGTCAGTAAGATTGGAAATGGAAATCTTCAAGTTGGCACTTTTAAGATGCGTTTGTGTTGGGACTGGAGAGATGGCTCAGTGGTTAAGAGCATTGGCTACTCTTGCAGAGGACGCAGGTTTGGTTCCCAGCACCCATATGAAGGCTAAGAACAGAATCCTCTGTAACTCCAGTTCCAGGTGATCTGATGCCTTCTTCTGGCCTGTGTGGGCATTGCATGCACAGGTGTATTTACAAACAGGCACAACACTCATACACATAAAATAAAAATAAATGAATCAAGAAATTTTAAAAAATTGTGTTTCTTGGCAAATTTAGTTGTTAGCTACAATGTAGGTGTTGGGAACTGAAACTAAGTCCTCTACAAGAACAGTCAGTGCTCTTAACGACTGAATCGTCTTTCCAGTCCTGTTTTTTTTTTTTTTTTTAATTTGGACTGGAAAATTTTTTTGTAGATAATCAAAGTCCATCATGTAAAAGGGCATAAATCTGATTATATAAATTATCAAAATAGTTTTTAATCATGAATCATAAAGAGACTGAAATAAAATTTCATACACACAAAATATAATTGTATTTCTTTGTAGTATAGGGATAAAAACTAGTGCCTTACACATGCTTAGGTGGTACTCTACCACTGAGGTACAGCCCCAACCATAATGAGGTGACATGTCTAAGAGAATAACATACTTTCAAAGTATCAGGAAAAAGAATAACATCAGAATGGAAAGCTGAACAAAGGCTATGCCAATGCAATTTGAAGAAAAAAAAGAAATACAGATATTTTAAACATATTAATAAAGCTTAGTTTCACTCATAGTAAAAAGGATTATTAAAATTATAGTGGTACTGTTTTTCTATTACATTTCAAAAGAAATTTGTAATATTTATTGCAAAATGGTTACATTTTGGGGTGAAGAGATGGCTCACTCATTTAAGAACACTGACTGCATATTCTTTTTTAGGAAAAAAGAGAGCTAACTCCATTTGCATATATTGCAAACAGCATAAGAAATCATGACTTGGCTTCAAAATGAGCACATTAAATCTTTGTTCTCACTGTAATGTTCCATTGCACTTCCTGTATGTGTCAGCTACTGTTTTATATATATGTTTATGTCATGATTCCTTGCAATTTTCACATCCAGTTTTTATTTTTACTGTATTTTGAATCTGTAAAGTACTCCACAGACTCATGTTTTAAAAGCTGACATTATCAGAAGGTTGTAAGACTTTTCCTGTTGAAGGAAGGTAAATCATTATGGGCACGTGTGACCATGAAGAGTTCATTCTTTCCCTACCTTTCTTTTACTTTGCAACCACCCTGAGGTAAGCATTCTCCTCTCTCATGCTTCCTGCCATGCTGCATAAACCCAAAGCAAAAATGGAAATGATCATTGACTGAAACCTCTGAATCTGACTCCAAATAAAACTTTCATTCTTACAAATTAACTCTCTTGGTTATTTTGTCATTGCAAGGGAAAGTTGATGAATACAGTTTGTAATTTTATTTTTTCATGAATGTGATTGTTTAAATGAGAATGTCCCCTAACAGGCTCCAAATATTTGAAATAATAAATATTTATCCCTGGTTTGTGGCACTGATTTGGAAGGTTTAGGAGGTGCAGCCTTACTGGAGGAAGCATGTCAACGGGGGCTTTTAGAGTTCTTAAACCTTGCTGGATTCCCAATTTCTTTCTCTGCTTCTTATTACTGCTTCAAGAAGTGAGTGCCCAGCTTTTTTCTCCAGCCTCCTCCTGTCTTGTCCTACCATGCCTGCCCCGCCATGATGGACTCTTAGGTCTCTGGAATGATAAGCCCAGTAAACTATTCCTTCTATAATATGCCTTGGTCATAGTATCTTATCACAACAGAAAAGTAACTAACACAGTAGGATAGTAGGAGTCTCTGAAAAGTATATTGAAACTTTCCCTATTATCCTAAGCCAGTGCCTTGACTAATTCCCTTTTTCTCTGCCTTACTGGACCATCACTCCAATTACTGTATCAATCCAAATATTTAAAATATATTATCAATTCTTTGAACATTTCTAACAACATATTTTGATCATAGTTACTTCTCTTTCTACAAATCCTCCCAGATCCACCCCACCTTCCCACCTACTCAACTTCATCTTAAAATTAATCTGAAGTCTTCCCTACAGGCTTATGCTTAGAAACTTGTTTCCCAGTTTGTGGGAGTATTTTAGAGTCAGTATTCCCAGATGTACAGCCTACAAAAGGCAGGAACTGGCTAGAGAAAGAAATTCACTGGGAGTGGCCCTTTGATATCCACCCCTGCTTATGGGATGTGCTTTTTTGCTTCCCAATCTCTCACCACGTGAATTCACTGCTGCTGCTGCACATTTCCACTGACTTGGACCAGCTGTTCCCTCTGCCTTCCCTGTCATGAACCCCTGAAATTGTGAACTAAAATTAACCTTTCCTCTTCTAATTTATTTCTGTTTGGTGTTATGGTCATAACAAAGAGAAACGGTAACTGATACACTCCTCCTTGCTATTACACAAATAATAGAATAATATCTCTTTTATATTTTGACCTTCACATTTTATATAGTAACGCACATACATAAAGCATCCTCATTTAATAAATGCATATCATAATAAATTTACTGGACATAACAAAATATTTGTTGTTTAATTTTTCTTAATATAAATAGAGATGATATGAGTCATTTTGCAAATGCATTCTTTTGCACACTTGCAAACATATCAGTAAGACAAGTTATCAAATCTAGAATGACTAGTTCAAATGAGATTAATTTTGTTATATATTGATCATTGTCTCAACAAGTGCAATAAAAATGTAACCATTTTTTAAATATTTTATTCATTATTATTTTATTTTATGTGTATGACTGTATTGCCTGCATGTATGTAAATGCACCTGTGTTGTACAAGTCCCACAGAGGTCAGAAAAGGGCTTCGTGTTTCCTTAAACTGGAGTTATAGACAATTGTTGGCCACCATATGGGTTCTGGGAATTCAACCTGAGGACTCTACATATATGCGAAATATAGGAAAATTTATTTATTTGTTATGGTTGTGAAGGTTTTACCTGCATGTATATAAGTGCATCCATGCTTGCAATGGCCATGGAGGCCAGAAAAGGGTGTCAGATCTTCTGGTATTGGACTTAAGAATAGTTGTTAGCCATCATGGGGGTTCTGGGAACCATAAATGGATCCTCTGTAAGATCAGCCAGTGGTCTTAACTACTGAGCCATCTCTCTAGCCCCTGGCCTTAACTCTCTTAAAGTCTACATACTGAAAAAAAATTCTAAATAGCAAAAAACATGGATGTACAGGTATCTCTAAAGTAGGATGAATCTTTTGGATAATGAAAATATGGCACATTTACACAATGGAGTTCTACTCAGCAGTAAGAAAAGATCAAGTTAAGAAGTTTGCTGGTAAATGGATAGAAATAAAGAATGTTATAGTAAGTGAAATTTTTTTACTAAGTGAAATTGCACAAATGCAGAAAAGCAATTGTCATATGTTCTCCCTCATCTGTGGATTGTAGCACCAATCCCTTTTATATATATTCTGATGTAACCCTAGGAGTCAAGAAAATGGAAAGAATGCATGGAGGTAAAACAAAGAACCTGAAAGTGGGGGATAATAGGGAATAGATGTTACCAGGGGAAGATGGGGAAAGCAGGAGTGTTTGGCAGGGAGGAGAGGAGGGAGGGATGTGCAAGGGGCCAAGGTGTGTGTCGGGGGAGGGAAACCAGGAGAGGGGGGAGGATGGGAAGTGAGTGTCATTGGGGGCAGGGTGGGGATAATGGGGGCACTGGGACTGGGGAGGGAGGAGAAAAAATCTGAATATACATGATTTGTTGGTGCATATGAATAGTTATACTATTTTTAATTATACATATGAGTAATATTAGGTTGACATAATGACTAATAGAAAATTCATTTAATCCATATATATGTATATACTATATATATACATATATATTCCTCATATACTGCTGTGTATTTTCCATGTATCAATGAAAAGAGTGTATTTTACTGATGAAAACTGCATAATTTGCAACTTTGCTTAATTTAATAGCTACATACATTAAATCAAAATGAATATAAACTGAATCACTACTAAACTGAAAATCATCTTTCATTTACTTTCTTTGCAAGCATTATAAATTCATCAATGCAAGTTTAACTCTACTGAAAAATATCTTAAAAATCAAATATAACATTCTATTTACATTTACTCTTACATTTTTATACAGTATTCAATTTCCCATGACAAAAAGGATGGGAAAATAAGCAGTTGAAGCTGATGCCATAGAAATGCACAGCTTTTGAAACTAAACACACAATTGTCCCATGAGAGAACTCCTGTATGCAATGGTTCGGCCTTGGCGAAAAACTAGAAACTTAGGTGAAGCACTGCAAGACACACTTTTTCTCACATCTGCTTTTCTTCTCTCCCTGTCTGGCTCTAACTTCTCCCTAGTATAGTGGAAAAGGAGTTTGGTTGCTGTGGTGATCAATTTTCTTGCATGTTCAATAAACAAATGTAAAATTATCTATAACCTCTTTTTAGAGATTTCCCAGTTATAACTGTTGGGTAAATGTCTACTTCCTCCGTGATCATGCATAAACAAATGGAAAATTTCACATTTATAAAAATGACTACTGAGGTGTTAAGGTTAGAGAGTTTAGAACACCAGTTTTGGCTAAAAAAAGAATTGTTAAAAAGACGTTTATTCCTTGAGAGTTTGTGATCACACTTTCGTACACACAATATAATTACATCTTCCAGAAATGTCATGAGGAAATTATGATATAAAATCTATTTATGGTTCAAAATTATTAAATACATTGTACTAGATCAGTGTGATTAAATAACAGATCTACAATTCAAATTCAAGTCTGCCTTAAGTCTAGAGTTGAGACTTCTCACTCTTTCACTAGGCTCTTTTGAGAAGGCACTGTAGAAGTTACTTGACAAAGAAAGAAAGTAGTTTAATCTAATTTATCAGATCTCACTGGCTAGCTTAATTCTAGGTTAAGACCTAAGATATCCATGGACACAGTTCACTCATTTCAAATGAGCCTCATTAAATATTACTTATCATAACGCTATCTTTTTAAAAAATAACTCTACCTTTTATAAGTGCTGGTCAGAAAAGAATTCAAAGTTATGGACTTTGGCAAGTTCAAACTTCTCACCCAAGAACTTGCTCAACTTCTTTCCTACTTGAGCCAGATTTGGGGATTAGCACTGGGCAGAACAAACAGTATGTTCTTACCAGGAAACAAAGACAGAACACGGAGCACTCCTTGTCACCTCAAAACTCAACACTCATTTTTCCAGCCAATGTTCCTGTTACACATATTGTAATAACATGTTGTTTCTCCATTGACAAGCAAACGTAGAAACATCTTAATGTTTGGACCATTCTGTTTAGTGAGATGAGTTACTTTATATTGTCTTTTATAGTAAGAAATAATAATTAAAATAATTACACTGTGTTAGTGTGGGATAAGCAGACCAACAAAGCCATCAGTTTAATGATTATTCACTGTTCTATGTTGCTTAGTACTTCCTGAAGGACAACACAAAGTTCAAGAGCAACAGACAACACATATTTCATTCTTGTTTCTCAATATATCTAAAACAAATCATAAAGAATTTTATTTTAATGCAATTCTTTGAAAAACATAAATTTTCCATCTACTAAAATTAAAACAAATTTATGTATTAATGAAGAGAGTGTGAACACTTATTTTTACATAAAGAATTAAATCTTGACTGAATATTTGATATTGCATAGGTAAAGCATTATCAACATTTTTCATGATTGAATTACCCCTCTACTATTTTATAATTTTCAATGCTGAGAATGCCACTAGTCATAAATACATACAATAAAATTCAGAAATTGTTAAATTCTGTCCTAATCCAGTGCCAAAATTCATTTAGCTATTTCTTTTATGAAACAAACTACCAACTTTAGGGATTGTTTAACTCAAACATTGGCACAAAATAATTCAATAGGTCACTAATTTGATGTATGCTTAGTAATGATTGTAGAAAAAATATTAAAGGTGTTTTTCATAATCATATATGTATAAGTGAATATTAACTTTGCATTTATAGTAAAAAATATTGCATTTCATAACAGAATAATCTCAAATCTTGATAGCATATGCCTGAAACCCCAGGGCTGGGCTAGTCTGGGGTAGAGATAGGAAGATGCTCAAAGCTCACTGGACAGCAATCTAGCCAAATCCATGATTTTCAGGTTTAGTAAAGACTGTGTCTCAACAAACAAAAGTGGAGAATATGCAAATAAAGACACCCAATGTGCACTTCTGGCCACCTGTAAGCATTCACAAACATGCTTACTTGCATGCACATGTATACGTACATACACAAACACACACAGAAGTACACAAAATACACACACTAATACATACACAAAACACACACAGTGAGATTAAGTGATAAAACAATCAAAAATTGGGATGAAGCATAAAGAGACTTTTAAGAAAATATCAGCTTATTAAATGTGGGGAGTAGAATAGACAGGCATCTGTTTAATTACAATTTGGAATTTTAGAAAACTTCAGATCTCCTGACATATCATTAGAATGTGGAATAGATATATTGTTTGCTTTGTCATGAAGAAATTAAGAAGTAAAAACATACAGCGTATGATTTAAAACAATAGCATGGTGTCTCACTCTCAGAGCTAAATAAATAATGTATCAGAGAAAACTGAATTAAATGACATCTTACATGAAATGAACCTAACAGACATCTACAGAATATTCCATCCAAGCGTCAAATAATATGCTTTTTACTCAGAAGCTCATGCAAGTTTTTCTAAAATTGTCCTCAATCTGGGACACAAAACAAGTCTCATCAAGTACAAAAATTGAAGTAATTCCATGCATTCTATTAGACCACAGTGCAATTAAGTTTATAGTCAGCAGCAAAGAAGCTTTAATAACTACTTGAACTCATGGAGATTAAACAACAGACTCTTGAGTGATGAAAGAGGCAAAGAAGAAATTTAAAAAGAAATAAAAGTATTCCTGGAACTAAGTGAAAATGAGAACACAACATAATCTCTGGGACACTTTAAAAGCAGTCCTAAGAGGTAAGTTTATAGTTCTTGGTGCCTGCTTTAAGATATCAAGAAACAATGCCAGACAGGAGATACCTTTCTTTGAATTATTGGCCAGGTTGGCCCAAAAGACTCCCAGACATTAACCCAGAATAAAACTGGGAAAATGAACAGCAGACCCCAATCTTATTTAAAGGAATATTGACAACTGATTGCTGCTAGATGAGGAACAGCTGATCTTCCTAAAACAAGGATCTCTAGATAGGCTGACTAATTTCGGCAGATGGACAAGCACTGGAGAATGGCTGGGGGAGCTGACAACACAGTGGACACTAACAGGGATGACAGAGTATATGGGCTCCAGGAGGTGTGTGGGGGGAGCTATGGGAGGGTGGCATTTGGGAAGTGGGTATATAGATGAATGATTGTTTGGGATGTTCTGTATGATATACACACAAAAAAATCAACGAATTTTTAAAAAGACATATTTGAGGAAGAACCATAAAAGTTTACTTCATGTTATTTAGTAGAGGTGATAAACATTATCATTGAAATCTACCTGATGACTTTATATCCATACTCAGTTGCCAAGGATCCGAGTGTAACACACTGTGACTAGTAATACTCAGATATGTAGAGAATAAAGACACATGTGCAAACATCTAAATGTTATTAGCATTAAAAATATAGGAAACAGCATATTTTAAAATGAAATGGAGATCTTCTTTAAAGATTAAAAGGTCATTCAATTTTATGTCTTACAGGGTTTATTCTTAGTTCAATATTGTATAAACGTATAACCTAAAAATTTACAGCCACTTTTGAAAGAGAGTTATCCTTGCTCTGGAAATTGTTACTGAATATGTTAAAGCTGTAATGAAATGTTTCTTCTAATCATGTGGTTATTAAATTAAAAAAAAAGATCAGAAAGAACACATGTAAATGATTTAAAAGTATAATTCAAGGCTCTGGAAAGGCAAGAACAAACCAACCCCAACCTAGTAGATGAGAAGAAATAACAAAAATAAGAGCAGAAATTGATAACATAGTAACAACAAAAAAAAAATACAAAAAAACCTCAATTAATCTAAAAGCTTGTTCTTTGAAAAGCTAAACAAGATAAACCAACGCTTAGCCTAACTAACCAAAAGAAAGAAAGAGCACATCCAAATAAGCAAAATCAGAGACACAAGGGGAAACATGACAATTGACACCCAAAATACCCAGAAGAGTGTAGGGGAATACATTAAAAATCTATACTTCATTAAATTTGAAAATCTAAAAGAAATGGATGAATTTCTAAAGTCACAGACACCACCAAATTTAAACCAAGAAGAGAGCAACAGCTTAAACAGACCATTACAAATAAGGAAATTGAAACGGTAATACAAAACCTCCCAAATAAAAAAAAGCCCAGGTCCAGATGGATTCACAGAAGAATTCTACCAGACATTCAAAGAAAATCTACAACCAAAAACTGTTTACATTATTCAAAAAGAACTCCCAAACTCCTTCTGTGAAGCCAATATCACTCCAATACCAAAAACTATTTAAAGACAAAACAAAAAAGATAACTATAGGTATATATCCTTAATGAACATAGGTGCAAAGATACTCAACAAAATACTCATGAAGCACATTCAGAACCACATCAAAAATATCCACCAGGATCAAGTTGCCTTTATTCCAGAGATGCATGGTTAAGTCAATAACAGTAATAAAGCATAAACATGAATTTAAAGACAAGAATCACATGGTCATCTCAATAGGCTCAGAAAAGGCCTTTGACAAAAATCCAACATGCATTCATCTTTAAAAGTCCCAGAAGGAATTGGTCTGGAGGGAACATACTTGCAACATAATTAAAGTCATATATACAACAAACCCATAGCCAACATCATTCTAAATGGAGGAAAACTGGAAGCATGCCCATTGAAATCAGGAACCAGACCGGGCTGTCCACTATCCCCACTCCTTTTCAATACAATACTTGAGAAATAAGACAAGAAAAGGAAATTAAAGCAGAATTAATTGGAAAAGAAGAGGTCAAATTATCTCTATTTGGAGACAATATATTATACATAAGAGATCCCAAAAATTCCACTAGAAAACTGTTAGAAAAATTAATACTTTCAGTAAAGTGACAGGTTACAAAATCAGCTTATAAAAATCAGTATCCTTTCTATATACCAATAACAAATATCAGAAAAGGCATTCAATGAAACCATCCCATTCACAATATTCTCAAAAATTATTTAGGAAGAAACCTAACCAAAGACATTAAAGATCTCTGCAATGAAAAATTTAAATCTTTAAAGAAAGAGATAAAGGAAGACACTAGAAGATGGGAAGACCCACTATGCTCGTGGACTGATAAAATTAATATTTAAAAATGGCCATCTTATCGAAAGATCTATAGATTCAATGCAATGCCAATCAAAATACCACGAAAAATCTTCAAAGAGCTTAAAAAAAAATCCTAAAATTCATATGGAATCATGAAAGACCCTGGATAGCCAAAGCAATCTTGGGCAAAAAGAATAATGCTGGGGGAATCACCATGCCAGATCTCATATTATATTTCAGAGATATCGTCATAAAAATGGCATGGTACTGGCACAAAAATAGACATGTAGTTAAATGGAACATAATATAGGATGCAAACAAAAGGACATGCAATTTCAGCCACCTGATATTTGACAAAGGTGCCAAGGACACACAATGCATCAAAAACTGCATCTTCAACCAATTCTGCTGGTAAAACTGGATGGTCACCTGTAGAAGAATGAAATCAGACCCTTATCTTTCACCCTACACAAAATTTGTCTCCAAATAGATCAAAGACCTAAATATAAAACCTGAAGCTCTGAAATCACTATAATTAAAAATAGGCAGTACTCTCCAAGATATAGGCAGAGGAAAGGAATTTGTTAATCAGACATTAGTTGCTCAGGCATAACAGTCTACAATCAGTAAATGGGACCCCATTAAGCTACAAAACTTCTGTACAACAAAAGAAACAACCCAGTAAGTGAAATAGAAGCCCACTGAGTGGGAGAAAATCTTTGCCAAATACACATCTGATAGAAGATTAACATCCAGATTACACAAAGAACTGAAAACACAAAGAAACAAGAGAATATATATGCTACCCAATCAAAAGATGGGCTTTAGATCTGAACAGAGAATTCACAAATGAATAAATAAAAATGACTAAGAAACACCTTAAAATGTGCTTAACATCATTAGCAATTAGAGAAATGCAGATAAAACCCACTTTAAGATTTCATCTTACCCCAGTCAGACTGGCTAAGACAAGAGAATGAAAGACACCAAATACTGGTGATGGAGAGAAAGGGGAATGCTCATTCACTGCTGGTGGGGATGCAAACTCGTAGAACCACTATGGAAAGCAATGTGGAGAACTCTCAAAAAAATAAAAATGAATCTACTATACGATCTAGTTATACCACTCTTTGGCATATACCCAAAGGACTCATCCTACTGTAGAGATACCTGAACATCCGTGTTCATTGCTGCTCTTTTCATGATAGCTAAGAAATGGAAACAGCCTAAATGTCCCTCAACTGATGAAAGGATAACAAAAATGTGGTATATCTATACAATGGAGTTCTATTCAGCAGTAAGATGAAATTATTTAATTTTCAGGTAAATGGAAGGAACTAGAGAGTGTTATACCAAGTGATGTAACACAAATGCAGAAAAGCAAGCGATGTGTGTTCTCCCTCATTTATGGATCATATCACCAATCCTTTATATGTGACTCTGTGTGTGTGTGTGTATCCTGATGCAACTCCAGGAGCCAGGAAAATTTAAAGGAAACATAACAGTAAAGGAAAAAAAGAACCCTAAAGAGGTGGGTAGTAGGGAACAGATGTTTGGGGGGGGGGGTATGGGGGGTGCAGATTTTGCGGAGCACCAGCTGCTGGCTGGCGCCTGTCTCTCCCAAGCTGCTGGCGGGCCCCGCGCACTGCATTGCTGTTTGGGTCCCTGGCTCTCCGCCACTGGGCGGGTCCCTGTTTCTCCTCGTTGCTGAGGCTCTCTGCTACCGGGGCTGGCGGCTCTAGAGGACAGCTGTCAGCCGCCCAGGCGGGTTCCATCCCAATCTACTGGGCACTCCCTCTGGGTTCGAGATCCTTCAGCTGCCGGGTCAGGAGGGGAGGTGTGGGTCGGGGAAAGCAGAGTCTTCCTGAGTTGTTGCTTATGAAGGGACAGCTCCCTCCGGGAAGATGCAGGGTTCAGTGTTACAGCTTCAGACACAGCTCCTGATGCAACTCCAATTTATTAAAGGGAAACCAGTATATTTATACTGTGGGGCCAGTGGCAAAAGCCTTAGTGGATGGATGCCCCATTTACATGTGGTGGTGGGCTTCTGCCAGGCTGCCAGACATTGCCTGATTATCACACAGGAAAACCTGGCAGTTTCTTGTGCCAGAGGCCATGTTTCTGTGATGGCTACTTCAAAGATGAGTCAGGAAGAGAGTAGGAAGGCACCCTGCTGATAAAAGGAGTCTCTGCATAGAACGCCGAGCCCCGTGGGCTATCCAGACATGGAGAGACTGCTACTTTACACAACAGGGGTCCCCAACAGGGAGGTGGGTGGGTGGGGAAAGTGGCAGTGTTCAGCTGGGAGGAGAGAAGGTAGGGGCATGCATGTAGGGGAGGAAGGAATTCAGGAAAGAGGGACAGGTGGGAAGCCAGAGGGAAATGTGTTACTTCTGAAATCCCCTGAAAAATGCACCTATGGTTCCTGAATGTTAGTGCATATGTATACTTGGGGGATACATGGCAAAGAATGCAGTGTCAGATAGGAGAGTCCTCCCTTTGAGTGGTTGGTCAGAGTGGCCCAAGAGACTCCCAAAATAATAGAAGTTATTGCCAGAGCTCTTGGTTATCTCCCACAACTGGAAGATAAGACCCTATTGCTGAAGACAGGATAGAGGAGACTTGGAGCAATGGAGCAGAACGTGAACTGGAAGCCTTCTACCTGAAGTTTAGCTCTCATTGTTCTTGAAGATACTATGCAAGATGCTAAGGGAGATAATCAATCAATGGTCCAACCTAGCCTTAAGTCATATAACCATAATGACTAACACAACAAGCTACCTCTATTGATGCAGTAGTGGCACTATTTTCTGGGGGGATAACCAGCAGTTATCTAATTGGGCTTAAATCTAATTGGACTTAAATCTTTCTCAATGGGAGAGAACTCATGGGTGGCACTGTAAACACAGGGAAATACACATGGCTGGAGAGATCATAGATTTTAGAGAAAACCCTATGTTTGTCATATCTCCAGACAAATGAAATTTCTTACCATATGCTAAATATGAATTCTTTTATTTACAGACATGCATACCATATACCACTCATCAGAGAAGCTTCAGAGAATATACCTATGAGAGATGCCCAGTCCTAGGTGACATATCTACAGTGACTGTTTAAATAAGCAATTTCACTCAGTCTTGTAGAAATGCAGTAATATAAACTCAGTAAATGACTTAAGAAGCTTAAAAAAAATTGTTCTAAGTCACAGTAATTAAAATATCAGAACTTGGTTTCAATTTAATTCTACCCTAGTCTAGAGTTGTGACTCTAAACCTCACTAGCATGCTTCTGTATGAAGATACAGTGGAAGTTACTCTACACAGAAATAAAATAGTTTAACCTAAGTTTGTAGCCATGACTGACTGAATTAATCCAATGGTAGACATATTGACTATTTGGATAAAGACATCAAATACATATTCTTCAACTGAATCTCCATAAATATTGCTTATCACAACTATGCTTATGATAAGTATCGGTCAAAGAAAAACAAAATCACAAGGCTCTAACACATTCAACCTTTATGCCTAAGAACTTGCTCAACTTCTTTTCTACTAGAGCCAGATTTGGAGATTAGCACTGGGCAGAGGAAGCAGTATGTTCTTACCAGGGAACAAAGAAAAAACATGGAGCACTTGTCCCCTCAGATCTCAACATTCATTTTTTTACAGCCAATGTTCCTGTTTCACATATTGAAATACCATGTATGATCTGGCTATTTATAAGCAAACTTGTGAATGTCTTAATATTTGGTCCATTCTGCTTACTGGCATGGGGCAATTTGATATTAACTTTCATATTCAGAAATAATAGCTAAAATCATTACACTTTCTTACTCAATTTGAAATAAGAAGAGCAACAAAGCTATCAATTCAACCATTACTCACTGTCCTGTGTTGTTTAGTACTCTCTGAAGGACACTGCAAAATTCAAGAACAACAGACAATACATACTTGATTCATTTCAATATATTTACAATTATGTGACATCATGAACAATGTTGAATTTTGCCTAATCCTTGCAGTCTTACAAACAAGAAACATGAAAGAAATGCCTTCATGCTTGTGTATTCCTAAAAGAGGCATGGGATGGAAAAGAGGCATCTTGCTCTGTGTGACTTAGGCAAGATGCATTTCATTATCCATGACTCATTTAGACACGTAATTCTTTTTCTTTGAATAACAAATGATTTACTGAAATATTTCTTCCCAAAAGTCAACAGGAATAAAGTCCAGCAGTAAAATTTTGTTTAAATTCTCTTCTTTCCCAGTATGTTGAGGTCTGGGCCATTGTTAATTCTAATCACCACACATATACGCCTCTGCTATTCACCCTGACTTAGCCTTAATGTAAAAAATTCTCAGGACTACTAATCCATCTGACAGCCTCTCATCTTACTTCTCTACACATTTTCTTGTCCTTGTTCACTCATCTCTACAGAGAGAATGGAATGCTGTAGAACATTTTTCTACTTGATTTCTAAGATAGTCACTCAACTTATAGTTAGAACATTCTTTATATTTCAATATTATACCTCCCTGTATTTCAACATTCTCTCCCTAACTTCTTTCACTGGCTCTTTGAAATCCTTCCTAAGAAGTATTCTCTTCAGTCAACATTTTTTACACTCTCTATCACAATGATGTCAATCAAAACATATTCTACAGATCAACACCAGAGACATCATCAATAACTTTGAAATATTAATCTGACCTTTTTATTTCAATTTTCTAAATTCTAAGCAGAATTTCCTATTCTGAATTCCTATTCACACATATGTTCATTACCTTTCCTGTTGATGGAATACAATACTCTTAACAGAACAGCTTGAAGAGATTCTTTTAGCTCACAGTTTTAGAGGAGAGTCCATCATGGCAGGTGTGTCAGGGTGACAAGATCTTGAGGCTGCTAACAATACATGCACATTCAGGAAATGGAGACTGCTGCATGCTTACACTCAGCTAGAAATCTCTTTTTTATTCCATCCAATACCCCAGCGCATGGAATGGTAACTGCCAGTATCTAGGGTGGGTCTTCATATCTCAACCTAATCTATATAATCATTTATAGAACCTTGTCTCTTCAGTGACTATAGATTTTGTTCAGTTAATAATCAATATTAATCATCACAAGTTCATTCCTTATAAACATGTCACCCCAAAATACCACTTTTAAGCTCTAACCCTCTCTCTTGTCCTCATAGAGTCATGGCCATCTCATAATGCAAAATGCATTTAGTCCAGTTTTCAAATATTCTTTCAACTTCCCCATATTCTTTAACACTTTCAACAGTACATAAAAGTCCAAAGTTCTAGTCTCCTTTGAGATGACCGGTAATCTCTTTATTGATAGTCATTATGAAATCAAAACTAAGTTATGAACATCTGATATAAAATAGTACAGAATATTTCCATTACAAAAGAGAATAATAGTGAAAGAGCAAGAAACTATTGGATCATAAAAAAGCTAACATTATTTTTAATGGAGAAAAACTTGAAGCATTCCCAGTAAAATATGGAATGACATAGAGATGTCTACAATTCCCACTCATTTTCAATATAGTGCTTGAATTCTTAGCTACAGAAATCAGACAAGAGAAAGAAAGTAGAGGATTCTAATTATTGGGAAAGAAGTCAAATATCCTTATTTTCAGATGGTATGATTTTATATAAAAGAGATGCCAAAAATCCCAACAGAAAACTAGAAGTGACCAAAACTTTTGGCAGGATACAAAATTATCTCACAAAAGTCATTATCCTTTTTATATACCAATATAAATCTCTTAGAGAAAGAGATCATGGAAACACTCCCATTTGATAAGAGAAAGAGAGAGAGAGAGAGAGAGAGAGAGAGAGAGAGCTATGAATCAACCTAACCAAAGATATAAAAGATATCTGAAATGAAAACTTAACATTTTTGAAGAAAAGACTAGGGAAGACAGTAAAAGAAGGAAAGACCTCCCATGCTCACGAATTTGTAGAAATACAAGGTATAATATGTTTTTTTTTTTTCCCATTTGGGATCCTAGCTCCAAATCTTTAGATGTGAGCAATACCATGATATAACCATAGGCACCAAGAAAGTAGAAAGGAATCATGGAGGAGAGGGGAAGAAGCTGGAGAGTGCAGTAACAGGACACAGGTGTTATAAAGGGGGGAATGGGAAATGGAATAAGGTAGTTTAACTGGGGACAGAGGGTGGAGAGCTATACAGAAGGAGAGTGAGAAAAGAGACAAAAATAATGCTATTGTTTTTTGGAAAACCAAAGGTAAATACATTATTACAGAATTCTTCTGTAAAATCAAAATAGTATGTATATGAGTGTATGTATACAGCTGAAGGTTATGTAACAAAAAAAATCACAGTGCCAGGCAATGGAAGCCTTCCTTCAGGTTGTTGGTCAGGACAGTGTAAGAGACTCCCAAAGCAATACAGAGTTTCTCCACAGACCTTGGTTGCCACCCAGAACATGAAGGTAAGTCCCAGTTGCTGAAGACAAAATATACTTCAGACATAGGACTAGCAGGAATTGAGCTGGACTGACTTGGAAGCCTCTTCCTAGAAGATTATACTTCATAACATTAGAAGATATGATACAAGCTGCAAGGAAGAAAGCTTGTGGTTCAACCATGCTGTAAAGTCACAAACCACAACAATGCCCAGGCCAGCAAATTACCTCTATTGGTGCAATAGTGGCAATTTTATCTTCGGGGTAATCAACAGCTGTTTAAATGGGCTGAAAGTCTACACAATAGGAGGGAATCCATGTGTGATACTGTAAACAGCCAAGTACACTTGATTGGAGATGTCAGAGATGCTAGAGAAGAACTGACTTCTGCCACTTTCCTAGACAAATATAATGTCTTGCTGTACTGTGATACACATCCTTATACTCACAGACAAGACAGCTTTCTCCACTCACCAAATAAACATCTTTTTGCAACAGATGGACCTTTATAAAATTTCACAACTGGTCAAAATGCAAGAATAAGTGCTCATGGGCTCTCCAGCCTCAATTGTTACATCTACAATGTAGCTGCTGTAACTAAGGCATCAGGAACTTCATGCAAGAGGGGATACAAACATTAAAAAGCCAGAAGTAAAAGATACCTACTGCTAGACTATGCATTCTAGATACTGTAGGGAAGCTGCACTCATGAAATCTCCATAGTATGGTAGCCTAACAACATCTGCATAATGACAAAATCAGCTAACAGGCCAAGATGGATGGGGGAAATTTCATGGGGTTCTACTTCTAGGTGAGGACCTTCAAGCATTCAGCAGGTATTGAAGGAGGGAGAATCAGTTTTCTTCTGGAAGTATCTCTTGATAGATTATCTAATCCCAGCTGGGACATGGAAGGAGTTGCAGAGGGCCTGGAAATAATGCAAATGCAATACTCATGTATGGAATTCTCAAAAAAATTAAAATATTTACAAAACCCAAAAACCAAACCATAATCAAAACCAAAAAGTAACATTCTGAAACTTTTATAGATATTATGATCTATGATCTAGATAAACAAAATAGATTTTTGTCCTACAGAATCCTCCATTTTCTTTTTTGTTATTTTTATTTTGTGTATGAGTGTATTGCCTGCATGTAGGTAAGTGTGCCTGTGTCATGCAATACCCATGGAGGCAAGAAAATGGTGTTGTATCCCCTGGAACTGAGGATACGGATGATTGGTAGCTGCCACGTGGGAGCTGGGAACTGAACCTGGATCCTCTGCAAGAGCAACCAATGCTCTTCACCTCTGAGCCATCTCTCCAGTTCCCATTCTGTTTTATTAAATGAGTACAAAGTCACATAGTTAATATGTTGTTTGAACATTCCCTGATTGTAATTTCCTTCATTTAAATTCACTCATAGACTATATGTCATGACATATAATTTTTAAAATCATATACTTTATGTATAGCAATACAATTTACATATTAACTAACACTATAATGGAAATATTTGATATAGTTTTATATTTTATTTAGCTCTTAAAATTTCATACAATATTTCCCACTCACATCCCAGACCCTCTTCCCCATCTATGCCCCCCACCTCTGAAACCTATATACTCTGCCATATATGCTAAGTCCTATTCATTCTGGTGTTTGTACCCAAATGTCCTAGACTAGAGTCTAGTCAGCCCAACCAATGGTTGTATGTAAGTCATACTCTCTGTCACCCAGCAGCAACCAGTCTTAAATAGTTCTCTATCTAGTGCTGACCCACAACCTATTTCTCACCTCCCCTTTGGGCCCTTGTTTAATTGAGCTGACATGGGTCCTGCATTGGAGTCACTGTTGCTGCAGGTGCACATGAGCAAGCCTCCATTGGCCTGGAAACCTCCACCTCACGTGTTCATGAACCAGCCCAGGCTCTTAACAATCTTTCCCCCTCCTCTTCTGCAATGGTCCCTGAGCCATGGGTGGGTGAGGTTCCATATAGGAATCCCATCCTATACTCTACAGTCTCTTATTCTCCAAAACTTGGCCAGTTGAGGCCTTCTGTGTATAACATACTCTGATGTACATGGAAGCCTCAATGGTGAGAGATGAGGGGTGCATTAGCCCTCTCTCTACCCCTTATTCTCCTATGTTCCATGAGCCTTGGTTGTAAGAGTTCAATTGCAGATATGTCACCAGGTACCAGGCATCTCCAAGGCATATGTTTTCTATACCTGACCAGATGTGCAACTTTGTGGTAGTCTCCATCTTCTGCCAAAAGAAGTTTCTTTGATGAGTGCTGTATGGCACATTATTCCCTCTAAGGGAGGTCTCTTCTATGTCACACTGCATTCCCTGCCAAGCATCTTCTAGGTTTATATATACATTAATGTTCAGACACTCTACATGCATTTCTCATAGGGTTTCTAGGGCATCACTTTTCCATATAGATTTCCTAGCCCCCTAAGATTCATTCATCTCTACTTTTTTTTCTCCCATTCAGCCTCCCTCTTCCCTTCCTTCCTAGTCACAGTGCCCCCATTATTCCCTCCCTCCCCCAATATTTGCCAACTCCTACCATCTTTCTATTCCTGACTCCCCTCCCACCCCCACACCATGGTCCCTTGCATGTCCCTCACTCCTCTTCTCCCTGCCAATTACTCCCACTTTTTCCACCTCCCTTAGGCAGCACATGTTCCCTACTATCTCCCTTTCAGGTTGTTTCTTTTCCTTTACCTCCATTTATCTTTTGCCTTTACCTGGTTCCTGGTGTTAATTCAGAATTTATATACTCACATATAAGGGATTGGTGCAACAATCCACAAATAAGGGAAAACATGTGTTGCTTGCTTTTCTGCATTTGTGTTACTTCACAGTATAACACTCTCTAGTTCCATCCATTTACCTGCAAATTTCACAATTTCATCTTTTATTACTGCTGAGTAGATCTCCATTGAGTAGATGTGCCATATTTTCATTAATCATTCATCAGTTGAGGGACATTTAGGTAGTTTCCATTTTTTAGCTATCATGAAGAAAGCAGCAACAAACATGGATGTACAGGTATCTCTACAGTACGATGAGTCCTTTGGGTATATGCCAAAGAGCGGTATCACTGGATCATATGGTAGATTCATTTCTAGTTTTTTGAGGGTTCTCTACACTGTTTTCCATAGTGGTTGCAAGAGTTTACATTCCCACCAGCAGCAAATTAGCATCCTCTTTCTCCACATCCTCTCCAGCATTTGGAGTCTTCCATTCTCTTGGTCTTGGCCCATCTGCCTGAGGTAAGATGCAGTCTTAAAGTGGTTTTGATTTGTATTTCTCTAATGAGTTAGGATGTTGAGCAGTTTTAAAGGTGCTTCGCCATTTTTATTTCTTTGCTTGAGAACTTTCTGTTTAGGTCTATCACCCATCTTTATATTGGATCATTTATCTTCTTATTTCTTTTTTATTGAATACTTTGTATATTACGGATATTAATCCTCTGTCTGATATGTATCTGGTGAAGATTTTTTCCCACTCAATGGTTTCCTCTTTCTTTCCATAGTTGTTTCTTTTGCTGTACAGAAACTTTGTAATTTAATGAGGTCCCACATATTGATAGTTTACCTTAGTGCCTGAGCAGCTGGTGTTTAGTTTATAAAGTACTTTCCTATGCCTATATCTTGGAGGGTGCTGCCCATGTTGTCTTCTAGCAGTTTCTGAGTTTCAGGTTTTATATTGAGGTCTTTGATCCACTTGGAGTTGACTTTTGTGCAGGGTGAAAGATAAGGATCAAATTTCATTTTTCTGCAAGTGAAGATCCAGTTTTACAAGCACCACTTGTTGAAGATGCTATCTTTATTCCAATGTGTGTTCTTAGCACCTTTGATGAATATCATGTGGCTGAAATTTTATGAACTCATGTTTGAATCTTCCATTATGTTCCATCAATCTACATGTTTCTATTTGTGCCAGTACCATACTGTTTTTATGACTATAGTTCTGTAATATAATTTGAGATCTGGTATGGTGATTCCCCACTCTCCTCAGCATTGCTCTTTTTGCCCAAGATTGTTTTTGATCTGAGCTCTTTTGTGATTCTGTATGATTTTTTGGATGATTGTGTCAAGCTCTGTGAAGATGTCATGGGTATTTTGATTGGGATTGCATTGAATCTACAAATTGCTTTTGGTAAAATGATCATTTTCACAATTATCAATTCTACCAATGCATGATAATGCCAGGTCTTTCCATCTCCTAGTGTCCTCCTTTATCTCTTTCTTCAGAGTTTTGAAATTTTCATTTTAGATATCTTTATGTCTTTGGTTAGGTTTATTCCTAAATATTTTATTGTTTTGAGGCTATTGAGAATGGGAGGTTTCCTCTAGTGCTTTTTATGATTTCTTGTTATTGGTATATAGAAAGAATACTGATTTTTGTAAGTTGATTTTGTGTCCTGCCCCTTTACTGAAAGCAGTAATCAATTCCCACAGTTTACTAGTGGGATTTTTTGGGATCTCATATGTATAATATCATATCATCTGTAAATAGGGATACTTTTACCTCTTCCTTTCCAATTGTTATTCATTTAATTTCCTTCTCTTGTCTTATTGATCTATCAAGGGTTTCAAGCAGTATATTGCAAAGGAGTGAAGATAGTGGAAAACTCTATCTGGCTCATGGTTTTAATGGGAATGCTTCCAGTTTTTCTCCATTTAGGATGATATTGGCTATGGGTTTGTTGCATACATCTTTAATTATATTGAGGTATGTTCCTTCCAGACCAACTCATTCTAGGACTTTTACCATCAATACATGTTGGATTTTGTCAAATGCCTTTTCTGCATCTATTGAGATGACTGTGTGGCTTTTGTCATTAAGTTTTTATGCTTTATTACAGTTATTGACTTACTCCTGCATCTCTGGAATAAAGGCAACTTGATCTTGATGGATGGTCTTTGTGATGTGTGTCTGTATGCAGTTTATAAGTATTTTGTTGAGTATTTTTGCATCTATATTCATTAAGGATATGGGTCTATAGTTTTCTTTTTTGTTGTATCTTTACCTGGTTTTGGTATTAGAGTGATACTGGCTTCATAGAAGGAGTTTTGGAGTTCTCCCTGTGTTTCTATTTTTTTGAATAATTTAAGCAGCATTCGTTGTAGATTTTCTTTGAATGTCTGGTAGAATTATGCTGTGAATCCATGTGGGTCTGGGCTTTTTTTGATTGGGAGGTTTTGTGTTACTCTTTCAATTTCCTTATTTGTTATGTGTCTGTTTAGGCTGTTGATCTCCTCTTGGTTTAACTTTGTTGGTGGCCATAATTTTAGGAATTCCTCCATTTCTCTTAGGTTTTCAGATTTAATAGACTATAGATTTTAAAGTATTCCCTTACAATGTTTCAGAACTTTTGGTGTCTGTTGTGATGTTTCCTCTTTCATATCTGATTTTGTTAATTTGGTTTTGCTCTTTCTTTCTTTTGGTTAACTAGGCTAAGGGTCTGTCTATCTTGTTTAACCTATCAAAGAATCAGCTTTTAGATTCATCAATTTTTTGTATTATTTTATTTCTATTTCATTAACTTCTGCTCTGAGTTTTGTTATTTTTTCTCATCTACAAGGTTTAGAGTTGGTTTGTTCTAGCCTTTCCAGATTTTTGAGTTGTATTGTCAAGTCGTTTACGTGTGCTCTTTCTGATTTTTTTAATGTAGGCACTAAAAGCTGTAAACTTACCTTATGACTGCTTTTAGTATGTCTTGGAGGTTTTGTTGTGTTGTGTTCTCCTTTTCATTTTGTTCCAGGAATACTTTTATTTCTTTATTAATTTCTTCTTTGACCCATTCTGATTCAGGAATTTATTGTTTAATCTTCATGAGTTCGTGTATTTACTAGAGCTTCTTTTGCTGTTGCTTATAAGCTTTATTGCATTGCGGTCTGATAGAAGGCATGGAATTATTTCAATTTTTTGTATTTATTGAGATTTGTTTTGTGCCCCAGAATAAGGTCAATTTTAGGATAATTTGCATGAGCTGACATATAGAAAGTATATTCTTTGGTGGTTGGGTTGAATATTCTGTATTTATCTGTTACATCATTTAATTCAGCTGTCTCTCTGTTTATTCTTTGTCCAATTGACCTGTCTATTGAAGAAAATAGGGTATTAAAGTTGTCCATTATCATTGAGTTGTTGCCAATATCTGTTTTATGGTCCTGGACTACTGATTTTTTGAAATTGGGTGCTCCAGAGTTTGGTGCGTCAATGTTCATGATTGCAATATCTTCTTGGTCAATAGCTCCTTTGATTAGAATGAAATAACCCTCCTTATCTCTTCTGATGAGTTTTAATTTGAAGTCTATTTTGTGAGATATTAAAATTGCAACACCTGCTTGCTTTTTATGGCCATTTGCTTGGATTGCTTTTTTCTACCCTTTCACTTTAAGATAGTGTCTATCCTTGAAGGTGAGATGAGTTTCTTGAAGACAACAAAAAGATGGGTTTTCTTTCTTGATACATTGCATCAGCCTGTGTCTTTTGACAGAGGAGTTGAGGCCATTGACATTTAGTGTTAATATTGAAAGAGGTGGATTGTGTACTGTCATTTTAATTTCTTTGCATTTTTGGCCCTATTTTGTGTTTCCATTGATATACCTTTCTTTATTTTCTTTCTATAGCCTTTTGGGCATACTCATTCCTTTCTTTGGTCCTTTGTATTGCTTCAATTATTCTCTGTAGTGGTTTGGAATTCATGAATTCTTTCAGCCTATTTGTGTCATAGAAAATTTTCTGTTCCCCCTGACCTTGATAGATAGTTTTGCTGGATAAATTATCCATGGTTGTTTAGAACTGGGAATACTCTGTACCAGGCTTTTCTGGTTTTCATAGTTTGCATTGAAAACTCAGGTGTTTTTCTGATGGGTTTTCCTTTATACATAACTTGGTTTTTTTGACTCTAGCAGCTTTCAGTACCTTCTCTTTTTTTCTGTACACTTAATGTTTTTACTATTATATGTCCTGGGTGGACTTTCTGTTCTGATCACATCTTATTGGTGTTCTCTGTACTTTTTGAGTATTTATAGGTATATATTTCCTTAGAGAAATTTTCTTCTATAATCCTATTGAAGATGTGTTCGATACCATTGGTTTGATTTTTCTCTCTTTCCTGTATGCCTATAATATGCAGATTTGGTCATTTCATGTTGTCCCACATTTCCTGAGTATTCCATTCCTGTGTTTTTTTGAATTTTGCATAGTCTTTGCTTAAGGGGTCCAGATCTTCAACTTTATCCTCTAGTCTTGATATTCTGTTTTCCATTTCATATATTCTGTTTGTGAGACATTTTCCTGTTGTTTCTACTTGGTTTATTGAATTTTTCAGTGTTAATTTCCATTTTGGTTTTCTTCACTATTTCTATCTCTATAGTGAATTTGCTTTTTGAATTATGAATTGTTTTTGATATTTCATTAAGCTGTATATTTGTATATTCTTGAGCATCCATCAAAAGTTTCTGCCTTTCTTTTTTGAGTTCTTTGAGTCATTTGTGTTTTTTTCTAATTCTTTGATCATGTTTATGATTGTTTTTTTAAATTCTGTGTCCTGGGTTCTATAGGGTGGTTCTCAATGTTCTGTCCTTCTGTAGGAGTCATGGAGTTTGTTGGGGACATATTTTCCTATTTTTTCATATTATTTGCGTTTTTGCATTGCTGTCTGGGCATATGGCTACTCTTTGTCAGTTTTGTGTTCAACAGGAACTTTTACTCTGCTTTGTTTAATTTAGTTTTGGTTTAGTGTCCTGGCTGAGCAGTTCTGTCTGCCTAAACCTGAAACTGGAATTCGGTGGTGAGGGGGCTGCCTGGGTGAGAATTTAGGGAATCTATGGTAGGATGAGTGGTTGATCTCCTTTGGGAAGGTAGTCCTGGGATTTGGGTTTAAGGAAAAGGAGCCAACACATGAGAGAGGCCTAAGGTGACACTAATGAGAATGGGGTAGCTAGCCCTCCTGTGGAGAATAAGTTGGAGCTGCCAGTGAGAGAGGCCAGCAGGGGACATGGTGGGGGTGGATCCCAGCTGGCCTGTGGGAGAGGTGAGCAGGGGACAGAGTGTAGGTGGATGAGAGAAATAGCAAGGGAGGCACTGAGCTTGATCTGACTTACTGGAGTCCTGGCTCAGCAGGTCTGTTTGCCTGATCCTGAGGCTGGGAATTTTGATATAGTTTTAAACAGAAGAAAAAAAGAAAGTTTTCAGGTAAATAAAAATGCCATTCCCATAAAGGTTTTTTTTAATTTAAAATGTATTCCATACTTAGATTTATCACAGAGAGAACACCACAGGCCAACATGAAATCCACAAAAATGTCACTCATACCAAGAAAGTAGTCTCTTGAGGTCTTTCGGGTAGACAGAGTTGTAGGAATCATTCATTCCATCAGTGATCCCACTAGAATAGATCATCAGTATCCTGCCATCTGTGGAGACACACAAGACATCCTGATGTCATCCCACAGATGTCCCCTCTAAGAACCGACCCCTTCTTTGACATGCTATTTTATTATTGGAGTATGGGGCATTTCAAAGCTAAAGTAGTTACTAGGCTCCATGTACAGTGTCTCCAGTGCTTCTGCACTATCGATAAAGGAGTGTTGTCCAAAATGGTATCAAAATGGTAGCCGTGTTCATTAGTAAACACTCTTGTATACTTGAATGCAAGAATATCATTGTCCACTCCCCAAAGATGCTCCTCTTGCTCAAAGATCCTTTTCTTACATGCGTGTATTTAAAGGATCTTGTCTGTGTGTCTTGTGTTTTCTTTCAGGAAGGCTTCATCCCCTTCACTCTCACCAAAGGCACAGGGAACATTATCCCAGAGCTAGTGCCAGGCCTCTTTGAAGGAGCTCCCCAGGTTTAACCATTTGAGAGACAGCTCTTAGCCTGCTATTGGGCCTTAGTGGAAACTGAACATTTGAAAATGGGCCACCAAGTCACCATGTGACCAGAGCTGCCCATCATGAGCTGGGTGTTATCTGATCCCCCAAGACATAAAGTAGGACGTGCACAGCAACAATTCATTATCAAATGGAAGTGCTATACACATGATTGGTCCTGAGCAGGCCTGGAGGGCACAAGCAAGTTACATGAAGTTGCCCAAATGCCTGTGGTTCCTACGCCTGTTATGATGCCCCTGTTCTCAAGCATGCACCTATGGCTTCATGGGGTGTGCCCTACTATCGGTGGACTGAGGAAGAGAAGGGCTTGGTTTACAGGTGGTTCTGCACACTATGCAGGCACCACTCAGAAGTGGACAGCTGCAGCATTACAGCCAATTTATGGAACAATCCTGAAGGACACTAGGGAAGGGAAGCCTTCACAATGGGCAGAACTTCCGACAGTGCACATGGTCATGCATTTTGCTTGGAAGGAGAAATGGCCAGAAGTGTGATTATATACTGATTCTTGGGCTGTAGCCAATGGTTTGGCTGGATGTTCAAGGACTTGGAAGGAGCACAATTGGAAAATTGGTGAGAAATACATTTGGGGAAGAAGTATGTGGATAGATCTCTCCAAATGGGCAAAGGATGTGAACATACTTGTGTCTCATGTAAATGCTCATCAAAATGTGGCTTCAGCAGAAGTTGAGTTTAATAATCAAGTAGATCGGATGACACACTCTGTGGATTGTCAGACTCTTTCTTCAGCTATCCCTATCATTTCTCAATGGGCCCATGAACAAAGTGACCATGGTGGCGGAGATGGAGGTTATGCATGGGCTCGACAGTATGGACTCCTACTCACGAAAGCTGACCTGGCTACAGCTGCTGATGAGTGCCAGATCTGCAAACAGCAGAGACCAACACTGATATGGCACTATTCCCTGTGGTGACCAGCCTGCAGCCTGGTGGCACGTTGACTACATTGGACCACTTCCATCTTGGAGGGGACAGTGATTTGTTGTTAGGGGAGTAGATATTTATTCTGGTTATGGATTTGCCTTTCTTACATGTAACGCTTCTGCCAAAACTACCATTCAGAGACTAACAGAATGCCTTATCCACCATCATGTTATTCTGCACAGCATCGCTTCTGACCAGGGAACTCACTTCACAGACAAAGAAGTGCGGCAGTGGGCCCATGGTCATGGAATCCACTGATCTTACCATGTTTCCCACCATGCTGAAGCAGCTGGCTTGATAGAATGATGGAATGGCCTCTTAAAGACACAGTTACAGTGCCAATTAGGTGGCAATAGCCTAGAGGGCTGGAGCTGGGTCCTCCAGAAGTGTATGCTTTGAATCAGCATCCAGTATATGGTACAGTTTCTCCTATAGGCAGTATTCATGGGTCCAGGAATCAAAAGGTGGAAGTGGAAATGATTCCACTCACTGTCACACCTGGTGACCCACTAGGAAATTTTTGTATCCTGTACCCCTGACTTTGCACTCTGCTGGCTTAAATGTTTTGGTTCCAGAGGAGGGAGTGCTTCTGGCAAGAGAGACAACAACCATTCCATTGAACTGGAAGCTAAGACTTCCCCCTGGCCACTTTGGGCTTCTGATGCCCTTAAGTCAGCAGGTTAAGCAAGGAATAACAGTATTTGGAGGGGTGATTGACCCAGACTACCAGGAGGAAATTGGACTGGTTCTCCACAATGGAGGTAATGACGATTATATCTGGAAGGCAGGAGATTCCTTAGGGCAACTTTTTGTGTTAACATGTCCTGTGATTAAGGTCAGTGGGAAACTGCAACAACCCAATCCAGACTGGACAACAAATGGCCCAGACCCTTCAGGGATGAAAGTATGGGTCACTTTTCCAGGGAAAGAGCCAAGACCTTCAGAGATGCTTGCTGATGGTGGAGGAAATACAGAATGGGTAGTACAGCAAGGTAGTTACAAATACCAGCTTAGGCCACATGACCAGTTGCAGAAACGTGGATTGTATGTGACGTATTTTTGTCCTATTTGGTTAAAATAGGCTTGTGCATGTATACACATATGTTAAGTAGATACTTGTGTTATTCTTTTTTGAATGTGTAATTGAGATAAGTGTTAAGTGGTTAAGTGTTGTGAACCTATATGATTATATTGGGTTATGAGATACTAAAGGACTAGGCATTCCTTGAAGACCTTATCACCTGCTCTAAGATATATAATGCGTAGGTCATTGTATGATGGGATAGTCTATCATGTTAGGTGAAATTATGACCTCAACATTGTTTCCATTTGAAAATTAAGCATGACATAGAGAGATGCTATTGGATGTCAAGTTGACAAGGGGTGGACTTGTGATGGCTAATCCTGGGTGTCAACTTGACTAGATCTGGGATTAACTAAAATGAGAGAGATCTTCTTAATTGGATCATCTGAAGCTGGAAGACATACTCTAAATATGGGTGTTACCTTCTGATGGCAACCCATATAAAAGGCCATGGCAGAGGAGAACTCCTGACTTCTTGCTGCTTGCCATCTCTCTCACTGGTGAATTCATCTTACTGCTGTAGCCTGAAGACTAGCTGATCTTTTGGAATTCATCAGACCTTAATTTGTCAGACCTTCAGCACCAGATTGGGAGTACTGAGACCTTCAGCCTCGTGGACTGAGCGACTACAGAGTCTCAGCCTCTCCAATATGGTGCAGCCATTGTTGGACTACGCAGACTCTATCCTGTGAGCTAAGCTGATAAATCTCTATACATATATATTCATTCTACTGGTTCTATTTCTTTGGAGAACCCTAACTAATACACACCCCAAAGAGTTCTAGTTAAATTAACAGAGTTGGTACACAAACTAGCAGTTAAGATGTGATGGCTTTATAGTTTTGAAAACTATTTGCTGTCCTTCCTGCTAATATCTCAAAGCCTACTGGATGCAAGGTCTCTATCTCTTATTTTCCTTTCCTCAATGTCTCTACTTCTTGAAACTCTACATGTTTGATTTGGCATGGCTTCCTTATATAGCAATCTTGTGTCCAATATCACAAGGTCAGACCTCTGATCTTTCAAAAGACTAACACTGCTCACAAGGTCAGAGATCAATGTTGAGCTCTTCAGGGAGGACACAGGACATGCTGCTCCTGCCCACGGAGAGGCCAGGCCCTGGTGTCCCTTCATTGTTTATCTGAGAAAGTTCTGCTTGAGCTTTTTCAGTTACTAGTGCAGTCAGATACTCTTGGATGTTTAAATAAACATTTTCCTAGGTCAATACTTCTGCTGAAAGAGGTATATCTGGTGATTTTCCTGGCCCAGTAGGGAATGATTTGGGGTCACTGTGCCTTATGACTGGCAGTTCACACTCTTTACTCCATGACCTGGAAAACTAGTGTCTTTTTTCAGTATCTTCATAACTTTAAATGTTCCCAAATCTATTATAGCATCTGTGGCTTTCAGTGCAGAAATTAGAACAGATGGTTTATAAACTTTACTCCTCATGGTGACATTGAGAGGTTGCCCCATGACATCATTTGATACTCCTATAACATTGTTGAGGCCAGAGCCTTGTCCAGTAGGATGGTGGACTCACTACTGAATTGCTGGAGGGCATGGTAGAGTCATTGTGTTAGTCAGGAAGTTCTTAGGTCTTCTTTGCCTTTTTCTGTGGTCTGCTGTTTTAGAAGTGTTTTATGGGCTGGAGAAATGGCTCAGCAGTTAAGAACACTGACTGTTCTTGGAGAAGACCTGGGTTTGAATCCCAGCACCTACATGGCAACTAACAACTGTCTGTAACTCCAGTTCCAGGGGAGCTGACAGCCTCTTCTGTCCTCGCAGGCACTGCACAACACAGGTGTACTTACCGACATGCAGGCAATATATGCATATACATAAAATAAAAATAATAAAATATTAGAAAAAGAAATGTTTTATGATATTCAGTGGGATCAGTGTTTGCTCCATAATCTGGAGTTTTCAGATTTGGCAATTAAAAATTTCTACTTTGCTTTGAAAATTTGAGGTAAACTTTGTTTACATAGTGAAACCTTTCCATGTTCGTTCCATTTAACATCATCTGTGGGGCTATGGGTACTCAGAGCCACAGGGTTGCAGGTATCCTGGACTGTGGGACTTTGGGATTGTAGGGACTCTGGCCTGCTGGGCCTCAGACATGAGGGCATCCAGAGCTGCAGGTTCAGGAGCCCTGCCTCAGTGACAGAACGTAGGTGGCCAGTACCTCTGTTCTATTGCTTTTGCAGGATTACCAGTTGTGCAGGCAGGCACGGAGCCCTGTAATTAAGTTTTTTTAATATCAGTTTTTTTTATTTTAAACCCATTCAGTCTAATTTTTGTTCCCCAAGTAATCTTGGGTGTGGGTCTATTTCCTGGAGAAGGATCTTAGAGGAGATGGGGCATGTTGAAAACGATCAAAATAAATTGAATACAAGTTTCAAATCATTAATAAAAATACTATTTTTTAAAAAGTCACTTTTTCTGTATAGGTCACGGTGACAAATGTATTCAGTGAACAGAGAGATCTAATTCCTGTTGCCTGGAGTTTTAAAAAGCCCAATGTACACGGTCACTGCCTCAAAGGAATAACACGTTGTGGAGAGCCATAGACCCCGACCCCAGGAAATAGCAAGACGTGATTCCTGGCAAAGCTGTTTTCCAGACATCAAGGCTGACCTGGTTTGAGATTAACCAGATGACTATACTTGAAAGCCTCACACAAACATGTTATTCTAACTCGGGCACTCACCACTTGAGAGACTCCCTCATTTCTCATGTAATTGCCTAAGAAACTTTTGCATTACTTTGTAATCATGCAAGTGTAACCTCTTAATTGATTTATAACCTTACTATAGAATTGTGGTGTTACTATGGAATTTACTCTGTGATCAATTGGTGTGGTGTAATGATGATAATTGTTCTGTTAATAGAATTGCTTTGCCTCAATAGATTTGTCCCTGCCAAGTTTCCCCTTTCCCTCTCTATAAAAACTTTGTGTGGATGTTCAATAAACGAGACTTGATCAGAAAGCCTGTCTTGTCTCCATTCTTCCCGTCTCTTGTCCCTTTCAGTCCCCTCTCCTCTCTCCAGGTACCCACGTTGACTGTCTCACGGGTCAGGACAACACGTGTTGATTCTTTTGCAATGGGAAGATGGTTCTTGCACAAATGTTGAATCCCCATATCAACCAGAGAGAAAAACAACTAGGACAGAGTTGAAACTTGAAAGAGATGAACTTTGCATCCTTTTTCCTGACGCTTGTATTTTTTGGCTTATCACCCTCTCTAGTCTACTTTCTAAATTTTTAGACTTCACCCACACATCTTCATGATATCACTGTTCATTCAATATCCATATTTAACAGTGCAATAACCAAAAATTTTAACTCAACCCCCAAAATACTGGTAAATGAAATAGATACACAAATAAAAATTGTACTAATATTAAATTATAAAGAAAGTAAATTTAATGTAACTTTAATGCCATCTATTAACAATGAAAATGAAAATTGTATATTAATGAGATTGATGTGCTTGCTGTTTTTACATAATAAATTGACTTTTGGCTGCATATTCAATATGTCTAAAATAGCATCTTCAACATTTTTCAGAGTTGAACTATACTTGTATTTTGTTATTATCAGTGCTGTGGATGTCTCACTATAGGTAGAAAATAACCTATGTCTAGCCTACATGGCAAAAATGAAGACACTAGCAAAAATGGCCATGATCACATGGCTAGCCAAAATGGTGGTTCCTACACAACTGCATGTGACCCTGGATATAGTGGTGAACCCAGCAACCCATGAATCTCTGGTGCCATTGACAATCATATTCACTCCTTATAGTCCCTTCCCCATTTTTCATTTTCTTCCTTCATCTGCCTGGATCCCTTCACAGAATTCAGAACCAGGAGACCCAGATAGAACTCAACACACACACTATGTTTCCAGATCCTTCTTCATACCTGAGATAACTTCCACAGAAACTTGTTCCTGTCTGAAGGGTCCAGGAGTGGAGGAAGAGGAAAACCTGTAAGGAGAATTCTGGCTCCATTTCCTGAAGCTCTCATTGCCCATGGTTTTGAATGAATGCCTCACGGTCAATTTTTTTTTTTTTTTTTGCTACACCAACAGTCCCTAATGGGGGCAAGGGATTGAAGTCTGGGACCTCATTCCAATAGACTCAACGGTTAAAGAAGGAGACACGATGACAGCATAGTCTGAAAGGGAAAAAGCTGAAAAATTCCCACATAACAAGATGTTTCCTTGAACATTAGATCTAAAGATAAAAACCACACCCACTTGTACTTCTGATTCAAGTACTGATTTAAAACAAAGGAGCCCATTTCACTCATTCGAACAAATCATCACTGTCTGAAAGATGTTGGGAGGAGGAATCAGAAGACAGGCAAGACGATATCTAACCATTTGGTCTTTTTTCTATTCTGGAGTGGTGGGAGAAACTTTCTACATTCCAGAGTCTCCATGATTTGTCTTTTTGTTCTTAAGAACATCATGGAAAATTCATCTTCAGTTTTCCTGTTCTCCCCACTACAATGTATACTCAAAAGTAGCAATAAGTTTTTTCCTAAGAACCTAAAGGAAGGGAGGCTCATATTACTGTATATTATTTGGTTCAATACAAGTTGGATAATAGGAAAGTTTGTCCAAAAGATGGAAAGTCATTTTAGACTGTCATCTAAAGTTGGATCTACTTGGTAGGAATCAAAGGAAATGGAGAACATAAGGCAAGATTTACAGTGATCAGCCGGAGAGCACTAATTGAGACTTTCCCCATTATCCCCATTTTCCTTAGTCCCAAAGTCTGAACTAATATCCCTAAAAACATGACTCATTCTGGGAAAAATATAAAAGCTTAATATCTACATGATGAAAGTATGTCTTTATGTTCTTAAATGTACATGCTACCATTTAGAAAGAGTGAGAACCGATAACACCCAGTATTTTACCCTAGAACATAAACAAGGGATTCCAGATCATTAGAAGCTCTCCAAATCCCCAAAAGAGATGGCCTCATTGAAAGCCCATCAAAAAAAAAAGTGTAAGCCTACCCATGAAAACAGTCTAGCAAACAAAGAGGTTAATAAAACATATTTAAAACAAATCCCTCCAAGAGTTACAAATGTTCTTCCAACAAAAGATGGATGATGTTAAACAAAAGCATATAGCCCAAGAGGAAGAATAGGGTACAGAAAAAGGGAAAACTGAGAAGAATCATGGGACTGTGTGTAGAAGAAAATACTGTCACTTCAGGCCCTCCAATGGTAATGAAAAAGGAAATACTTTACTTATTCTACTTAGAGAGATGCCACGCTGGAAATGGTAACTTGTCTGTTTTTAGGGCAGAGACTAACTACTGAGTGTGTCAGATCTCCTGGAGCTAGCGTTAAAGGTGGTTTTGAGATAATCAGTGTGGGTACTAGGAACAAAACTATGGTCCTCTGTAAGAGAAGTAGATATTCTTAACCACTTACCTATTTTTCATCCATGGATCCTGCTTTAAAGAAGGCTGACCCCACCAATTCCCTCACTTTGTTCTAACTTTGTTCTAAGTTGTAACAACTAATCCAAAAGCAACTATCTGTCAGAGACCTCCCAATAATTATGAAGGAAATGGCCCTCACTAAAACCCTACTATGCATGTATTAATTCTACCCTAGATAATAAAACCATGAACAGTGGAGTGGGAAGAAGCCCAAGATCCAAGTTCTCAAACTAGAAGATTGACCCTTTAGAACAAATCTTTGAGTTGAGGGTCACATAGATTTTATTTCAAAAAAGGAGTCTTTGTTCTTCTCATTTTGATGTAGCTGTATTATTCATATACATACTAAACTTGACCCTTGAAATTTTCGTGTATACTTTGGATACCAGAGTGTGATGATGACACAGACTAGAAAGTGTAGTGTCTAACTTCTACTGCTTTCCCTGTTTCCTAGAGTAGCAGAATGTTTAGTTGTTTAGACATAGTATATGAGATATTTACTCCTATGTAATATTTACTATATTACATATTATAAGAGGTAGTTTCTATCTTTCAGTAACCATTCTGAATCTGCCTTGTTAATCAGTGGTACTTGGGACCACTGGTAATGGTCCTCTGACAGAATAAAAACATTTTGACAGTCATAACAAAGATTGTCCAAGCTGTTTTCCACAATTCAGTGTTCTCACCCTTGTCACCCAGAATGTGGCCTACCAAGCTCCCTCTATTAGCATGCCTTCTCCTCCACTATGCATAGATGATAATTTGCTTGGTCACCATCCCTCTTGGGCCTTAGAAAACATGGAACTTCTTTATCTCACCTCATAATGTTTCCGTATTTTCATTTTACAAATACATTTGGGTCTAGTGGACAATTACTGCTGTAAGCTTTCAGGGCATTGGTTGCTTCTTCCTATGCAGAAAAAAAAAATATTTTCTGTCTTGCTCTAGACAGAGCTAGGTTGATGTACTATTGAGTTTACCTTCCCAGACCTACTGAAGCATGCTGAAGGGAAATTCTGCTTCTGAGTATATTATCAACTGGAGGGTATTCTCTCAAGACCATCCTTTTCCATGAGCTTTATAGAAAAAAGATGTAGCTCCAGGGATATCAAACATTTCTGAGACTGGCTGTTAGAAAGGGAAGTACTCCCCCATAGGCTCAAGCATTTGAATACTTGATCAGGTGTTGGGGCTGTTTGAGGGTCGTCATGGAATCTTTAGGAGGTGCAGCGTTTCTGGTGTATGTCACTGAGGGAAGGATGTGAGGAGTCATAGCATGTCCACAATTCAAGTTTTACTCACTCTCTGCTGCTTCTTGTTCATATTTGAAGATGGGAGTGCTCAGATTTCTGCTCTAGCTTCCCCATGCCATGCTTTCCCCACCATTATGGACCCTGTCTCTGGAAACGTAAGCCAAAATAATATTTTCCTTCTGTAATTTGCATTGATCATAATGTTTTATTACAGCAGCAGAAAAGTAAGTAATACAGAAGTTGGTGCCAGATAGTAGAATATTGCTTTGAAAGTTGAACTAAGTGCATTTAGTATTATGATATGGTCATGAGACTACAGGGGCCAGAGAATGGAATGTGGTGTTTTGAACGGGAAGTGTTCCCATAGGCTCAAGTGCTTGAACATGTGGTCAGTTTGTGATGCTATTTGGGGGAGGTCATAGCATCTTTAGGAGGCATGGCCTTGCTGAAGTATGTCACTAGGGGCGGGCTTTGAGAGTTCATAGCTTTGCTTCACTTCTTGTTTTGTTCACTCTCTGGTTTCTGAAAGTGCTTGAGGACGTGAGCTTTCAGTTTTCTGCTCTGCCTTCTGCCATGCCCCCTCCCCTCTCCCTCTGGAACTGTATGTCCAAATAGATTATTCCTTCTATAAGTTGCCTTATTCATGCTGTTTTATCACAGCAATAAAAAAGTAATAAATACAGTGAGTTTGGCGGAGTAAATACTGACAGTTCAGTACTGGACAAATCAGAACTTGGTTGGAATATATTGAAAGATATATTACCACCTTTGGGAGTTTTAAATTTAAAATGGTCAATCCGAAATCTGCCCTTGGCAGTACAACAGATATGGAAGGTCACTGTAGTTGCTGCATAAGCATGTAAATGAGAATTCCTAAAAAGAATTTGTACTTGCAAACGCTGCCTTTAACCTCATTTTGGGAAGGCAGAGTGCAAGACAGAGATAGGCAGATATGTGAGGTTTACTGGCCAAATATCTTAAAACAATCGATGAATTTCAGGGTCACTAAAATATCATGTCTCAAAATAGTGGAAAACAATAGAAGAAAGAGACTTATCATAGACTTCAGGCAAGCATGTGGACATGTATCTACACACACATATATACAACAAGTAGACAACATACCACACACACCAGAGAGATGAGAGAGAGAGAGAGAGAGAGAGAGTTATGGTGATAAAACATGTGTGTGTGTGTGTGTGTGTGTGTGTATGTGCTGTAGTGCTAAAACAACCAAAATTTAGGTTAAAGCAAAGAGTGATATTAACAAAATCCTAAACCCTATTAAATATGGGGAGAAAATGGGGATTTTTTTTTGTAACACCTTCAAAAATTACTTCTTCTGGTCAACGTTATCCTACAATCCAGAAAAGGGAGGAAGGATGAAAACCATTGTGGTAGGCTGACCCCACCTTGACTTTATGATCTACTAATTAAAATACCCTGGAGAGACCAGTTCATCCACAAGATCTGTAAATGTTTTCATGTGAAAGTGTTCAACATTACCGAACTCCAGCTATTCAGACTTCCTCAGATATACTTAATGGTGATTTGATGTCCAAATAACTTTCTTGGTGGGATGTTATGAAATTTTAAAATATTTATGGTCTATAACTGATATGTTGAATCACTGAATATGGAACTTGCAGGTACAAAAGACTGAAGCATATTTGTGTTATTCTACTATTAACTTTTTTAAAAAATAGAGCATAAGGGATTAATATGTCAAGTATATCAATTTTTATCTTTCTATATATTTTAAAATTACAGTATATTAGTAAAAACTTTCAGATACTGTAAGATCAGCAGTCCAATAAGTGACTGGTATTGAAAAATACAAATTCATTATTCAGTTTCTACTGTCAAAGAGATACCAAGCAGGGAAGCAAGAGGTCTTCAGGAGAAAGAAGTAGAGAGAACACAAAGGGCAAGGGACTTCCCTGTAGTTTCCGTGGGAAGCAAGGGTGAAGTCAGGTAAGGCAGGCTTAGACTGCCTATTTTGAATAATTTCAAACTATGAACTAAAGGGATCTTCCTTCTAGACTGATATTTGACCCTGTGGTAAAAAGGATGTCAGGATGTGGGAATCTTATTTATGTCACCACTGACAAGAAAAATATATTTTTCTAATAGGTATATTATGATGAACTTACAAAACATAAAGGTGAAATCAGTGTTCTTTAAAATTGTGTTTTTATTCCCCAATAAGCCCTCTTAAGATACTTGGAATATGTCTGTATATTGTCACTCTGCAACAAAGGATGAAATTAGGTACCTGGTGCCAAGTAGACTCTCCTGAGAAGAAGGGTCCTAATCTAATAATGTTATGCTCCACTATATACTAAACCAACCACTGATCCAATCCTTGTATGAATCATCCCTTCATAGTAGCATCTTTATCAAGTACCAGAGGATATCTTGAAATTTTCATGGGATTCTGTACGGATTTCAATATGGACATTCAGTAAGTAACACTGCAGAGATTTAGTCTTATTTTTCAGAATCTCTTATTTTCTGTTAGCATATAACAAAATGATAATTTTAACTATCAGTGACTTACAATGAGAAACATATTTAATTTTGCTTACATTGTCATGATTTGGTTTAACTCTTCTAAACTTTATAAGCATTTTTTATTTAGGAACCAACAATGAAAAGTAGATTCTATCATAGAGGACAGAAACAGGAATGAAAGAGCTAAGATACATGGATATTCCATGTTGTTTCAGATACAAACTGTGTCATGTCATCTTACATTCTAATGGAAAGAACAAGGTACATTCCCAAGCATCATATTATTACAGTACAAAATTCAGGATTCTACTTCATCTACATATAGCAAGGATCCTACCATACCAAAATATTGCAACTTTCCAACTTGAAACAATAAGAAATTCATTGTTACAAATATAGATGCTCAAAATTATGGACAGAGCCATGCTCTGGTACAGAGGATAGAATCCTTTGCCTTTTCTTGCTTCTGATAGAGATACAGTTGCACAACTTTATTCTTCACTCAATCTCTACCTGTAAGTTCACATGACATATCTTCCCTTAACTGCACACGGCATCCTTCCATGTCATATCATTCCTATATATCCTTTTTAAAAGATGTCATTTAAAGATTCAAGTCATCCAAAAGCCATAGATATTCTTGCCATGGACAGCCACTTCCTTCAGGTCTCTCTTTTTCCATTTGGTATTTTCCAGATTACTTCCCATTGGGGATTCTCTCATTGCCTCCTGTGGTTCAGAGATCCAAGTTAGTTTTCTGCTGCTTCCTGCTGGGTCCCCTCAACTTGGGTCACCCAAAGACCCATCACTAATTACCAGAGACAGCCACCTCTTTTTGACCCTTCTCCCTTGCTTTGGGATTCCCAACATTCCAGCCCATCCCTAACTAGGTACTAAGTTTCTCCAGTTGTCTGACATGACCTGGAGACTTAGGTAGGCTCCCTGCACCCTTTTGTCCCTTCTCCATTTGGGTCACCACAAGACCTGCCACTTCTTGCCTGGGACCAACACTTCTTCCTCAGAATTGCCTTCCTTTTGAACTCTGCAGATCCCAGTTCAATTCTATCTCCATTAGGAACTTCTCCAACTGATAGGAGATTTTCTCTCTCTCTCTCTCTCTCTCTCTCTCTGTCTCTCTCTCTCTGTGCATCCACATTTCTGTTGGATCTTTCTCTCTGGAAAACATTTATTCACATAGTATTTGGTACTATAGTTGTTCAAGAAGAATAGCAGTTCTCCAAACAATTTTCCAAATTGCTTTAGGGACTTCTAAAATTTATTTTTCTTCACATTGGAAAACCACTAACAGTACAGGAGTAGTGATAATTCACATATGAAATCTTTATTGAGTTGCACTGGAAATTCTTAACAACCATTTATAAGAAGAATGGGATGAAATGACATTTTATAATACTGTTGAGCACTTTTTAAAATTAAGAAGTATAATGACATTGACTTGTTTCTAACATTATCTAACAAAACTCTGAAAGATAACCTAGGTGGTAATCGTTCCCACACAAATGTGAAGACCAAGAAATTCTCTATGTGCCCAAAGCCCAAGTTTAAAGTACAACAGTTACAGGGCTGAAGTTGCTTAACCTCACAGGTTAGACTGCAAGTTCTACTTTAATCCATGTTTTTGTCAGCTTATATCCAGAAGCCTAATCACTTCATCACATTGAAGAAACAGAAAAATAGCTGTTCAATTCAGATCCTGAAAGGAAGAAAACTAACCATTTAAAAATAAACATAGACGATTTACTATAGCAAGTAACTACCTCCTAAAGGAAAAGATTTTATGAGCAATGTATTTGACTTGGGAGAGGAGAAATGTCCCTATATTGAGCCCTTAAGTCCTCTTGTCCCACATAATGGGTCAGTGGATTGGACTGTGAATCAAATTTGAGTGTGACAGTTATTTACAAATCATTAAAAGACAGAAATAATCATAAGACTGTGGAAGTTCTCTAGAAAAATCTAAAAACAACAGAAGAAATCAAGACAATAAAACCAGAGAAACTTAAATCCTCTGGCACTTCTCTGATGGAAACCAAAACAGAAACAAAAACAGCCTAATAAGCATCAGATAACATCTAGCAATTGGCAATACAAAATGCTGACCAGGATGCAGATCAACCAGAACTTTTGTTTGTAGCTGATCATGATGGTACAGCTATTTGGAAAGGTGATTTAGCAGTTTGTAACAAAGTGTATCATTGTGTAGCAATCTTGCACATAGCTATTTACTTAAAAGTAGTGAAAACTATCTCCACAAAAACTTGAACATGAATGTTTACAGCTGTTTCAGTTCCAAAAATGGGAAGTAAGCATGATGCATTTTAACAGTTGAGACAAAACACTGCTATACCCATAGGATATTTTTGAGCACTAAAAAGGAGTCATCAAGCCACCGAAAGGCAAGGAAGAAATTGAATTACTAAGTGAGAAACGACATCCCGGAAAACCTACACACTATTGAATTCAACTTAAAGACATTTTAGAACAAGTAAATGATTATTTGAGTACAAGTTGTTTTTTTTTTTCTTTCTTTCTTCTTTTTCTTTTTAACGTGCATGTGTGTTTTGCCTGCATGCATGTGAGTGTACTATGTGCATGCAATGCCCGCAGAGGTGAGAAGAGAACATTGGATTCTTTGTAACTGGAGTCATAGACAGTTGTCAGCCACCAAGTGATAGGTAAAAGTAGCTGATGGAGGAATAGGGTTGGCAAAAGCACCAAGACACAGATAAAACTCTCAGCTGTATAGGGTTTTATTTCTCACGTTCTCTTCTGGCAAGGGAAAATTTCAGCCCACGGATTATGAGCTGGGGCCTTTATAGGGGGGCTTCAGGGGATACAGAAGGCAGGAAGTTTCTTAGAAAAAATTGGGGGGCCAGGAAAGTGGGACTTGTAAAACCCACCCTCTTCTGTCAGCCAGGATCTGGGTCAGGAGGTGTTTTTGTCCTTTTAAGATAAGGGGAAAACTGCTGTGCTGAAGCTGCCCCTGAGGTCTCTGGTTAAAAGGTGAAATCTGTTTATCTTGTCTTTGGAGATCAAAGGCAAAGCAAACTGCCTTTTAGAAGACTCTGCTTCTCTTGACTTCAAAGACCAGGGCGCTCATTTACCCGGTTCCCTTTTCTCAGGGGGCTTGCTTGCAAGGCCATGAGGCCCTGTTGGAGACTGGGAGGGCTGCTGTGGTTTGGATCTGAACCCAGATCCTCTGCAAGAGCAGTCAGTGCTCTGAACCACTGAGCCATCTCTCTAGTCCCTGAGTGTAAGGGTTTTTTAATTTTAATTTTAATTTTTAGAATACTGACCCTACTATGGAAACTTCTGTAATGGTGAACATATGATGTTAGATATTTACTATTCATGATATTCTTCACAATAGAGTGAAATTTGAAGTAAATTACAAATATGAGTTGATAGCAATGTATAGTACTGGTTCTTTATAACAGTTTACCATATTATTGCAACATACTTATGGCAGGGGTAACTGTGTAGGGGATATGTGAGACCTCTGTATTATCTGTTCAAGTTTTTGTAAACTTAAAACTATTGAAATAATAAATTGTGTTAATAACTTTAGAAATTTAGTTGCAATGCAAAATGTTTTATACCACCAATATGAAAATCAAGTCATTTACAAAAAAATTCTAGGATTCTTTTTTAAAATTTTACTTATTATTTTTATTTTATGTGTATGCGTGTATTGTCTGTATGTAGGTAAGTGCACCCATATCATGCAATGCCTGTGGAAGACAATCAAATCCCCTGGAACTGGAGTTATAGACAGTTGTTAGCTGCCATCTGGGCGCTGGGATTCGAACCCGGGTCTTCTTCAAGAACAGCCAGTATTCTTAACCACTGAGGCACCTCTCCAACCCCAAATTCTAGGATTCTTAAACAGATAAAGTACATGTATATTATACAAGGAAAAGTAAAAGCTCCTGTCAACAAATAACAAACCATCATGGTCTTAAGAACATGTTTTTCACACAAACACACGAGTTCTGCAGTTGTTTTTAGTGTTTGGGAATATAACAGAAGTTATCTGCAAATTCTAAGAACCAAGATAAATATTTACAAAACAGAACTAAGATATTTTTATGATTAAATGTACAAAAGAGAAAAGATCACTGATTCAAACATTTTTGTAACTCCTTTTGTATTCATTGCTCATGAATAGGAATGAAGTTGCAAGGCCATCTTTTCTTTTAATAGTCAAGTCTTGCAGAAAGTACAGCATTTGCAGTGGGTAAGATCATATATAACTTACTGCTATAATGATTATGATTACTTGAACTACTTTTAAAAGAAATCAGACATTTTCATTAAGGGAGTCCTTAGCCAATGTCTAGTCTAAAGGATACAAAGTGGTGTTCTAACAGAGCATGTTTCTCCTTTTAGACTATGTGTGGTTTAATAGTGAAGCTCATTTACAGCATAGTGGAACAAGTTCTAGTGAAAAGAAAGTAAGATTTGGAAGATCATTTGGAGAGATACCCAAGCATGTACGAGTAAGGCAAAGTCTCTCAAAACAGTACAATATAATTATGAATAAAAGATGGAAGAGGTAACCAAGATTATAACTAACTGGTTTGGAGATATAAATAGAGGTGGATGGGTAGAGGCAAGTGAAATTTTCCTTTAGTAAACCAAAGCAGATACAGAGAAAGATGAAGAGCTAATGAATTCTAAAACCCTGGGGACATTACTTTGTTCATTCTCCTGCTTAACTGCAACACTATTAATGACCTTTATTTGGACATTGTGTATTATACAACTTGTGATCTGGAACAGAGTGGAGCAAGGTTTCTAAAATAATTATCCCAAGTTGAGTAATGTTTATATTCCTTCTTTATTAGTTGTGTGTTCTTTTATATTCAAGGCTGTTTCAGAGTTATAGGCAAAGACTTTAAATAGATTGTACTTTTCCTTTGTCTTATTAGAATATAGGAAAGTGTTACAAAGCGTTCTTTTATTAGTCTTCTGACCCATGTTGGTAATCATACTCCAGATTCTTTGTCAGTCTTCTCTGCCCCCTCTAAGATTAGTCTTTGCAATATCAACACTACCCTTGTTATAATCAGTGAGTAAAAGAGTTTCTCCTATACTAGTTCCCGTTTGCTCCTGCCTCTTCTTATCTCCCTTATCACTTCTCACTCCTTTACCCCAAACCACTGAATACTATTTGGTTATTTAGAATTTAATTATGGGCTAAAGGGGGTGGGGGGAGGACAGAAGCAAAGGCTGTCTATATCTTTGTTTGATCGAATATGACCCTGTGGCTAAATACAACTGAATCTTTGTATACATATCTGCCCTAATTCTTAGCCTCTCAGAGCTAAAACATACAAAATAATCTCTGCTTCCTCCCTGACTGTAAGAAAAAAAGCTCACAAGAAGCATTCCAACAGTACAAGCAATTCTCTCTCTCTCTCTCTCTCTCTCTCTCTCTCTCTCTCTCTCCCTCCCCCTCCTTTTTATTCCTACAGCTTAAAATCTGTGCTGCTATTTGAAGAGAGCTAAACGAGACCATTTCACTTCTTTGACGGGATCATCTAGACAGGTTGTACTCTTTGTTATTGATATTAACAGTGATATTTTAAATAATTGAAAATATAAAACTCATTTAATATATTACTAAGATGTTAAAATAGAGGGAGAATAAATTCTGCTTGGTATTATGCCTAACCGATAATGTAAATCATTTAAAGCTTTTTAAAAATCAATTATTATAAAAATATTTGTACATGGTTTGTTGTTTAAAGACCTTTAAAATGAAACTGCAGTATTGTAGATACCTGGAAAGTACTGAATATAATTATGTGGGATCTTCAAAATACTATGGCAATTTCTAATGAAAAAAATCAAATAATACAGTGAAAACCCAGGTTCACTGACAGTTCATTGACAGATACATTGTTCATTTTGTATAGAAATCCTTAGTGTATATTAGTTAATCAGAAACACTGTCTAGTAACTAAATATAGCAAACATTTATATTAGGCTTTCATTCCTAATAGAAATAGAAACCCTTTAAAGACTAAGAACATATTGCATATATATTTAGTATATGCTTTTATTCCTACACAACAAGTAAGAATCAGTAAACATCTAAGTGGGGTTTTATTAGTTACTGCTAATGTCAAAACATTGCATGGTTCATACAGACTGGAAAACATAACTTTTTTCAGTGTACTACTTCAGGATGGGGACTTCTGAACCTGAGTATTATGAGACCTTTGGAGACTTCCATGGAGTTCTAATGGATCGACAGTTCACTAAAGATTGGGATGATGTTGAAGCATTCTCTGCAAGGCCAGATGATCTTCTCATTGTTACTTATCCAAAATCTGGTAAGTCTCCTTGCTATGAAAAGTTTGTTGCTTTCACACAGAAATTGTAAATCCATCATGAAACATCAATATTAAACTGTTCACATATTTCACATTCATTTCTATATTAAATAAGAAAATTATAGTAAATTTAGTCCCAAAATAATAAGTAACACATTATAGCTCTATTCCACAGTCTCAAACTCTCTAAGAATACAATCCATATCTTCGCCAGTACTTTGATAAATGGAAATTGATAATTCATTCAATACAATTGAGTCAATCTTTATGCATTGCATGATGAATATTTAAAACTATTGTGTTTACTTTATCTTATTGCTGTGTATATGGATAATAAATATCTTCATGGATAATTGAAAACTCATCCAACTACCTCTTCTTTATTACATATATTTTAACAATCTCACTTTTAAAGCAATTCTTATTTTCTGAGATTAATTCTACTGTTACAAATAGATTTAGAGACTTAACATTACACCTTTGAATAGTCCAACCTAGCATTCTATGTCTTCTTATTAGCATTTGGCATTAAAAATAATTATGTCAGCTAGGTATGGCCATGTGGACCTGCAATCCCAGCACTGAAGAGGCTGAGGCAGGAGAATCATGAATTTGAGACAGGCCTGGGACACATTTGCCTCAAAACAAACAGACACATACACACACCATCAACTATATATTTATATATAAAATGCATAGACATCTATAGCTACATATACATATGTACAAACACATGGACATGCATGCATATACATGTAAATGTGAGAGAGAATGAATACGCTTTGGGGAACTCGTCCCTAAAATCAATCCTCTGTTTCTCTTCTTGGCTCAGCTCAATGGCAATTCAACTTTTAGGTATCTGAAAAGGAAAGTGCAGAGCTAGTCCAGTTTCATTCTTGTGTTCATTTCCACACTACAATCCATCAAAGGGCTTGCCCACTTAGTTTGGTATATCTCTCTCACAGTCAGCATCTTACTGGCTCTCTCACCTCCTTTGCACCACTACTGTCCTTATTCTGTCAAAGGAAGAATTATTCTAAAGATTTTTATTGATAATATTGCCCTATTGCTACATGTATGTTAATGCATTTCCATAAGTTTGATACAAACTGAGATTCTTTAGTATAAATGACAAGGTATTTTAGGTCTGCCATCTACTTACATCTATAACCTCACAAAATGTATTTATCTCTTCAAGCAAATTCTTATTTTAGGCTATGTATTCTGTACCTAATTCTTTTGCTCACCACTATGTAATGCTTTGAGTCCCACACAGAAGTGAAAGAATGGATCTCACACATCTACATGGTAGAGCTCTTTCTATCTCAAATGATAAATTCATGCTAACAGTTCGTTAAGCCTGAGCTCAATTCCCTTGTCTTTATATGGGCACTTTTTTGATAGACATCTCAGCAACAGTAGCAAAGCAGCCACACACTGGCCACTACTTTCTCTGTATTTCTTTGAACTCTGTTCCTGTCTGCATTGCAATTTATTCAGTAAAGAGTTTATTTTGCTATTATTGATTTTTTTTTACTTTTATGAGGACCACCAGAGGTTATAAATGTCATTTACACTTTTCTATAGTCCTTGAACTAGTGCATAGCTGAGGCGCAAGAACTATAGTAGAGAGTGTAGCTGGAAGGCATGCTTGCTTGCATCACTTGTGTCACCTTTTACTCAAGTCTCCTAACTTCTTATTTTAAAAATCGAAATCAAAAGTGTTATCAGTTTTCATGTCACAATTCAACATGGGGAAATCCAGGTACATTAATTAGGCATTATTCATAACTCGATAGAACTATTGAAATTATTTTCAGTGATGTAAGTGTAAATATTCAAGAAAACATTGTTTGAGAATGATGAATATTAGAACACTATTCAAATAATATTGTTATCACCCATGCATGATCATTGGAGTTTCAGATGTGTTAAATTTTCACAGGCACAACATGGGCTAGTGAAATTGTGTATATGATTTATAAAGAGGGTGATGTGGCAAAATGCAAAGAAGATGCAATTTTTAATCGAATACCTTACCTGGAATGCAAAACTCATCATATGATGAATGGTAATTTAATTTAATTCTAAAAAATATTTTTTTTATTATTTTTATGTGTATGAGTGTATTGCCTGCATGTAGGTAAGTGCACCTGTCTCGTACAATGCCCATGGAGGACAGAAGAGGTTGTTGGATCCCCTGGGACTGGAGTTATGGACAGTTGTTAGTTGCCATGTGGGTGCTGGGATTTGAACCCGGGGCTTCTGCAAGAACACCCAGTATTCTTAACCTCTGAGCCATCTCCCCAGCCCCTTAAGTTAATATTTTAAAGCTGTATGCATATATTTTAAGGTATAGCTGTAGATAATGAAATAAAACCAGGGATTTTAAGCAAGAGGGGAAATTGGTGTTATGACTTCTACATAGGCAAAACTGTAGATTTAAATCTGGACTAGTTTAATGGTATGGGATGAGTCTGGACTAGGTGTTCTGAGGAGTTTATTAATATGTTAGGTTTATTTCTCAGTCTTTTGGAGTTGAGAATATTTTAAATTTCGAGAAACTATCCATTAAGTTATCCTTAATTATCCATTAAGGGATATATTCAAAAGCATACTCATGAAAGTTTTGCTTGTGAAAGTATGAATTTAGTTCAACTGATGAAATATTTTCAGTCTTAATTTTTGTCTGTAATTTCATTTATTTGATGATAAGATTATGTCATTATTATGAAGGCAGTCTAGAACCTTACGGTTACCTCTTTTGAAATACTTACATAAATATTTTTCAAAAGTATCTAATTTTTATATTTTTATACCAGGTGTAAGGCAATTAAAAGAAATGGAATCTCCCAGAATAGTGAAAACTCATCTACCAAGTAAGCTGCTTCCAGCATCTTTTTGGGAAAAGAATTGCAAGGTAACCAGAGTTAGATTTTCTTAGAATTGCACTAAACACTAAACTTTAAAAACAAGTTTATTATGATGAAACCAAACGTACCTAAAAGGTACATTATATATAGTTGATTATGGTTTTCATTTAATAATTTAAAAATATTCTATTTATTATTTTTATTTTATGTGTATGGGTGTATTGCCTACATGTGTGCGAGTGCGCCTGTGTCATGCAATGCCCACAGAAATCAGAACAGGGTATTAGATGCCCCTGGAACTGGACAGCTGGTTGCTGCCTTGCAGATGCTGCGAATCGAACCTGGATCCTCTGCAAGAGCTGTCAGTGCTCTTAAATACTGAACCAACCATCTCTTCAGCCCCTAATAGTTAATAATTTTTAACAAATATGAATTAGTTTTAGTATAACCTGTCTAGATTATAATTATAGCTTTGTTTTAAGGATGATTCTGAAAAAACTAAATTCTCTAAGCCTCAGTTTGTGTGGAAAAGATGGATAATGTAGCATCTTCTTAATACAGCTAAAAGAAATTATGCTTGAAACTTGCTTGGCCTCAGGCTTAAAGTATTCAAACACTGTATGAATACCAGCTATTTTTAAGCTTTATTGTATTGTATATTCTCCATTAACAAAATATTATGAGGCATGTGAATGAGTCAGAATAATTTACCGGACAAGTACCATATACTAGTCAATTACCAAGGTAGAGTGACTGCCATATGTATTTCATTTGTTAGTAACACAGTACCACAGATAGGGTAAGCTACAAAAGTTTACCATGGGATGTGGTTATGGTTCAAGTTTGAAATGCTGCTTCCTAGCTGACAAAGTTAAAAGGGAGTACCAGGTTTAGTAAATACATAATGACAGTGGTAAATGATTCAGCATAACTAAGATTCCATGAAAACAAACAAAAACGCATAGAAGTTTAAAAGAATTTGCAGTGGAAAGTGATTTGGGATACAGGTATTCAAATTTTCACTTCAAGAAAATGAATGAACAGAAATTGAGAAAAAAAATCAGAGGAAGAGGTATGAACTTGTAAGTACTACTCTTTCATGTGTAGAAATTTACGACAGACTATGAAATACAAATAATTGTACATATACTATCAACTCTAGTGAGAGTTACTTGAAAAGTTGTATCTTCAGGAAAGAGCAAGATGCTCTTTGAGGGTATCAAAGAGCAGGTGCAGTGAAAAGTGTAGGATATTGAACAATATTTGCTAATTAGTAGGAGTGATAGAAAAGAAATTACAGTCTCTAAGAAGAGGAGGAGGAGAGCAACCCTCATTGAGGACCCTAAGTCAATCTGTGAAATATGAACTGCATTTTGAGATGCAGAGAACATTCTAGAACCAGGGAATAATGGAATTATTATAATAATGGGAGAGGGTGTAGCAAAGGGTAAAATTTCAGAAGTAAATTTGTGAATATAATGGTATAAACTGCATTCAGTTAGTGACTGAAAAGAATTAGGGAGAAATAATTTTGGGAAAATTTTATATGATTAGTGATGGCGTTGAAACAAAACAAGTCTATTTTTATTCTGTTTTGGAGTTCTTTCAAAAAACCCTTAAACATTAGAATTTTTCTTCAAAGAATAAGGAGGAATGTTCCCTTAAAATTGTTCACAAATGAAGAAATAAGTTAGGGCACCTAATCTTATCTTCTTACTTGTGTAAAGTAAATACAAGAAGACAAACCCGTTGATGACACTGATAAAGGACTGGGAAGTCTAAGGGAAAAACATGAAGAGCTACATTGTACATTTGTAACCTTTGCCTTACAGCATTGATTATCAGACCTAGAGGAAACTAGATGCTTGGTCCAAATTATTTATCAGAGAGAAAATTTGAGCTCAAGAAATTGGCCCTTTGCAAAGTTGTTAGAATTTTATAGTTTTGAATTAGCAACTAAACCACAGCTTCCAAATGACTAATTCACAGACCTCTGTGTCCTACATGTAAAACTGAAACTCAGAAGGTCATACTGGAGAGGTTGCAGTTTTCTCAGATCTGCCAATCAGAGGAATTCAGGGAGGGACCAATATTTTCTTAAAGAATGAGGGGGTAAAATCAGGGAGCCTAGCTGAAAAATATTAACAGGATTTTGAGATATGGACTTAAATAGAAGGAAACTGTGGGACATTTTGCCTTAGCATCTGAAGTTATGGTATAATATAAGTAACAGAAAACTCTACTCTCGGCTGAATGATTTGTCAACTCATTCATTTGCATTGATTTGCTTTCAGTACTATATTTATACTGAACTTTCATATGCTTATTTATAAAACAGGACCTTTTGGGACACAAATTACACGATATAGTTCTTATTATACACATGATAGAGAACATTAAATTGGATGGGGGACAGTAAGGGGAAGGACATGTAGGGATGAGATCTAAATACTATCAATTATATTGTATGAAAGTCACAGAAATTCAATAACATTTAAAAAATTGTTAATAACAATTTGATTTCTCAATTTTTGCCAGTGAAAATGTCACAGAAATAAAAGTAGGAACAAATGTTGAGTGATGCTAGGAGCAATACTGCAATTGTTTCCTGAAGAATTTTCTTAGCTGGGTTTGATGGTGAACACCTGTATCCCAGAACTTGAAAGGTTGAGCCACATGGGGATACAGAGCAAGACTATGTCTCAAATTAAAGAAAAGGAGTGTTTTTTTCTGTACAATTTTACATTTTATCTGTTTTCTACAATAATTGTATATTATGGTAGTTGTTGAAACATGAATGTTTAAACCTTGATGACATCATGGCTGAAAATCCATTAATTGCTTTAACACATGATTTCATCCTCTTAGATGATCTATCTTTGTCGCAATGCCAAGGATGTAGCGGTTTCCTATTATTACTTTTTTCTAATGATACCCTCTTACCCAAAGCCTGGATCCTTTTCAGAATTTGTGGAAAAGTTTATGCAAGGACAAGGTAAGAACATGTTATATTCATTAGATTCTTTCCAGAAAATCAAAACAAATGTTATTTCTGTGTAATGGACTATTAAATGAATAAATATAAACAGAAATACAATATAGTATTTTGAAAGGGTGTAGTATTTCTTCATTTAGTTAAAACACAAATCTGAAATGGCTGAGGCTTAGAGAAAAGGAAAGTTTTGTTTGTGAGAAGGGTGGAAAATTGCAGAATCTAGATGCTTCACTACAGTACTGCAAAGAAATGTATAGGCCTGATTCTGAGGGTTGGGGATGGCAGTTTTCCTCTCTAAAATTGGGTCAGTGTTCAGTTCTCTGGTGGGTACCTTCATATCTTCAAATTGTTTCATAACATGTTTGAGCTCCATTGATCAAAGAGGGGCTGTGGGTATTAAAAGAGGTCCATGGATTCCAAGTGAAATACCAGGTGTTAAAGCCATACAGAGGCACTCAAAAGCAGTCTGAGTACCTGAAACCTCTTTCTTATTCCACCTAGTAGACAGATGAAAAAATAATTTGTTATCACTGAACAATAAAGAGGTACTTGATCAGACTTTATGGAACTTTAACTTTAGATCAAAACTAAGACTAGAGCAATTAGTATTTATATCTGAATATTAAAGGAAATAGAATAGCTCAGTGTTCACTAAATAAGGTCATGTGAATGGTATAGGAATAGTTGAAAGGAAAAATAGGAATATTTTATATCTATAGAAGATAATATAGTACAATGTATGTAAAATCTATGTTGCTTGCAGAAAAAACATTTCAAAGTATGGAGAATAAAATAGATGCCTCAAGATTGTTAAGATTCAAACTGAAGAACCGAGAAAAATAATTTTGCATGACTGCTCCACTAATTCGGATCTTATTAATATGACACACATGCACACATGGGGGAGGGAGTTCAGAAAAAATGCTCTCATTGCTCTGATTTGAGTTAACAAGTTTTTCACATTTCCTCCACACCACAAAATGTCATAATTATGAAACTTAAAGCAAGTCTCTACAGGATTACTTAACAATTTTACCTTGCGGCATGTTACTCTTCTTAATCGTCTCTTAGTGTTCATTCCATTATTATCTATGATTTTGTTATTATTTTCCTTGAATGTTTATTTAAAATTCTAAAATGATGACATTGTGTTTTTGCATTTATTTCCCCTAATTTCAGTTCCCTATGGCTCCTGGTATGATCATGTGAAATCTTGGTGGGAAAAGAGTAAGAATCCACGTGTGCTGTTTATTTTCTATGAAGACATGATAGAGGTAAGAAACTGCAGATGTAAAAAATTTAGTACTTTTTGAGGTGTTTTTAGCTCTCTGGATACAACAATATCCCTTGAAATATGTGATAGCAACCACTAGCAATAAATTTAAAAGAGAAAGAACTGAATAATCTAGAATAATTGACAAATTTTAATCTAGTATTAATTTTTCATGTATTTCATGAATACATTTTAAGCCCAAGTCAAAATTTTTTTTTCTCTCTCTCTGTAAATTGGGTGGGGAAACTAAGAGGAGGTACGGATGAGGGAGTAGATATAAACACATCAAATTATATTTATGAAAAATTACAAAACTTCAAAAAAATTTCTGAATAAAATTTTAAAAATACCCTTTATTTCATGAAACAAGAATCAAAATAGCACTATTATTCTTAATAATGATCAGCAAATAATTTTCTTAGAGCACTGTAGTCTGAGACTCTTTCTTTCCTATATGAAATTTGTTGTGCCTATTCCACACATGAAAATGTAGTATCTGCTCTTTCCTCTAACTCCAACACTTGTGAGGTGGGTAAGTGCTCAGTAGAGCAAGCAATGCCTGAGATAAACAGCAAGATCTGTCTCAAAATGACATAAAGTATTAAAAACTGTCTAGGGAAATGGGTCAGTGGATAAAGTCTAGCTATGAAAGCTTGAAGACAAGCACTCACATAGAAACTAGGTAGTCGTGGCCAGCTGCCTATATCCAGGAGCTCTGGAGATGGAAGATGCTAAGGGAAAGCTGGCAGTATAAGGAGCTCAGGGTTCAGCCGGAGACTCTGCTTCAGTAAACAATATGGAGAGTGATAGAGGAAGACAACAGACTTCAAACCTGTGGCTTCCATAAGCACACAAGAGCAGATGGGCTTTCACACATGTGCATGCACTCATGTGAACATACACAACAGACATATACACATGCAAAAATTAATAATTTTCAAAATAAGTGCAAGCAATATATATTACAGAAATCATTTCATTTATATCTTCAAGCAGTTTTTGAAGTTTCTTTTATATCTACTTTTGGATGAAGAAAAATTGTGCTTAGAATGTGTTATTTTCTTCTCTAGAAATTCAATTCCAATATGACTACATTAGAAAAGAAAGAATTTCCTCTTTCATACTAAATATCTATTTATCCATTTTAGCCACTTAGTTGTCACAGCATTTTGTTTCCCTCTAGGATATCAGAAAAGAAGTGATAAAATTGATAGAGTTTCTGGAAAGGAAACCATCAGAGGAGCTTGTGAACAAGATTATACAACATACTTCATTCCAGGAGATGAAGAACAATCCATCTACCAATTACACAACATTGCCAGAGGAAATCATGAGCCATAAAGTATCATCTTTCATGAGAAAAGGTGAGAAAGACGTGATTTGCTGTTGAAAGTTGTCCTGACTTAGGCAAGAATCTAGTGAGGGTTATTCAGGCTACAAGCCCAGTATGTGTTTACTTTAGGAATCTTTTATCTTGAATCTTTTATCCTTAATGTGTTATCAGTTTGTGCATAGGAATCAAGCACAATTTCTTATGCTGCTGAACTGTTACTACTACCATTGAATTGCTATTGCTTGCCTCTTAGTTCAGTTTTTGCAGTGTATTAGGTTAAGCATAACCTTTCAGCACCAGCAGTGACACCACATTTTAATAGCTGTGATTAACTGAGCCTTTGTGTCTCTGTTCTATTCTATATACTTTATACATATTATCTCTTTAATAAATTCTAACCAGAAAAATGGAGCTCTTATCTCATTTTGAGATAAGAAACCAGCTTTGAAAAGTCAGTCAGATTTTCCTTGCACAATTGACAGAAACTTTGAAGACTAAGTGGCTAAGGAAGGAATTCAAACATAGTAGTTCTATTTGTGATAATGCTAAAACACAGTGAGATGAAAATTTATTCCCAAAGAAGCATGACCTGCTGAAATATATTCAATTTATAACCTGAAGGCATAGAGGAAATTTGAAATTCTGGGTCATCCCCTTACAGTAGTATTGGTACAGAGTACTGGAAAGCCGATGTTTGACCAAATTGTCAGAGAAAGGCTTGAATAAACAGCATGAACAACTTTGCTGTTGGATAAGCCAATATTCATACCGTATTTGAGCTGCTCTTCAGATCATCCTCCATCTCCAAATGTTTCCATTCATATAATTGTTAAAAATCACCATGCTTTCAGAGGGCCGCCAGCTGCTGTATCTTCAGACCACACCTGCATTTTAGGGCACTTTTCTGTTTTCTGCTTTTTGAGTTATTTTAGCTATTTAGTGGAAATGCTTTTTGAGCTATTTAGTGGAATGCTTTTTAAGTTATTTAGTGAAAATGCTTGGAGTTCTTCGAGTTGGGTGTAAGCGAACTCCTGAATAACTTAGTAGCTAAGTGACTACCCTGTGAAAAATGAGGCTATCTTACATGATGAGAGAGCACAGGAAGGCTCCTGTCACACTATTATAATATTCCAAGCAGGAAATCCTAGGTCACTACTCCAGCAGTGATGAAGGAACCAACAAATACAAAGAGAGAATAGGAATCTTTGTTAGAAGAAATTGCTGTACACAGAGAGAACAGAACTCGATGAGGAAAAAAAACAACTAATTTTCAACTACTTGCATTTGAGGTGTTTGTAAAACATTCAGGTGGCAATGTTAGGTATCTGGATTTGAGAGTGTTATCAGCACAAAGACAGTATTTAAGAATTTGGGAGCAGGTGTGCGTGGGTCTCATCATAAAGCCCCAAAATATGAGGGAAAATTACATAAGAAAAATTAAGTACGATAGCACAGAAAAGAAAGTAAAAATCAATGAATGAAATTTGCTTTTTTTGAAACCATCAAGACAAACTTACTTATTTAAGATCAAATAATGTAATACTTATGTATTTTATTGGCAAAATTGAAGGTTGCAAGAGAGTTTCATATATTAATTAAAATGATGCAAGATAGAAAAATCATTTGATTCTGACTGGAAGAAATGATGCTTATGATTTTTTAACTGCTTTATTACAGGAATTACAGGAGACTGGAAGAATCACTTCACAGTAGCCCTGAATGAGAAATTTGACATGCACTATGAGCAGCAAATGAAGGACTCTACCCTGAAGTTTAGAACTGAGATCTAAAAAGTTTCCTTTTCTTTGCTTAAATTTCCTTTTAATTTTTGAGCAGTTCATAATTGATTACTATATTTACATACTTTCCACCTTTTTGTCTCCCATTTTCAACCCTTCCCATGTTTCCTAACCCAATTATCTCCTCTCTCTCTATATATATATGTATATATATATATCATCTGTCTATTATCTATCATCTATCATCTGTCTATCTATGTATCTATGTATCTATCATCTATCTATCATCTATCTATCATCTATCTATCTATCTATCTATCTATCTATCTATCATCTATCTATCTATCTATCTATCTAGCGTACTGAGTCCATTTAGTGGTGCTCATATGTACATGTGTTTAAGGCTGACCACTTGGGATTGGATAACCTATCTGGGGGCTCATCCCTGGAGAAAGCTGATTCTCTCTCTCTCAGCACTTGTAGCAATTCATATAGACTGTGGAGCATTGTGAAATTTATTTTATCTGAAATTAAAGCCTCTTCTCTTTATTTTTCTCATCTTGTATAAGAATTTGCTTGGGCTAGTGCACAGTAGTATAAGAATTTGCTTGGGATTAAAATATGCACACTTTTAATCCCAGCTCTTGGGAAGCAGAGGCAGGCAGATATCTGAGATCAAGGTCAGCTTGGCTTACACAGTGAGTTCCAGGCTAATTGGGGCTGCAGGGAGACTATGTCTCACCACAACCCCAAAAGATGATTCTTGTGACCGAGGATTAAATATTTCATTTTTATAGACCTTTTGATAAAAAGGATGTTTTTTTCTGCTATGAAATGTTTTCCTTTGTTATAGCTTTGTCCTCTTCCTACACCTCTGCCTCTTCTCAATCCTCCTTCATGATCATTCTGATTCTTATCTACTTTTGAATCAACTTTATACAAAGCGATGATTTTGTGGAACAATACAGGAATACCCAGATAATTTGTCTCATTAAATTTGAATGAAAAATTAATAAATATTCTCAACTATGTGGTAACTACTTTCTTTTTTAATTTATAGGATATTTAAATTATGCATGTCTATGCATACATTATTTATAATTTACTGTACCTGTAAATAACAGATCAGTAACAAATAAGTAAAATAGTACTGAATTATAAAGTACAGGATAGCGTAAATATCCACAAGTGTCTACTTATATAAATGATTGAATAATAATCAAAAATGGGGAATTGATACATATATTGTTCATAAGAGTTCCAACAACTTATTTGTAGGTCCTCATAACATAGTTCTAGTGTGTGATTCATATAGTGAATGCTTCTATGAATTAAGGAATGGCAAAAGAATAAAGTTTATAGTGAAAATGACTTCAGAGTGGACAAATCTGGCAATGCTACCCTGATCCAGGTGATCCATGTTAAGATCATTAGTGATGAAAATTTCTGATGGTAGGACCTCTGGACACCTGATAAAAATAGCATTTTACTTCTGTGGCCTTTTTTTTTTCCAAACCTTTAACCATTGTCTAATTTAGAGAAAAACATTAGAGACATTCACATTGCAGAAATCTTACACAAAATGTTTTAATACTGAAATCATTCCAGATCTAGCTCTTTTATATTCTCTTATGCTTTGGAATCATTTTTTATTTTTAAGCTTTTGGCTTGTTATGTCTTGGCATGCCCCAGTTCTGGAACTTTCTGTCTTTCTAAAGAATTAGAGTTCCTGTTAATGGAAGAGATCATTCAGGAATCAAACCTCTATGCTTTATATGCTAATTGTTACCTGGCTGACATTGTCTGGAGATTATCATAGTGGGCAGATACCTATTTCTCTCTCTATGTGTTTCTCTCTCCTTAGCTCTGTTTCTCCTCTCTCTCTCTCTCTCTCTCTCTCTCTCTCTTCTCTCTCTCTTCCACTCTTCTTTTCCTACACAGTCTCTCTCTGTGTCTCTGTCTCTGTCTTTTCCTCTCTCTCTTTCTCTCTGTCTCTCCCCTCTCTCTCTCTCTCTCTCTCTCTCTCTCTTCTCTCTCTCCCTCTCTCTCCCTCACAATTTTCACACACACACACACACACACACACACACACATGCATATGCAAGGAGGCACACATCTGCACACACATGCACACATAGAGACTTTAATCTCTCTATATACACTGTAGAAACTACTACAGGTCTATACCAGTGCCTATAATTCTAATAGACTCTGAAACAGCATTGACTTTATATAGCATTCTCAATTTCATACTTTATATGATTGGTTACCATTGTCTTTTAAATACTTCTTTATTTTTGTTTTTGTTTTTGTGTGTAAGTTTTCCTGCATGTATGTAAGCACACTCATATCATGTAATGCCCATGGAAATAAGAAGACAGTGTAGGATCTGAGCCATATCTCCAGCCACAAATACTTCTTATTTAATTCCTAAGTCTCTCCTAAACCTGGAAGTCTGCGATTTGACCAGGGTAGCTGGCCAGTGAGCTCTAGGAGCCTGCATACCTCTGCTTCCCCAGGGCTGGGATGTGAATGCATGCTGCTCTTTTCCATGAGTGCTGAGGTGATTTGTGCAGCAGCAATTTAATGACTAAGCAATCTCTCCAGCCCCCAATGTTTGCAAATTTATCGATGACTGCCAGATTACCAAGGGCTACAGAATAATCATATGGCAATTAAAGTATTTTTTCTAAAAATACAATGCTCATTTTTGAGAAAAACTATGAAAATAACAGGATAAAAGAAATGACAAATCTGATAAAGTTTATATAACAAAACTTACAACTCAAGCTATATTTAATGATAAAATATTTCTTTCATAAACTATATTTCTGATGGTATATTTCTTTCCCATTAAGATCAGAAAGTTCTTTGGTTACATGCCCAGGAGAATAGCTGGGTTATAAGGTGGAATGAGAAAATGGACGTAGATATCCATGGACAGAGATGTCCATCAACAGATGAATGGATACCAAAAATGTGGCTCATTGGCAAAATAGAATGTCTTTCAGTTGTAAAAATGAAATCATGAAATTTGCAGGAAAATGGATGAACTTGGAAAGTACAGTATTAAATGAGTCAGTCAAACTCAGAAAGTAAACAATCCATATGTTCTAACTCATATGAAGATCCTATCCCACACAGTCAGTATACATGTATTTATGGAAGAAGGTTTAAGTGTGGGTACAGTGCAACAATTAGAAAGGAGATCCAGACAGCATAATATGTGATGAGGAAGGATGGACTGCAGACCAAAGGACACATGAGTCATGAAATAAGATATAAAGTTAATTGCTTTCTAGTTTCAACTCTATCACGGTTTTCTTCTTTTATACTGTAGTAGGTAAGTGAATAAAAATACAATTGATAATGAAAGTGTCAAACTCTAAGTGAAACCCCAGTGCTTCAGAATGGCCCTTCTCATAGTATGGAAGTAACTGAGACGTAGAGTTTGGGATTGGGCAAGTGTTTGAGTGGCTTCCTTAAACTAGCTGTGTGATGTTTTTATTTGTGAGGATAAAGTAATTTTGAAAAACAAAATAAACACCAGAAAGGTAAAATGCCTGTTCTCATTATTTGGCCTCAACTACTACTGGAAGTTCTATCCACTGAAATCAGAAATGAGAAAAGTAAAAGGTAGACTTTGAAAAGAAATGAACAAAGCTACTGTGTCTTTCAAACTCTACAACAGCCCCTGTGGCAAAGAAATAAAGTCACCTGCCCAGAGCTAGCAAGGCACTGAGGACAATAAGGGCAGCATTTTGAGGACAAGTCTTCCAGTCCTACTTAAGCCTTTTGCTGAGAGCATTAGAGGATGAATTGTCCACAGTCTCATAAAACTTCCTAAGCTCCAACTACCTTCAACAAATATTTTTGGACTCCCTAATCTCTAGAAACTATATGAAAAACGAAAGTTCATTGCTCTGAGCTATTAAATTTTATGGTAATTTTTTACATTGTAATACATAACACATCCAATTTGCAATGATGCATTTGCAGAGACTAGGTGTATCTGAGTAGAAAATACCAATAAACTACAAATAGTGAAATGGTGATATTAAAATATAAGAGCCTGTAAGACTTTAGCTTCACAAGATGATGAAAGACAGTAATTTTATTTTCTATTTCTCTTCAACTCCAATAAAGTTGATTAAATATATGAAGTCATGGAATTTGTTTTTTTTCCATTGTCATAAACCATACACATGGACTAACAACCAGTGCACAGTAGATTCTGAAGTATTTGATGAATCAATGAAGGAATGAACAAGTCAGTGATTACCAAAGCATATATGTTCACCTTTGTTATTAGCCAGTTCTAGAACACCTTAAAATCGTGCTTACATACTGCCAAATGTGTAATAGAAGAAATCAGGAATCTAAAGTTTCTTTTTAGGTCTTGTTTGTCGGAGCCAGGCTAATACTGATAAAATTCATTGACACAATACCCTTTCCTAGAAACCCATAGTTTTATGCCACGTTTTAAAGCACATCTTTCCACTTGTGTCAAATTTATGCTTCTGTATGCTGTGCCTAGTAGAGTGGCATTTGCATATATGGTACAAATATGCTTCCACACATTCTGCCAAATCATAAAAAAATTTCCTAAAAATGTTTATTTCATAAATATTTATCTATACAAAACATTTTAAATGTTTTTCATCAATGAAATTGGTAGTTCCTTTGAAATAGCATCAGTAATTTGACTTTATAAAAGTAATGCCTCGAGAAATCCTTTAAGTTTGCTTTTTTGGATACTTTCAATTTTCTCACCTAAGACCAAGCAATTTTCTCCATCCCAGTTGCTCTCCTGGGAGGCTGACATCTATGGATTGCATTCACCAGCATCCTGAACACTTTACTTTCTACTTGGCAGGAGATCAGAAGGAAAGAGGAACTTGAAATCCTGTTGATGGCTAATAAATTCCTTACTCATCCTCGAGATCAAATTAGGTGGATTGTATCCATAAGTGATTTGCAGGATGTGACTTATCTCTTAATTCCCCTGTTTTTATAATGATACATTTGCTTCAGTTTTGTCTTATAACCCAAAGTTGTGAGTCTGGAATCCATTTTTACTAGGACAAAAATCTCCAGTCTTTTATAGAAGGAAGGCATGGGGGCAATGCTGAAAAGCTGAGGATTATTATTTATTTATTTATTTTTTGGTCACAAGGCATATGAGGATGCAATCTAGGCATCTGTTCTGAGCTTTTTAGACTACTCTTTGAAAGCTTTTAATTGCCTCCCATCACTTTGCTTTCCCATGGTTCTGTAAAAACATGATATTCAGGTTGTTTCTTGGCTTCTTTCCTGAAGCAGGATTTAAAAAAAATACCCAGTCATTTCCCCTGGAGTCAAAGAATATATATGCTTTGGATTTTCACAGAGGAGAATAATAAAAATTAATTATATCCTCATATTTTGCTAAATGGAGGGCTTTAACTTCTAAGTATTTTGTCAGCACTCTAGTGTGAAACCTAGGAGCAAAAATAAGGAAACACAACAGAAGTATTTTGGTCAGGTGGAAATTAAAAGACTCTCAAATCACTTTCTAAAAAAAATGAAGTAGGTATTATTATAATTGCAGGTAGTTGAGAGGTGATAGCTATTACCACTTGTGATGGTGCTGTGTCCTTTAAGGGGCAGAATTGGCTCCAAGTTTTCTTGGCTATACTTTTTTCTCTGGTCTCCTTCACAGAGAACATGCTGTTTCCTGTTCAACTTGCCTATGTAGTTTGGAGCTAGAGATAAATCAAACTTAGTTGAATGTTTCTCATGGGGGCATAGGAACTATGAAAGAATGTATTAGTTACCTTTCTGTTGTTGTGATAAAACACTGTGACCAAGGCAACTTATAGAATGAAGAGTTTATTAGGGCTTATGGTTCCAGGGATAAAAGTCCATAATGGTGGCAAAGGTGGCCTGAGTAGAAAGCCAAGGGATCACATCTTGAAGCAGGCACAGGAGGCAGAGAGCAACAGGAAATATGGCAATGTTTACAAATACTTAAAACTCACCCCCAATGACACGCTTCCTCCAGCAGAGCCACATCTCCTAAAACCTCCCAAAACAGCACCAACTGGGGGCAAAATGTCCGAATATTTGAAGCCTATGGGAGACATTTCCTTTCAGACCACCGCATACTGTATCTGTGTTTTACTTGACTTTCCCAGTTGAAACCAAGTGTTCCTAAAATGAAAACTGTAAGAATGACTCATAAAATAGACATAATCTGTCATAATGTCTTTTAATGAATTTTGACTTTTTATGTACTAATGACTTTTTAATAAACTAGTGACTTTTAATGGCACACTTACTGAATCATGTATTCTTGTGACCTGGGCAACTGATATTGTTTCCTGGGAACCTCAATATGCTACTCACTCAAAATGATAACGAAGATAATGAAAAAAATGAGGGTAGCTTGAGAATGAACTTATCCAAGCACTGAAAGGTGGCGTGCACGTCTTCATTGAAAACATGAATATTGAGAAAAGATGCTTGACGTTGTGTGCATGAGATATTCTGGAACTATGGATGAAAAGGCAAGATTTTCTTATAAGAAATGGGTGAATTTAAGCTTGTACTTCCCCAATTGAAATGGGAGAAACTATTTGAATAAAATTATGGGCAAGACCTGACTCAGCATGCAGTTTCAGAGCACAGTTCTAGAGACAGTTCCAAAAACCTATGGGGGAACAGCTGTCCTTTGAGCTTGGGCCAACTCTTGAAAACTAAAGTTAAGAGTCAGACTGTTTTATTCAGGTAATTGTGCTGCACCATGATAATGCCACAGAAAATAAAGAACTTTGACTTATTAAACACAGCTATTTCATGGCATTACGTGCATAGGTTATATTTAATCTACTTCCACAGGTTTTTTGTTTCATTCCACATACTACTATAACCACCATCCTTTATTTTTTGTTTCCGCCATCCCTTCAGGCTCCAGGTATAGGTATCCCACATTCAAGTCAATGCCATTCAATTCATTTCCTGCAAGTTATATGATTTTTAAAAAAATATTTTATTTATTATTTTTATTTTTTGTGTATATGTGTATTTCCTGAATGTATGGAAGTGCACCTATGTTGTGCAATGCCCACGGAGGTCAGAGAGGGCATCGGATGCCCTAGAACTGGAGTTATGGACAGTTGTTAGCTGCCATGTGGGTGCTGGGATTTGAACCTGGGTCTTCTGCAAGAACTTTCAGTGTTCTTAACTGCTGAGCCATCTCTTCAGCCCCCAAATGGTATGATTTTATTATTTTATAAACTGAATATCCTATACTGTGCATGTATGCACACACAACGTACATTTTTCTGTATTTATTTCTTGTTGGATACCAGGTTGATTTCATATTTTAACTATTGTGAATGATAGTATACAAAGCTGTCAAGGAATTTATCTCTTTAATATGCTAATTCTTTTCTCTTTGGGATATATATCCAGAATTGGGATAGCTAGATCACACGGTGGATATATTTTTTCTTTTTATAGGAAAGTCTCTAATGTTAAACGACAACAGCTGTACTAATTTATCCCCCAACAACCCTGGTAGATGACTGACTTTTACTCTATATTCTCTTCAGCATTTTTTTTATTTTTAAAAATTATTTATTTAATAACCACATACTTAGAAGAGGCATTTCATTACAACAGCATTGACATATTCAATAACAATTTCCAGAGCTAAGATGCATCTCTTTCAAAACTG